>NC_084666.1:60197921-60503754 GCF_028389875.1 Rhea pennata
GGTTTGATTGTGAAGCCTATCGCTTCACACTTGTATGGCTCGTAATACTCAGGTAAACACCTCAAAGTAGCACATTTGTTCAGGTTGTAAATTACAGCGAGTGCGTTATCAGAGTATGAGCTGATTGTGGTCCTCAGCAGATCCAACGCTATACAGTCATCCTAGTGATACTCAGCTGATTTGTGATGATAATATGCGACAAAACCGCTATCAATGAGATGTTCAGCTAAAAAGAAAACACCTAAAAGTGAGGTAGATAAAATTCAATTGATTCAAATACCAGTAAGCAAATTGTAAGGTTCTTATTGCAATAAAAGGTTTATATTTTCAAGAGGGTGGTAGGTGTCTTTCTTGGCCAGTAAAGGTAGAAACTGCTGTGGAAGGCGTGTTAAGATAACTAGATTAACATCTAGAAATATTTCAAAAGATTTTCAATATCGGAGAGATAGAAAAACTATATGAAATAGGTCAAATCCCCTAATGGTGGAAGAGGTAAATCAAGTCTAATTAATAAGAGATCAGAATTACGCTACAAAACTCTAGAATGGAAAATGTGGGAAATGGAAAGGCTTTTATATTGCAGCTCCCAGTACTGCAGTAGGTGAACCAAGAATAACTTTTAAGCTCTGAAGACAGCTAGCCTTGCTTTGTCAAAATGAGGCATTTGGACAGGACCTGCAGGGACAGAGGGGTCTTCCATTGTGTACTGTGAGAAAAAGTAATCTCTAATAACCAAATTTGTTTGTGGAAAGACTTCTAATGAGAAATACTCAGTGTTATAAAAAGAACTCCTGAATTTTCTATTTCATTTCTCACCACAACACTGGAATAGAAAACACACAAACCTTATGTTTCCAAATTGCATCTATACCAAAACCGAGAAGTTCAACCATAGAGTCCAGCTTTGAAAACTCAGAAAACTAAAGCTCACCTATTATTCATTATTTACCTATTTGAATTGGTATTATTTTGCATAAAACAAGGCTGGAAACAAGTTGTTAGAATTTAAATGACATTTTTAAAGGAAGATTCAACTGCTTTAAGATAGGAGGTGTTCAGTACAGACTACAGCAGAATATTTTCTAAATATTAGTTGCAGGCACAGATGTTTGCATGGGCTACTTATGCAACTCGAGCCTTCAGTGACAGTGAAATAATATTAAAAATCTGAAAATACATCATTTGAGATAAATGCACTGGGGGCCTGCTTAGCAGGATTTCTCCACTAAAGAAATTGCTAATACTAGTTTGAATAATTGGCTATTATATTTTTCAGTCAGCAAAGCTGTGAAAATCTCAAATGAGATCAAGCGTTGAAACTGTTAGCTCACAGGAGAAATTCTGAGCTAAAGATTACAGAACTGTATTTTTAAGCATCACAAACCTAGTATGTTACTTGCATTTGCTGATAGATCTGAAAAAAAGCAACTGTCAATTGCACACTGAGTCAGAACTAGACGATACACTGAGAAAGAGGCAATAGAGATAATATTAAACACAATACAGATATCAGCTTACTTCAGCAATGAGAGAATTAACCATTAAAATATAAAGACTTGCTTACCTCTGCAGGTGTTGTGAAGTTTAATAATATATGCTTGCAAACCTTTCTAAGATGTAGGGGATAAAAACTGCCATAAAGAGCAAAGAATATGTATTATTATTTTCTTAAATTCCTAAGCAGAAAAGCTGAGGTTGCAACACTGCTACTATTAAGACAGTAATTGTCATTAATGATATAAAATCTATTCCCTGAAGAGAAGAGCTAGAAAACCTGTTTATTTTAATTGTGACTCCATACAAAGCGGCATGTTTTAGTGCTGAGATCTGAAAGCTAGAGCAAGCAAGTAATTGAAAAAAGGAAAATAATCAGAAGAAGTTCAGATACTATGTAGTTATAATTTACTTGTAACTGTGTTAGCTCTGAAAGGCACCAGTCAGAATCAAGGCCTCCAAAGCATTATGCAAACTGTATGAAAAGAGCTTATTATCAGCTCTGAAGCAACGCACACTTATGGGAAGCAAGAGAGGGAGAAGGCCTGATAACAGAGTTGGACTATATACATAGGTAACAGTCCCAAATAATTTAAGTGTCATTTCTCAAGCGAAGAGCAGAACCTGGAAAGATCAAACACGTGCCCAGTTCAAACCAACTTGATGGCTTACCATAGGCATTATAGCTCAGTGAGTCTTTGGGAAGAATCTCAAGAAAGTACAGAAACCCTAGAAAAATATTTTCTCAGCAGAATATTTATTTATATGGACCCCCATTTAAAGTTTTTTTCTCTAACAGTTGTTCTCTGACACAACTGCCACATATTCCATGCAATGTCCCTCAAATTGACATTTAGCACAAGCAATTTTACTTCCAAAACGCCAGTGTGCTGCAGATGTTGTATCATAAGCTGTCACTGTGCTATCATAGTTGTCAGTGGTCAGGCTGGACATGCTGGCAGCTAGTTGGAGATAGTTGGAATTTCTGGCCTATTTAGAGAATTTTCCTTGGGGAATAAAATGGCATTGACATCTATAGATTCAAGATTTGAAGAGATCTCAATAGATCCATAACCATTCAAGGCAATTTCCTCAGATAAGCCATTCCTCCAAATCCCCTCCTTGTCCTTGGTTTTCTCTCTCATAATCTCATCAGCTTTAAAAATTAAAAGAAACCCAATACATTTGAATTTATTATCTTCCTAAAATGTCATGAGCTGCCTGGAGCCATGTTATCAAGGTTGTGATCTGATCATTAAAATACAGAGCCCTCCTATTCACTACAGATTCCTCAAAAGGATTATGAATGTATGTGTTGAAAGCACCAGGGTGTCATAGGCAGAAGCAAGACTCTGGGTAGTTTGAAAGATCACATTGACTCTCACTGGCGACACTTAGATACTGATGGACTTCAGTGGCAGCTTAAAGGAAGTTTTCAAGATCAAAACCTCACTTCCATTTAAGTACTATTTTAGACACATTTTTAAGTTAGCTTGTCATCTTTATCTTACTCTGGCACAAATACTATTTAAGAGTCAACAGAACTTTCTCTGGGGAAGATCTGAATTAAAATATTCAATAAGGATTTGGCTTTGGTAAGAAACGAAAACTTGCAAATTCTTATACTTGAATGCTGTAATGTTCAGAAAACCAAAACACCAGATCAAGAGATGGAGACAGAGAAGATTTACATCAATTCAAGTAGTTTTGTTGCAAACCTTTTCCCTTTTCATTTGAGTGTAGTTGGTAATAAAATCAAGAGAAAGATTAAATACAAATAATTTTTAAAATTGCAGTAGAAATATGTTGACAAAGCCTAACAGCAAAGCCCAGGAGCAGCAAAGATTAAAAGAACTTTCTTACAGTCGTGGCTTGATGAAAACTCAATAAGCAGAATGTCAAATCAGTAACAGCATCTGCACATCAGATTTTATTGATATGAAAGAGGTCAGTGTACGTCTCTGTGCTCCAGGAGACTTTAAAAGTATGGATTTTCTTCTCAGTCACCACAAATAAACATAATTTCTGTTCTCTAGCTATAACAATATTAATATTCTCTTAGAGGCACAAAAAGATTATTGAATGTGAATATGAAATCTTTCCATTTCTTTTTAAATAAACAACAGGTCTGTAAAACTTTAGATACTGGGACTCACAATGCAAGTACAAGAACAATGTTAATTTAGCTCACACTGAGCTCTAGGCTGCCAAGACTAGAATTCTACAATTACTCAACCATTTCACATAGCCCAGGATTTTCTAAACTCTTTTTTTGTCACCTCTGGCTATTTTCTACTCATTTTTAGTATACCTCAACAGCTGTCCAAAATATCTCAGGGTCCAGAGTATCTAAGGTCAGAGTTCCACATCCAGCCTGCAGGCTCTTAAGATACCTCCAGAGAGCCCTAGCTGTGTTTACACTGAAGAGCGCACAGGGGGGCTTTAGGCATAAAAGCCACCAGATCCGTGGAGTATTCTTGGCATTCCCTCACTTGCATCCTTATCTGCCAGTTCCTTGTAATAAAATAAGTGAGTATGGACACAAGACCAAACCCAAGGGAGGGACAGGGACAGATATTTAGGCTGTCAGCATCCTGTGCTGCTCTTCAAAGGCCCATCCCTGCCCTAATCTGCCACCCCGTGTAGAGCACAGCCACTCACACTTCTCCTCCTTCCAGCTCTGCCTGATGATGCATCAGCATGCCACGAGGGACTCTGGATCATCTCCCATCTGACCCAGAAACTGGCACCCCTCTGGCACCCCTCCTCGGGGTGGGCTTTCCAGGCTTGATGAAAGATGCAGAAAACTTGTATTTTCCAGTATCGAAACCCTTTGCTCTCCTCACTCGCACAAGCCATTGGAAAGGAGCAGAGTCTCTCAGCCTGCCCTGGCACAACAGCAGTCTTGGAACCACTAAGTGAACTTCCTGGGTTTATACTAGAAGACATAGTCCCTGGGGAGACTAATCTCTACACAGATGGACTGCTTTGAGGTTTTGCCCCTCCTCCCTTTCCCCTATATACAGAGATTGACTGATTTTGCAGATAGATGTCCAGAGAAGTCAAGTACTGTATATTTCTGAGTTTTTCAGACAAAATCCTGCTAATTTCAGCAGACAAACTTCTACTAACTTCAGCTAGGCCAGGATTTCCTCCTCTGCACCTATCCATGCTATGCTATCAAATTATCCATTGTGTGTGGAAAGTACTTTTCCCCTCAAATGATGAACGGCTGTCCGAGACATGTACATGCACTTGAGAAGTTTGGATTTTTCTCTTCACCAAGTTTCTTTCCCTCTGCCATTCAATGACTCTGAACTAATTTCAAATTTATCACAAACCTCTGCAGTTTTCCTGAAACATCAACAGATTTTATGAATGCGGCATTCAGCTCATCTTGTAGACCATTATTAATCTCAGTTCATAACAATGCTTGGGACAGCAATGAGTGGGAACACCTCTAAATCAGCTGATTTGTCATTTAAGCAGATGAGTCTTTTGAACAGGACCATCTGAATATTTGTTGCATAAAAAAATTTTAATTTACAAGAAATTTTAAATCAGCAAAAAGTTGCCACTGTGATTATTTTTCGATATTACAAATGCAAGTATTATAAACTTTCAAAGTAAATTTTCAAGCTCATTTGACTAAGATCATAGTATCCCACTGAATATTTCAATGAGAAAACTGTGAAGATTCACTGAGGCACAGAGAAATTTCTTCAGTAAATGGGAAGATACCCGGGATGTTCCTTAATACGAAGTTGCAGGAGGAACAGAAGGGCATTAGCAAAATCTACAATGAAAGAGAAGAAAACAGATATATATAGAAAAAAGTAGTTTCAGAGATAATGCTGTTTACAAGCTCTCAATTTTAAGAGTCTATTTATGTAATTCTTTATGATGTTAAGGATAAAGTTCCCTATTGTGAACTTAGGAAAGCATCTTTAAGAGCAACACTGCAAGCAATGACACACTTTCTATCCCAGTGCTCCCAAGCTGGTAATGCAGCACCAGGGAAGACTTCATGCTTGCTGCTTCCCCCTCACATGGGCCTTAGACAGAGGAATTGCTGCAGCTCTTACAAGTTATTCCTTCTTCTAGCTTTCATCTAAACTACCCTCTGAAACCTTATTTCCCAACATACCTCAAACTTTTTCAAGCACAGATGAGAAGTGCAGTTGTCATTGCTCCAGCTGTATGCATTCATAAAGCTTCTCACTTCCCCATACCCAATTAAGACCATGTAGAACTGCTGCACACTCATCAGAAAATTACATTTACCCTCTGCCCTGGAAGCTTACCGCACTCACAAAAGACATACATACAGAGGGGACAGAATTATTAGTTTGATACTTTAGAATAGCTTATGAAAATAAAAATATTGTATTGGCCCATTGAAGCAAAACTCACCTAAGAGATGTAAAATAAAATATGCTCAGAAGTGAAGGATCTTTAGAGAGCTTCACACTGCAAGGAGCCATGGCTAGTTGACTGCTATCATACAATGTCATATTTTTTACATGCACTAATTCTGCTCACTGCTGTCTAGGGATTTTCACAGCATTTCAGCACTTCCAAGGTGACATCTAAGGAGAATGAAGTTTCACATCAGTGACTGAGTCTAAAGGTACATAAAGGATCGGTATGTTTGAGAATGTGGAAGATGGGCCACAACCCACTGTGGCAGGATCCTTTAAAAATCATCTTTAATTTTGGTCCTTGCTGTTCATCCACTTAGTGTAATAATAAATCTGTATCTTTCAGATTAAGTTTGCCTCTCTATTTTATATACAAGACAGGAAAGGATTCAGTAGCATAGAAATAACCTAGTCATTCATACATTATTTTCTAGCTTTTTCCTGCAAAGATTTTACTCTTGCTATGGAGAGTACAGCTCTTTAGAAAACCGAGATATAACTTCATCCTTCAAGACAGTTACTTTTGGATTTGTCATTGACAGACTATGTCAGTTTTTTTGTCTTTTCTACCTTTCTCTTACAGTATTACTGGGATGAAATGACATACTTGCAGTACAGACAGAAAGGAAGTAGCCTTTGGAGACCAGATGTCAGTACTGCTGACGGAGAGCAATGGGAAGGCTGGTGGAAATGGAATGGACTCCTGCCAACGTTCTGGAGGAAATCTTAGATTAATTAAAAGCTCTAGCTTAACAGAGAGCATTTGGATTAAAAAATATATTTATTAGCATTAATATAGAATGCCTCCATAGCATTTCAACATGTTTTGCATCATATTATTATATCAAAATTTATTTTAATCAACAAATTGAGGCTACTGAGCTGCATGAGGATTATAAGCAGTATCACAGTTGGTGTTCTCCGGCAATCTTTTTGAAAATCTTATTATCTTATTGTTTAACATTTTGCAGGATTTAAGCAGTTTGGGCTAAAGATCACAGGACAAAGTATTTTAGAAAATTTTAAAAAAGCACTCAGCATTTTCTAAGAACAAAGTCAGAGAAAATAAATACTTTTAGTAATTTAAATAAACATATGTTTATTTGATGTTTAGTCATCAACATTATTTAGTTGATGAGCTTTCTATCCATCATTGTTCTGGAACACGGACTGGATTACTGGTAATGGCCAGATTACTGGCAAAGGTGATATTCAGGCATTAGGGAGGTGCCCATTGATGTCCTGCTGAAGTGTGACTAAATTACAATGTCTGAAATTGCCATTTGCAAATAGTCAGTGGAAAATTATTAAATATTGGTGAAGAAATTCTCAGAGGAGTTTATAGTCCGTTTGCTCAGAAAGAGTGTGAAGATAAACCTGTTAATATTTGTAAAACACTCAGATGCTATGATAATGAGCTCCATGAAAAGCCCATGAGAACAGGAATAAATCTGTAATCAGCGTGGTGTTAGACTGTTGTATATTAAATAGAACTGTGTATCTGACACTGAACACAAGAGAAATATTGAATTGCCACTCATTCAGTGATCGCTGTCCACTTTGTGAACTGCATGAAAGGAGGATCATAAAGAGAAAATACACAGACTCGTATATGGAAATAAGGGTTTTATAATTTATACACAGAAACCCACCAAATTAAGTTTAAAAGCCTGAGATCATGATTCTGTAATTCAACTTTTAAGTGTTTCATTTTTCAGCCTTAATTCATTCAAATGTTTGTTATTATTGTTTATTTTTATATAAACAACTGAGTAGTGTCATTAGGTTAGCTGGGCAGACTAGAAGAGTGGCCTGCTAATGATAAACCGTGTCACCAGTTGAGTCAATTTTTTTACTTGCAGGTGGAAGCTCATAAAAGTATTCTAGTCACAGCACATTCTCTGAAAGAAGTTACAAATTGTTAAAATGTCACATTCAAGGAAAAGAGGAACCACTACTTGTATTTTACAGCAGTAGCTATGCTCCTTGTATGTTTGTACAGATTTATGAGCTGCACATTGTGTTTCCTACCAGATCCTTGACCTACTGTATACTACAAATTTATTTCCCGTGGTGGTAAACATGGAATGATTAAACTAGGTGAACTGATTGCATTCATATATTCACGTATAACAAATTAGCTCAAATAATTTTGGCTTACATGCCTTGCAATGTTTGTGTTCAGACTTTAATCTATGTTGGCTTATTTTATTTTTGTTGAGTTGAGGAAATACCATATGACACACAAGTCAACCCTAACAGAGGGTACTCTACTACAAAGGCAATCTTTTCCCCACGATTGAAGTCCCCGTACAGTATGAGGGGATGTGAGCCAGTATATCTCTGAACTTAAGTCTCATTTTTTGGTGTAAATATCTGCTTGATCTGATTGTAAACCACTAAATTAGATTTTTCAGCTATCAACAAGAAATGCAAACACGAACAAAACTCATGTCTCTTTGTGGAAGATCAGCATTGTATACAGAAAACGCCAACCTTTCGAGCTTCACCATGCATTCTTCAGTAGGTCAGTATTGTTTTTGCAGCTAAAAAAGCTTCAGCCCCTACTTGTTCAAGCTGAGGATGGAGACAAACCATTTGTCCTCTGAACAGAGAAAGAGAATGTGAAGCTTCAGCACCTTCAACATATTGATGACCACAATATCTGAGAGGTTCAAAGTGAGGGAGGAGAAAGCAAGGCTCTCAGGTGTACAATAGTGCTGCAGGTGTTCAAAGAAGCCACTTAATTCCCTTTTCCATACAGAAAACTTCACAGAATTTTGTGTTTCTTTTAACCTTAAAATCACTCATTTTAGAAGACTGGAAAATGAAAGCAATAATTTATATATCTACCTTTATCATTTGTTACCATTCTCTGCACTGCTAGCCTTTTTGATCCTCTTTTATTAGAGGGATAGAAAGAAGGAAAGGTTTTTAAATTTTCTCATTAAAAGAAACTTATATGGCAGAAATACTATGCTGAGTGTATTCCACAGAAGTCAGGATAGTCAATGAAAGACAGAGATTTTTTTAGTTTGCTGTCAGGAACAGTACCATAAACAGAACTAACAGAGATCAGCTGGGACTCGCGCGTTCTTTCAGATTTCATTCCACTGGGGGGAACATTCTCCTGAAGATAAAAATCCCATAATCCCATCAGCCTCACCCTTCTAAGCGTGATGAGCTAAAATAAGCAGAGCAGGATCTTCCTAAATTAAAACAGTACCAAAAAATAACAGAGCAGCATCAGAGCTAAGGAAACACCTAATAGACCTTCCCTCTCCCCAGAGAGCTGTGTTTTCTAAAGACTGACCTTTGTAATTTGGATGAGCATTTTTCTGTAGTCTTCCGTATTTTCTTGGGCTGCTTATAATTTCATCTTTCCTCCTAGTCCTTACCGTCTTCTAGGATCTTAGAACTGTAACAGACCTCCAGTGTCCTTCCAGAGCCTGCTAGCTAAGGTGACACTATAACTTAATTTTCTTTAAACTCTTTAACACCATCTAGGTCTCTGTACCTACCTATATTGCTCTCTGCTTTCTTTCCTCCTAACATCTTTTTTCTGTGAAAATAACTCACTTTCCCTTCCTTTTCCATGGATTCTCAACTGTCATTCATCCCCTTCTCCATTTCTTTTGTATGATAAAAATAGAAATGATCATACTTGAAAAGAAGAAATGCAACTATCACTATCCTGATTGCCTTAGGGAGGTCTCTTTGCTATTATCAGATTTTAAATTTTGGGATATTATATTCAACACAACCCCAAAACATTAAGTTCATTTATTACCTAATGCAACAGGTTCCCAGGTCTGGACAGAGCCTACCACTGTGACTACAGTATAAACAATAAAATAAGGATGAGATCAGTTCTCGTCTTGTTGTTTTCACTGAATATTCCTTCTGTTTTCCCCACAATTACCAGAAGAGATGTACCGAATATGGCGGTATTTCCATGATTTTTTTTAGCAAATGACATTTTTTTTTATTTCAGTCAGAAATGTCCAAAATACTAACAGCTCTCTATTGAGAAAGAATTCCACAGAACAGTAATTAGGCAAGTTTTTACATATTATGCCATATTTCAGAAATGGATTTAATTATACACCCGCAAAGGGCCTAAGATAGAGATACTATTTGACCTTTTCAAGCACTCTCAAGAGACATGTTTCTATTTTTGAATTTGGTGCAAGTATGTTAGAAATCTGGAGGTTAGTAGGAAAAACCAGCCGGGAACTACAGATCAGTTTGACAGGATCTACTCACTGAACTCCTTACTCTCCAGATTAGCAAGTGATATCATCTGAAGAAAGAAGAACTCTAAGTATGACTTATCCTTGAGTTAAAATACAGTTTGGCAATGTTATTATTTGTAATCACTATTAAACAGATGAAATACAGCCTTTCACAATAAAATATAATTAAAAACATAATTGAATCTAAGTTACTTGTATTATTAGATCAAAAGTATTCAGCCAGTAGTATGAGCTCACAATTATTTTATTTTTTTTTTCTCTAGAAACTTTTTTATGAAGGCACTTATGTTTTAGGTTAATTTAATTAATAAATTTTAGTTTATGCAAAAAAATACATGGCTGTTTACCAGCATCACTAATAGCTTTCATCTGCCTCCTGTGAACCAGTTATTCTCTATGAAAGCATGTGTGAAGCAGCCAGGCTGTGACATGCCATGATGACATCTACCAGGCCTGCCAGAGCAATGGTAGGTAGGTAGGACACTGCTGTGACAAGAACCTGCAGTCTGATGTGATAATGATCCTTCTTGCAAATTCAGCTTAGACTTCTGGGGGAAGCCAAATGGCCATTACTACTGGAAAGTGACTGCCTTACTGTCTTGCTTGTTGGGTGACAACCTGTTGTCTAGTGGTAGGAACTTTTTAAAGCACAAAACTTTGAATAAAGTCCTCTTTTTTTGATTTTAGGTAGAGGTTTCAGCAGTATCTTCACTGTGTTAGATCAATACTGAATGCTTTTAAAAATTCCGCAAGTTTGCAGTGTCCTCTGTCTCCCTTTCCTCAGCACTGGCCTTTTAAGAACGAGAAAATAAAACACAGAAAAAAGAAAGCTCCTGATTTACTTCCCAGTCCAGAGTTCCTCACTCAGCCACCCTGCCAATACCTATTTACCAATGCCAGCACTAGTGTGTGAAACAAGCTGCTCCTTCTGCTGCATTCAGGATTTCTGCCACAGCTTCTGTGCCCTTGGTGCCCTCGAAAAGAACTTCAGAAAAAGACCAATCTGCTATTAAATCTGCCTGCTTCAAAAAAGCCTTTGAATAAACACAAAAGCTACAGTCCTTCCCCATTCTTTTGCTCCCAGCATTCCATGTTACAGCATTTCCATGTTCGCCTTGGAGAAGAAGGACTATGTTGCTGTGCTGGATAATCCCCTGGAAGTTGGTATTGGTAACCACCACTTCATTTTTTTTTTTTTTTTTTTTTTTAGTTGCGAGAGGGAGGGGAAAAAAAAAAAAAAGCGTTCCTGGGTTAGTAGTAGTGTCACCCAGTGTAGGAGAAAATGGAGGAACCTAAAGTGAAATTGCCCTTCCTAAAATGTAAATCTGGCCTTCCAAGAATCAACTGAGAGCGCTGCCTTATAAATCTTCTTCAGTTGTCTACTCAGTGCATGAGATGTGGATGTCAGAAACAGTGATGAAGGAGACTAAATAGGTTTAGAGTGACTTTGTGGAACAAATGTAATAGATTCCAAAGATGATTGCTACTTAGGGCCTTGCTCACTGGATTTGGAGCATACTAAACAGCACAACTGCCAAGAACAACTGCTGTGATCTTCGCTTTGTATCTCCCAAAGTTTGCTCTCCACAAGGCAAGAAGAACAGAATCCTGATCTCTAGAAGTACAGTAGTCAGAATTTTTTCTTAGCATATATTTCCTACTTTCTGTAGAAAAAATCTAAGTAAGAGTGGGCATCAAAAGCTCCATCAGGCTCAGCACCTTACTTCCAGCAATGACCAGTAGTAGAGGGCCAGAGGAGAGTATAAGAGCAGGGAAAGAATGCAAAGACGGTTCTCCAGGACACCTTCCAATCACCAGTGTTTGTGACTCAAGAACATCTTTAGTGATAAATGCAATTAATAGAGACAAAAGAACTGTTTTAACCTTCTCAGGTACTGAGAGGAATGGATTAATTTAGGTAACACTGCTGCAATACATCATGATCCATTCCATTTTGTGTCCAGCAAACAAATCACAACAGGTCAATATTTTCTTAACTCTTCATTTTTCTTAGCTTTTATTCAGAACTTTTCTTTAAAAGTGACATTCATAGTATTTTATAAAACTCTCTCTGGAGGAAGTCTCAGGTAGAATTTCTACCTTCAATTATAAATTATACAGCCTGATCTAACCAGATACAGAGGGATTCTCAATCTTTGCTTCTACTCCAGTAATGCTGCACTTAGTGCATCTCTGACAAGAAAAATGGGAATTTGCAAGATTATTATAGACAGTAAACTACAGCTCAGCAAACAAACGTTTCATCTCTATGAAAAATGCTAGAAGAGTGTTCTCCTTTTAATATGTAATTTACATTCACATTAACTGGCATGAATGGGGGGTTTCAAGAGAAGAGGACCTACCACCTTGCATGTGAAATAGATCTACTTAACAAATTTACCCTGGGGAGCTTGGACTCCTTTTTTAAAAAATAGTAATAGAGAGTCTACAGATATTGTATGGTAGTTTCCTTCAAATGGAAATGAACTTCAGTCTTCCCTCTACAGAGGAAATTAATCTTCACCATGGGACACTTAACACAACAGGAAAAAGAGACATAGGGAAGGACATGTATACATTACAGAAAAGGTATTAATAAATGGATTATAGTAACTTGTCAATAACATCTACGAAGAGGTATGAGAAAAGATTGTTTCCTCTTTCTGCCCCATTTTCCATGATATTTACCTGACATAAACTTTGTCTACCTGGTAGTAGTAGTCTCAGATATAAAGATGCTCTCATCTGCCATTAAAAAATCAGAATGACAAAATCTTTTTTTCTCTCCCAAGGACTATTATTTTTCAAGAATTCATAAAAGCAGCTTCTTTCATACTGAACTTCCAGTAATCAGTCAGTATGTCTGTAACTTCAAATGACAGAGTGCTTAAGGAAGTTTAGTAACAATGCAACAGTCTCAATGATATAATCAGTAGAATTATCTTTTTAGTAAAGAATTAATCTAGTCATCTGTTTTGGGGCATTCATACAG
This sequence comes from Rhea pennata, assembly GCF_028389875.1. Classification (NCBI taxonomy): domain Eukaryota; kingdom Metazoa; phylum Chordata; class Aves; order Rheiformes; family Rheidae; genus Rhea; species Rhea pennata. The sequence goes on from NC_084666.1 coordinate 60,211,085, forward strand.
TCCCAGTTGCAAGGTGAGAAACTTTTCTTTGAAATAAATGGAGAGGCTCATCCATCAAGTTCCTAATCACTTCTTTTTAGTGCTTGGTGTGTTGTGAGCAGCAAAGCTCTAAAGTAAGCAGCCAAGGCTTCTTTTCATTTTATTATTTCCAGTGAGTTCACAGAAAGTCACTATCCTTAAAAAAAAAAAAAAAAAAAAAAAAAAAAAAAAAACAGGGACAAAACATGATTGTACTTTGTTATCTTTCCCTTCCAGTACCTTCACTTCTTTGAACTCTTAATGCTCTGCTACTTCCTTGACACAAGCAAGAAAGCAACTAGTTTTGACAAAGAGATTTCAGAACTGGATATACATAACCCCCCCTTCACACACACACCCACACACTCCCCAACCAAACACACACACACACACACACACACACACTCTTGCCAGGAAATGTAATGCAAAGAGTGAGAAACCAAAGACTCAAACATTAGTTGGGGTTCTTCCCCTTTTAAGTTGCATAATCAATCTTGAAAACTCCAAGGTCCACTAGTACCACGATCCATGCCAGATTCAACCTCCCTAGCCTTGGAGAAAAATAACAAAGTCTCAGCTATTGGCCTCAGACATGCCAATACCTCCCTCTCTGATGTTACAAACATGAGGACAGATGGCCAACTCAAACACGTACTTCTGTGCTTCCTTTCAAATTATTTTGGCACGACTGGACAGTACTCTATGTCTGCCTAGTATAAATTAGAACTTAAAAGTGGTTACAACACTGCCAAAAGCAAACCATTCCTCATGTTTTCAAGCTCACTTTTCCCCAAAACTGAAATGTCTCTCTCCATGATGATGTATTATCTGATCAAAAGTCTGCCACAGAGACTAAAAAACTGACTTCCCAAGTCAGTTTTAAAATCACATGGAAATAACCAAAGTACAGGAGTGAAGATGGTTCTATATGGAGTGCAGATTATGAGGCAGTTGCCATGAAAGAACAAGAAGCAAGAAGAATTGGTTTAAGTCTTCGTCACTGCAAATGTAAGATGATCTATGATGAAGGTGCCTGGATGCTACTCTTCTAATGGTGTCCTCATACTGTGCAAATCATTTATGATTTTTATGATTGTTACAAAAAAATCAGAACTACTAGAGATTCTGATAGATACTCCTAAATCTAAACCATGTATGGAGATAATGGAGCTGCTCCCCACTGCTTCTCTCTTCCTTCCTCTCTTCCTCTAATGCATGCTTCTATTTTCCCTTACATTGATGAGCATTTTTCTTAGCTACTTGTCATTCTATATTACAGGGTTTTATTTATAGAGAAAATATAGTGATACAGACTTTTTTTTAAAATTTGTGCCTTGATTGAAGGATTTAGCATCTACCAAAGAGAAAAACTATTTCTTATTAGTTTTTTCCCATGTAATTCTATATATTTTGACTGCTGACTCTGAACAGCAGCATTTCTGTTATCTTAATCACCAGCCTCTCTTGAAGGCCTTATTACTTGTGACAAAATCCTAAAATGTTTTTTAAAATCATGCAATTATTCTGCTTGTGAGGAATGGACTTGCCTCCAGTTATGGAGAGCACTCACTCAGGCACAGGCTGCTCTCTCTCTCTTTCTCTCTCTCTGCACTCTTTGCTGTCTTTCCCACTTCTCACTGATATCCTCCTTCTGAGATTAGAAAATATTTCAGAATACACGTCTGTGCTTACGTGTGTATGTGTGTGTGTGCCCATGTGCACACAGAATACATGTATAGGTCTGATGGTGCCAAGTGCATACACAAGGATTTTGACAACTGCAGACAGTACAAGAATAGCAACTGTAAGCTCTGGTAGTTTGCATCTTATTTTTCTCTGTTTCTTTTTATTATCTTATTTCTCCTTTTATTGTTGACTGGTCTGTGTTACTGACATCATAGATTTTCATTGTTTTTATTTTATTTCTCTCCAAGTTCATTTGATTTTGCTTGTTTTCCTCATTTCTTATGACGTATTGGTTGAGCAGCCTGATCCACCTACGTGCTGCAGTTGTGGTAGTTTGTCTAAGTTCTTAATTTCCAGAAATCCATGATTTAGTATTATGAATAATAATGAATGTTATCACAATTACTTGTAGCAGAAGGATGGATCAAGCAGCTCACAGGTCTCTACTCCAAAAAGCTGTTAAATTGGAGGCACAATTGAAAACATTTGGCAAACATGACAGAAGGTGCACAGCAGGATAGGTTCTGGAGTTTGTAAGTATTCAACAGTAAAAGAGATAACAGGGTCATTTTATTTTACAAACAGACGCAGGAAAAAGCCTATCAGCTTCGTTAGATCAGTAAACCTCAAACTTTTTTTTCACATTAGGACTTGCAATCCCCTCATCCCTGAAGTAGCCTGAACCCCAATCTCACTTTGCACACTTAGAAGGCAGACATATGTTCTCTGCCTCTCTAGACGCCACAACACTATGGGCCTAGAGTACCCAATTTTGATCTTTTGTAGCTTCTTGGTTAACACGCTGTTCCTTCTGGTTCTGAACTTTTCCAATAGTAAAATTCTTGCTATTTAAATAATTTTAATTCTTTTCAATTTATTTCAGCTTGCATTAATAAATTAAACAAAACAGACTTAAATGAGTCAAACCCCTAGGAAGAATATTAATGCTCAGGATTTGCACCATTTATCTAGATTGCTGGAAAATTGGTTACATTAGCGTGGGCAAATTGTTCTCATATGATAAAGAACTTTACAGGAGGACATTCTGAAAATTCATTTTTCCCCTTCAAGCCCTGATAATGTATTTCCCATCTTACAGTCCTTCCTACTTGCCAGCAAAAATCATGTAACAGAGTGAGTCTTCTTTGTACAATGAAAAATCTGTTGATCAGCAGTTCAAAGACTTTCCAAGGAACAAGAAGGTCCAGCACGTTGTATACATCCATTATGATCTGAACTTAAAGAAACACAAGGCAAAAGACAACTGAAAATGACAGAGTTATAAAATAACCTGATTCTGCCTATGTTCTATAAAGTAAGTCTACTGAAGCTATAACAATCTGTTTTTTTTTTTTTTTTTTTTTTTTTTCCACAGCAGAAATGCATAGGAAACCCACCAATTTTGCTGGCCTTCAGAGACATACTAAAGAATAAAACTTACAGACACAAACAGATGAAAATACTCCAGCCATATGAAAAAGCCAGAGATATCTATACTCCATAATGTTCATCACATAAGAGGTAAAGATAACCCTCAAGAAGTAAGCTTTAGAGCAGCAGCATTAAGTTTCCTATTGATATTGCTAACTCTACAAGCCATGAGATCCCAATTTATCCCTACTAGAGATGGCAGAAGAAAAGTTCTTTTATTTTGCCCTTACACCTTGTAAAGCTCTGAGCAAGTGCTGGCCTCCACAGAAATATGACACACTGCATTTAATTTTAGTGTTTAGTTCTTTTCTCCTCCTTCTCTGCTTCCTTAATATATATACATATCTGGCCACGAATTCTCACCATCCCACTCTCCTCCTCCCTAATAATATCTGACTGTAAATTCTCCATTCAACAGCAACGAAGGCCCTTAGGAACTTAAGTTTCATGGCAATTCCATGTAGAAAAAGCTTCTAAGTTCCTCGCTGACTTAGGTCTACAGCTTTGCCCAGTGACAGAACTGTAACAAGTGTAGATGTATGCATGCTAGCTATAATTTAATTAGCTTATCTAGCTAACAAGACCAGCAAACAGCAGCAGCAAATCTGTGACAACATGGTCCGTATGCTCTGCTCCCCAAGTAAGAACGTGGTCTGGGGACTTAACATAGCTTGTGCTGAACTCTCAGCCATGTGCCTCCACTGCAACTAGAGAGACATGTATTCATCCCTGTTGCACTTGCTAAATCTTTCCTGTGGCTAATTCTGTACAAACTTCAGTGTGGGGGCGGGGGGGAGGGAAGAGGGGGGTGCGGGAAACAAGTATGATACACATTACTAGCTCTACAGAAATACCAAAGAAATGGCATTTAACTTTGCCTCACTTCCAAAAATGGAAAGAGCAAGTGAAAGGACATCTTCTCTATTTCCCATCTGCAGCATGCCACAGCACACTTTAAATAAAGGTTAGCAAGCTCTTCTGGATAGTCATAAATAACAAGGTTGAAGATAATTTATTAGTATTTTTAAGGTACTCTATTGTAAAGCAGGAGAGCTGTACATACTTTTGTTTCCCCCAGAAACTAAAAAACATTATACTAACTTTTGCCCTGGATTATCCTTGACCTGCCAGAAGTTTTGATAGTCTCTAGTTTTGATGTAGGTATCACGTACTGTATTTTAAATAAGCTGTATCTCTTAGTTCATTTTAGTGCAATAATGACCTCAGCTTAGGCTGTACAGGCATTCCACCCAAAACTCTGCTTCAAGATAGCACTAGATTTCAGCAAAACAGAACAAATGCACTGTTAGCTTCTGGACAAATCTGCTTCTGCCTACATTCCCTCACAGGAAGCACGAATCACTTGTAACACAACCCACATATGCATCCAACCAACCCCAGAAACTCTTGATGAATGTGAAATGTGTGATTACAGGCATTGTTCATTCAAATTCTAATAAAATGTATAATGAAATGGTGAAGCATTTTCAAATGCTGTTTTACCAATTCTCCATCTTTTTTACCATACATGGAGTATTTTCTGGTCATGAGGCTGTAACCATTTACCTCTTTTAAGAAATAAAAGCATAGAAATCTAAAATAAACTTGAAAGACTATCTTCAAGTAGAGGGATGTGGAGACAAACTTATAGATGTTTTGTCCAGAAAGCTCAATCATAACTTGAATTCAAAATACTGTACTTCTTCACTAGCTGACCTGCAGTTAGAAGAAAACTGAACATTATTTAGGAGTTCAAACTTTATTCCACTCCAATTACCCATTCACATTTTCTACATGGAGAAGGGAATAAAGCAAATGCTGGAAGACTTGCATGTGTTTTTTTTATGCTTGCTAAGTGCTACTTGCACTTTGTTTGCTCTGTTTTTCCCCTTTGTTTTTGATTAACCAAACTCCAACTGGTGTAGAATTCTCTCACAACTTATACCTTAATATCAGTATTGCTATGGCACAAATTGCAGATGTGGGACAAAATTCATTATATACAGAGCAAAAAGGCATAAACAGCATTCTTTTGAGCCAGCAAGTCCTTTGAAAACAAGCGTCCTATCTTGCGATACACAGAAGTAAGAGTTAATTCCAAGCAAATGCTGTGTGAGAAGCTACTGAAGGGCTGCTGTAGGTTACTGCAGTCACTGCTTGTTCCAGCCATTCAGCTCCTCCACCCAGTTATGCCAACTCCAGTTGGATGGAAGAGGAAGAAGTCTTTTTGGTCTCTTGCAGCTCTCACAATCCTAGTTCAGCAGGCCACAGTCATTAACTGCCAACTTCTTAACACTCAAGACAAAGACTATCTACCTGACCTAAATTTTGCCAGGATTTACTCAATTATAAAACTCCAAAAATTTTGTGAGAGTTGGTTGTTACTTCTCTGACTTTTTATGCTGAATTTAATTATCCTGAATATCATTTTAAAACCCAAGCCTCTCCTTCCAGTAACATTATTAACAGCTAAAGGAACTGACAATACCATTTGGCTATCATTAATTACTATTTTAAAGAAAAAAAATTAAGGGAAAATTTCTTAAAGTTACAGGAACTATAGGTCAGAACAAGGCTGAGAACTCAAGGAGAATAGAGGAGAAACTTTCAAGTAGTTACTTTAAAAGTAAACCACTGCGAAGGCAGATTTTAAAGAGAATCATTACATAACTAAAGTATAAATTTCCATTTATATTCAAGTGTTCTTAAATAACAAAAACAGAGGTAAATATCACAAAAACTGAGTGATCAATGATGTAGAAGAATATCTCGTTTGTTTAGCCCATGGAGCTTCGGCACATTTGGGTGAGCAACTCTAGACACTCACTCTGGAATGAATAGGTGGCAGCATAGTCACAGAATCACAGAATGATTGAGGTTGGAAGGGACCTCTGGAGATCATCTAGTCTAATCCCTCTGCTCAGCAGGGTCACCTACAGCATGTCAGACAGGGTTGCATCCAGGCGGGCCTTGAAGATCTCCAGGGAAGGAGACTCCACAACCTCCCTGGGCAACCTGGTCCAGGGCTCCGTCACTCTCACAGGGAAGAAATTCCCCCTCACGGTCAGGCAGAACTTCCTGTGCTTCAATTTCTGCCCATTGCCTCTTGTCCTGTTGCATGGGACTATTAAAAAGAGTTTGTCCCCGTCCCCTTGACACCCTCCCTTCAGATACTTATACACATTGATAAGGTCCCCTCTCCATCTTCTCTTCTCCAGGCTAAACAGGTCCAGCTCTCGCAGCCGTTCCTCAGAGGGCAGATGCTTCAGACCGCTAGACATCTTTGCAACCCTATGCTGGACTCCCTCCAGAAGCTCCATGTCTCTCTTGTACTGGGGAGCCCAGAACTGGACACAGTACTCGAGATGAGGCCTCCCCAGGGCTGAGTAGAGGGGCAGGATCACCTCCCTCGACCTGCTGGCAACACTCTTCCTAATGCACCCCAGGATACCATCGGCCTTCCTGGCCACAAGGGCACATTGCTGGCTCATGGTCAACTTGTCATCCACCAGCACTCCCAGGTCCTCCTCTGCAGAGCTGCTCTCCAGCAGGTCAGCCCCCAGCTTGTCCTGGTGCCTACGATTATTTCTCCCTAAGTGCAGGACCCTGCACTTGCCCTTGTTGAACCTCCTGAGGTTCCTCTCTGCCCAGCTCTCCAGCCTGTCCAGGTCTCTCTGAAAAGGCCATGAGTATACCCTTTGGCCCTTCTTAACTCCTTTTTGAGTGTTTTTAAACTTATCATAGGCTTCCTGTTGGTATTCCATTTAGGAGCTGAATTTCATTTCTGTGTAAGGACTGTATAAGCAGATTGTTACTCTGTTTTAGAAGGTGATCTCGTTTTGTATTTGGAGGAGCAGCAAAAATGCTTTGCAAAGATTATTTTGTAGATACTGTGTAACTTTGGTTTTTTTTGAGACAAACACTAAGAAAAAACAGCAATATTAAATGTTCCTGTTCTACAAGGAGAGTTGGTGTCTGTATAAGGTGTTCTTCACTAATTGGTTATGTGTCTGCTAAAATATGAAGGTTCTCTCCTTACTCAGCTATGTTATTACATTAAGATATTGATCCATCTCAGGCTGTAACCCAAAGGGCAGATCAGATCACATTTTGAAATCTAACTAAAACATTACAGTTACAGATTATCGTTGAGGCTTGTGAAAAAGGAGCCTAGTATGGAAATGTCTTTTCTTCCTTTTCACCAAAAAGAATAACGAATTTTAAGTCCTCAAGAATATCAACTGTAAAGGCCTAAACTAGGTTCCATGGCTTTTAAAAATGTCTCTAATTTGCTATGACTTTCAGGAGATTGCTCCTTGGAAAAGCCTTTTTATGGCTATACTTTCACTTCAGGCCTCTGCACAAAGATTCCATTTAGAAAAGTTTCAAATGTATTTATGTGCAAGGGGCAGTGTCTCTTTAGTCTTTTTTCTGGACTGAGTGGGATTGAAGAAGAGATATCTTGCCTAGAGCATATCCCTCTTCTTCAATGCCTTGTCTGGAAAGACAATGATACACTGTATTTGTTTTAATACATCTTTATGTGCTATACTGAGTAGTTTAATACTGCTGTTTGTGAAGAATGCTTTGGTCTACATTGCTGCAGGCTAGGAAAATTGTGCTTACAAATTCTAATGCAGAAGGGTATACAGCTATTTTTAGTCAACATATTGTAAGGTTTCAGATACACAGTAATATAATCATGTTAGATTTTTAAATACTTGTGATAGAATCATAGAAATGTAGGGCTGGAAGAGCTGTCAAGAAGCCTTACGCATGCTCTGAGACAGAATTAATTGTATTTTGACCACCTCAAGTGATGTTTGAGTAATATATTTCCAAACAAAGGAGATCATAGCCTTTAGCAATGCTTCACTACTGCTATACTCAGACATTTTCCCTATTTTTTGCTTTTACTCCTTTTCCTAACTCCAAGGGGCATAGAAAAAATGCATGTTATTTTCTTCTCTGAAAGAGCCCCTGGTTTTTTACATACTGTGAGACTATTACAATGTCTACATTCCCCTACCATCTTCCTTCTTCTAGACTAAGCAAACACGATTCCTACAGAATTGTTTCCCTCAAGAACAGTGCCCAAATCAGGGTGTAGTATTTCATCTGAATAGATGTTCTGAATGTTGCTATAGCTTTGAATTTCATTTTCTTTTTAAATCTATATAAATACATAGTTGAAGTACATCTGTTCACTTACATACAACTGCATAGTACTTACAGCCTTTCAAACAGAAGTTTATTGAAATGGATAAGGTATTTGCTTGTTGACCAACTTAGTATTAACAGTTATTTAATTATTTACATAGTAATCCTGCAAAGTTCATGTTCATGTTTGGCGCTTTCTGCACTGTGAAATAAATGGACTTCTGAACATACTTAAAGCTAATCAGATTCAAGATTTCATTCAGGTAACACCACTGTGCACACGTAATACATGAAAAAATTCACTGATATAGATTCTGTTCATGAGATTCAAGACATGCATATGGAAGTATGCAGAATGTAATCAGCATGGTAGCACCATGATGCTCTATGTGACAAAAACCCCAGTCACAGTACCAAAAAAGGAAACTAAATCATGAGTAGAACAAAATGATAGCTGAAATGTTCAAAAAATTTCACATTACTTCTAATTATTGCAAGTCCATATACCTTTCCACATGAGCATATGTACACAAATTTAATAAATATATACAACCTATCAGTATATGTGATACATACAAAACATTTGATCAGTATTTTATATAGTTTATAATATGTATTCATATATATTAAATCAAGCAACAGTTAATATAGGCCATGCTGTGCAAATTACCAAATAGTGTCTCAGTCCTCAAGCCTAATTTGATATAATCACACAAGTTAGATTTTCATTAGCCTGAAGTTTAAGAGTATAATTAAATATAGTATAATTTTAGCTATCGTTTGTTAAAAAGGAAATGGAGGAGTTAGGCTTAATGAAAAATGAAAATGATAACACTCTGCCTATAATACACTTTTCCATGCCTTTTGAGTTATTGTTCCCCATCTATTTTGAATTTAGCATAATGAGATAAAATTTGCAATCTAAGCAGAGATTTTACAATACCATCTAGCTCTTCGAAACAGTTTCACTTTCCTCCATGTTTGAAATGCTGATTTTTCTCTTCAACAAACAAAATAAACAAGTAAGTGCTTTATATGATCTTCCAGTGATAGAAAGGTTGGGAGATGGGGCATGTCCTAGAATCTGATGGGAAATAGGGCATCAAATTTGCTTTTGTTTACAAAAGGACTTAATTGACTTCAGAATGGGAGGTACACCATAAAACACTATATAACGAAACAGATATAGATGTAGTATTACATTAAAATCACAGTCTGACCTATGCAGTGATGCAGTGATTTAACATCTGTGAAATGGAGCTTAAACTGGGCCAGATGTTGCTCTTAGGTGGCCTTGGATGGGACTGGTCAAAAGCTGTGTAGACCCTCAGGCAGAATAGTAATTATATCTCATGGAAACATCCAACTCCACCTGCCCTCTGCCCATCTCTGAGCAACGAGGGTGGACACTGATGTCCTTAGGTAATATCAGACTGCAAGTGAATCTTGATTTATTTCATGCAGGATATTCAAAGTGCTTGGCTCTCTACCGGTAAAGAGAAGTTTGTCTATCTCCTCCCAGAACTGCATCCGACACAGAAGGTTTATAATACTTGACTGTGAATATTGGTTTTGACCTTGGAAAATGTCCTAAAGGGAACCCTTGCCATAGCTTGCACCAGTTATGGGGGTACAGTACAATACCTTACTAATTCTTTACTGTTTATTTTAACTTATTCTCAATTCTGGCAATACAACATTGTGCACTTCAAATCTGGAATTACCTGAATCTTCATGAGTGATCAAAATAATGACTGTATTTTGTGATGTGATTGCCCCTCTTTACAGCCTGCTGGTCACTCCAATGAAGCATCTACAAGACAATGTGTCTTAGTCATTTTTATTTCGGAAAGCCTATCATGTCCTGTTGATGACAATCATAGCTGCCAATCTTCCAGTTTTAAAACCTGATAGGAGGGAACAGACATACAAACTGGTCTTGTTCGTAAACACACTTTGCATGAAAGTGGAAATGGCACTGTTTCTGAGCCAGATATGATTAAAACCTTTTTCTTCTGCATCTTACAACAAGAGAAAAAGACAGAAAAGACAGCTATTCTTACAAGCTAACTTTTAGGTAATCAGCCTAGCTACTACCACATTAAGGCTGGAAGAACCATGAACAAAACACGGGCTATTGAACAATAGGATGCAGAAAGCAGCAAAACCATGCAGAAAAGCAAGGTGAGTGTTCAGGAAGTTAAGCACATTGAACCCTATGCTCTCTCTGCTTCCGCCAGCAGTACAGACTGGCTTCCATCCCACTCAGGGAAGAAAACATATGTCTATGAATTTATAGTGGTATTTTCAAAATCTGTTGATGGTGGTAAAGTAAATCACTGCTCTTGATTTAATGCAGTTAGTTGCCTATCTGTATTTAGCACTTCGAGAACTTCTGCTCTGAGGTTCAGTGAAGAAACACGAGTTTGATGAAGCTGATTTTAAGCCTTGCTGGTTTCTAGAAAAAGTGAATGATTATTTTAGTATTATTAATAATTTAGCATTTGTAGTAACAATATACGATTCACTAGCTGACAAAGGAGAATGTGTGCCATTATTTCTATAGGATTAAGTATGCCTTTTTGAAGATTTGGTTCCAGTTTTGGGTCCAGTTTCAGTAACAAGAATGACTGGAAATCACAACAGAAACATTTAACATGATACATACTGCACTTGCTACATGCTACCAGTGACCTCTCCAGTCCGTCAGCCTGCCACTAAGGACAATTGTGTTAGAAACAGAAGAAACTCTGTATTAGACAGCTATGACAGAATTTACTTCCAAGGAAAATTTAAGATAGTTTGAAAATTGTTTAAGCCCTAAAGCATGAGGATTTATATCCTTCTCAAAGCTCTTCTTTAATGTTCACAACAGTAATTCTGGATATTCTTTCATTTCCATAAATGGTAACAATTCTGTGAGCTGAGTTTTAAGACGAGGAATCAGTAACTGCAGATGCAGGAAAATGAGAATCAGAAAACTCTTTTATTAGGAGTGGGAAAGCAAGAGAATAATTTAAATGGATGAATTACTGTATTAAAATTTGTGCTTCTTTCAGATTTCTTCAGAAACAAAAGACCAGTGAAAAGGCAAAAAGTGCCTTTCAGACTCAAGGTAATATTCTGGAACACTATTTTAAACTAGGCTCTAGATTCTGTTACAGAGGTTCTACATTACTTTCTTTTATTTCCTCCTTTCTAAATGAAGCTAGGTCATACCTATCTTTCTTCTCTTCTGCACACAGAACAAATATCTCAAAAGATCAGTTAGTAATAAAGGCTAGATGTGCAAAGGAATCAAAACAAGTTAGGTGTTCAACTCATGTTGAAAACAGCCAAATAGTTTGTTCCAAACATAAAACATCACTGTTCTCTGTACCTTTAGGACCAAAATTGCCTCCAATGTAATTTTAAGTGTTACTTGGAAGGCTTAAGACATCAGGCATTTTCTGCCTGGCCAGGTAGAAAAATTCCCCAACAAAAAACTAAAACTCTGCTTGGTTGTAGGCACTATCTGATCTTCATGCTTTTTTCATGTCTAAAATAGGATTTCTTCAGGAAATCTTGCATATGTCTTTCTCAATTATTAAGCTTATGATAAAGGAAAAGAAAGAGAGAAAAAACTTATGCTAACACTTTCCATAAAAGCCAGTTTTCATTGACAATGTTTTCACTAGCTCTTGTCATCAAATCATATCAAAGATGATGGTTCATAAAAAGAATATTCTAATCTGACCATCTGAGGAGTGTACCTAGAAGAGTTTGGGGTTTTAATTTCTGTCTACTTTTGGAAAAGTGATCAGATGACAAATGAAAACAGGCCTTTGTAATGATAAAAGATACATATTAGTGTCACAGTCCATACTTTTCATTATCTCTGTTCATAGCAAAAGAGAATCTCCAGATATTCCTTACAACATTCAACTTTTTTCTTGTTATTAAAAACATACTCTTTGGAACCTTTAACCTAAGTGTGTAACTATCACTCTGTAAAGTTAGAAGTCTGTCTCACCTTAGATACAGTCAAATAGATGTACTTCAGACATTCATTACACATTCTTAAGCGCAAAACACAGCCATGGAGTATTTCCTTTCCACACACTAGTTCAGTGGTTAAAACATCTGTCCGGGCTACAGGAAAGCCACATTGAGTGCTCTCTTTAATCTGAGGGAATTCAAGTTAACGTGTCTTAACTGAGTGTTTTACACAGCTGACTTTTCTTGGCTTTGGGGAGGCACTGCCCATACACCTGCCTTTTCTGAGTCATCCCATTTTCAAAGAAATTATCAATTGAAACAAAGTAAGAATATGGGCAAGCATGACTTTCCAGTACAGGGATTGTGGAAATCAGCCTAGCAGATAGGAGAACTGGGCTCTAGCCTCTGCTCCTAAAAACTGACAGCTCTTTTTATTTTAAGTAGTTATTGTACAAAATGCAATCAGCTGTGAATGACGATACGACACAGACACCTTTTGTCACCCTGGAGTTACGAACTTAAAACTCCTAAGAAGGGAAGGATTAATATTTGACTTATTAGTATTTCCTGTTGGGTAAGTAAGGGCTCCTGGTTCAGCAAACTGGCTTGCTGTGACTCTCCACCTCCAGCACCCAGCACACAATTACAGATGCTATGGGAGCCAGAAGAACTACATGTTAAACCAAGACATCCCTTCATGGATTTAGTTTTTCTCCTGTTGGTGTGCCAATGACCTGTTCTCTTTGCAATGTTCTTGTCTTTTGTAAAGCTCACATGTTTTCAGAGGAGGGACAGGTGAATTTGGAAAATGAATGATATTTTTCAACATTCATTACATATGCTGGTAGCATGAACATGAGATATAATAAATGACTTGAATGATTTTCCACTATTAGGAGAGCTCACCTCTGAACAGCAGCTAACTCATAATTCAGATTCCCTGACAGGACTCTATCTCATAATGTCAATTTTTTAATTCCATCTCTTTAATAAACAGAAAAGCAAAAATAATCATAGTGAGTGATATCCTGTCCCCACCTGAAATCAATGGTAAAATATCCATTCACTTCAATACAACTATATATTTATCCAGTGTCTCTAGAAAAGTAACATGCTGCAGTGTGCAGCTCCAAATATACTTACAGCAAGTAGATATGAAGAACAGAATATGAAGTTTTGTCTTGGATATGGGGAAGATAAAATGGGAAGCCATAAAAAATTCTGCAGCATTTTTTTCTCAAAGATCTACTTTACAAAAAAGTTGGAAGGACAATATTTGCACTATGTACAACATTACAGCTTTGCTAATAGCAATGATCTTTTCTGAAGAGAAAAGTAAAACTGTGTGTGCCAGAATTGAGCCCTACCTATATGTAAATATGAATAAAACTTTAATTACAAAATCTTTTGGCAACAAAACAAAACAAAGGAAAACAAAGGAAAACAAACTAAACATTTTCTCATAACTGATATTATGATGGAAAAATATTCATTATGGAGAATCAAAAATATGCAGATATCCTAGAGTGAATCCTTTCACCAAGTGCAATCACATTTGAAACACAAAGCATAAAAGCATAAAAAACCGCAAATCCTGAAACCTTTGCATGCAGCTCCAGTATGTGCCACCCTGTGTAGTAATCATGCCACTGAGCTCCACACAATACCATCCACTTCTCATAGTTCTTGAGGCTATACCACACCAGCAAACAACTTAAAATGAAGAACAGAGACTACTAAAAGAAAGTCATGCTGTGAAATAAGTTGACTAAAGTAGTGACAAAAACTGAAGAATAAAATAGCTTTGTAAAATCTTTAAGAATTAAAACAAGGTCTTCTGAGACTTTTCCTCATTGTTTATCATATTTGCTAGAAGGTCTTAAAATGCACCATTAAAACCAGTGTGGCACTGGGACTACAATGAATGGCATAGTGTACATGCAAATAATTTCTAAACAATTTCTCACGTGGGAAACCCTTGTGACCATTCTAATGATTGAAGTGTTCCATTTTGAGGTGAGGATTTAGTCTGAAAAGTTAAAAACATAAATTAGTTGGGTAGAAAGAAAGCAAACTGTCTTCCCAATTATCTCTGTCAAGGCTGGTTACTGTAGAAAAGGCTCTGTTTAAATATAGAAAGCATGTGGGAAGTAGAAAAGTGTAAGGTTTTAGTATGTCTGAAGGTTGTATAATTCAATCTGATAAACTGACATTTTCCTAGAAAGTTTCCAAAATTTCAGAAGATAAATAACAAAAACAAACATAATATAATTAGCTCTACAGGATAGGCTACCTTCATTTCATGAAGAAAAATCAGCTTCTCCTTCCTTGCAGAACACAATCAATATTCCTTTTCCCCCTTACACTACCCTTCTCAATCCTTAAGAAAAAAAAATCTGAGAAATACATTCAATCCAAGGGTATACTAAAGAAACATTTCTTCACATAACATATGGTTCAGCCAACAGTCATGTCAGAAATGTTTTTTCTACATACTTGAGCTCTACCATCACAGAAAGGGAAAGATACAGACAAGTGCCTATGAACAAGGAACGAAAGGACACATTTTCCAGTATTGGCAGCTTCAGCACAGTTTCAGCCCAGTTTCGGCATAGTTTTGCAACAACTTCTCTCCTTTCTGAGTCTTAATCGCGTAAGTATTATGATTCTAAGACAAAACGCAGTACACAGTCAACCTCTAGTTCATTTAGCTCTGTAATTCCCATCACTTTAATTTTTTCAGATATTAAATAGTAAACTGAACATGTTTAGTGATATTGACTCTTAAGAAAATGAGAACTGTTAGTACAACTGCTTAATCAACTTAGGTCTCAAGTTCTAATTTGCCTATTCTACGTTTTCATTGCTGCCACTTTGAATCATGAAGCGTAACAGGAGTTCTGAGAAAGTTTCTGTATCACCATCCAGTAGCGGTGAACATGGGGGGCACGTTTAGCTCAGTAGGTTAGAGCATGGTGCTGGTAATGCCAAGGTCGCGGGTCCAATCCCCATACGGGCTACGCTGAGGGTTGGACTAGATGATCTCCAGAGGTCCCTTCCAACCTTACTGTTCTATGATTCTATATCCTAGTGCAGAGCTCAGTGTAAGCTGTCAGATGCAGCTCTTACCTAGCACTACAGCTGGCTTTTGTAGCAGTGTAGACACTGTCTGCTTCCCCCTTCCTCATTTAAAACCAAGAACTTTCCAGGCAATGGTCTGGAAACAAACATGGAACTTTGTTCAAGTATCAGCTTTCCAACGAGAGCATAAGCCTATATGGAGAGAATTGTGATGGGCGGCCAGAAAATGAAAGGTATTAATTTGAAAGCAAAAAGCCTCATAATTCCCTCTTCTAGAAAGGCAGATGAGCTTTTAAAATCACACCAAAGCTTTAAATTCCAAAGCAGAAATCTGAAAAGGAGTTTGTTGGGAAACGAGCGCTAGACTTCAGGGCCTCCACTAGTGTTTAGTCATGCAACTCCCCAGGAAACCAACAAAAATCCTACCCTGAGAGCTGAGTTTCTCTCACACCTCAGCAGAAATAGTGTATTCCCAATGACACAGATTGAATAATTAGACAAAGCTACAGAATTTAGTATTGCTGGCTCTCACAGATGGGTTACACCATGAACGTGGTCCTTAGGCAACAAAAAAACCTTTCTCTTCTACCACTTGAATTACTAAGTAATGCAATATTTGGAAAAAAACTCTGAACTTGCCAGTTCTGTACCTCATAATTATTTTGCTGATCAATATGGATTCAAGGCTGCCAGTCTCTAATCTTATTTTACAAAATGGCCACTGGCATGAAATCAGGAATAAGTACATGTGCAATGCCATGGACTCCCACAGGCAAATCAAAGATTAGTTCTACTGAAGAACAAAAGACACCAAGGAAAAAATTGGAAGTATGTTACCAACTCATTGGTAATTTATGGACAAAGACAATAAAGTTTGGTATTTAGCCACTTAAATGCCAGGATCTTGAAAATGCAGACAGGAGTTTGAAGTTCAGGTTGCCTAACTCAGCAGAAATATGAATAAGCAATAAGCATTTACTGAACCAGTTATGGCAGCGAGTCATGCCATGGCTGGTATCAGATGGAAAATTTTTATTGGTGATTGAATGTTAAAAGTTGTCATATTATGATAGTACATAAAGCATGTTTCTACTGAACACATAGCAGAAACTACAGAAATTACAGCCCCAATGTAAAGATCTTACAGACTAATATTTTCACCACTGGAAAGGCTTTATACATTTATTGGCAATAAGTCAATACAAACGGTAGGATTTAATTTGTTCCTTTTTGCTAGCAGTAGTAATTGAGGATGATAGGAGCTAGATTAACTGCTTTCAAGGGATTAGACAGTATTACTTATTTTATTACTTTTATTTTGGAGGCAACTAAGAGTTCTAGTCATGAGTGAGTAGCTCTTTCCCCAGTCTACAGAGAGCCTCGTGGTATCTCTCAGTAATGCAAATATTTTTGTTCAGGTTTTATTCACAAGAAACATCAAGACATAGAGGAGTCAGCCTATCTGCCTTTAGGCACCTATGCCTACATAAGCCACTTATTTTTCCCTCCTTAGATGTTTAGTGGATGGAAATGGTCACAGGGCAATTCAAATCTTTACTGACTGCAAAGGGAACTAGGACGAAGCAGCTTCTAGACTTTAGAACAGAGGTTATTGAAAATAAATGCCTAAAGTTAAGCAAATCTAGGTTGACAATTTAAGGGAATTTTCCAGCATCACAAAGTACCTGAACTGGAGTGATATAAAATGAAGCCCACTTGATTTTGATAGATCAAGCCCACAGCTTCCCACTGGTGGAACTAGGAACAGAGCTGTTATTTTTGTTTGCAAATGCATGTCATAATTCTTGGAAGCCACTGCCCATCCTGCATTAAATAGCTGTACGTGGAATCCTTCTCAATGTTGTTATTTTGATTTCTTGGAGAAAAGCGTATTTTCACTTAATGAAAGAAATAAGAATTGAAGCAGTTTAGCAATCTCTGTAGCTGCCAGCATTCCTCAGTTATGCTATCCCTAGACAAAACCAAACTCACACTAAAAAAATACAATGGCTGTCTCTGCAAACTATTATAGACTGTAAAGGGAGGAAAGCAGGAAGGGGGGGAGGGAGGAAGGGAAGAAAGTCAGCCTGATGCAGTTTAAAAGACAAATTTAAAATCAACTTAATTAAGTTTGGTAAAAGTATCTGCAACTGAAACTAGCCTTTACACAAATCCCTAGACCTTTTAACAAGAGGCAATACCCTACCAGCCCTGCTCACAATGTATGCACGGAGAGGGGAAGGCAACCTCAGATTTGTTGTTTTCCACTTACATTTTCTTAACCTCTTACAGTGGTTAGTGTGAACGAATTACACCTAAGTGGTTGGAAAGCCTACTTTGGGAGTGGGACACTGTGGTAACTATCTATCTGGAAACAGATTCATAAAGTTGGTAGCATGACACTATACAACACTGTCACAGAACTGTGCCATGAGTGCCTGATGTTAGTCTTCAAGGTTATTTTATACATTAGATGATGCACCATCCACTGAGTCAATGGTTTGGAAACAGCTTTTGAATATTACAGACATAACAATGAATTCCTCTTTGAGAAACACACGTTTTAAAACTAAAATACCTCAGAGGTTTTGTAATAAACTTTTGTAGGGAGTGATATGAGGCAGAAAATACATTTTTTCATTTTATTTTAAGAGAGGATACTCTATTTTGGCATTCATGAATATGAAGCATGAATCTAAATTGCTTGTTTCTTATACTATTGGCAAAAAAATCCCCAAAAAAGCAAAAAGGTAATAGAAAAGTCAGGGTATGTTGTATTTACACTACAGTAACACCAAACAGATACCTTTTCTTCCTGCCAAATTTAAAGAATTTAATATGCCCCCATTACACTGAGCTGGGTCCTACAACTCAATGAGAAGATCCTTCTGTTAGCATATAATGAAGAGCACGCAAATCAGACACTGTCCAGTGACTAACTGAATTTCAATAGAAATGTAAACTAGAAAATATATTTTAAAGTGGAATTATTTACCTGAGTAGTTTCCTGTGCATGCTTTGGGTACTTCCAACCACGCTTACCTTTGTATTCCACCGTGGGATACAATAGTAATATAAAAATTAACATGAAGGACTGTTTCCTGTGGTTAATCAACCTGTCCTCAAATCTGTTGGACGCTCATACAGTAAGGGTAGATTTGGGTGTTCTGTGTTAAAATATTTAAGAATGTAATAAAACTTTGTCACATTTCAACTACTTTGTTTCCAAAAGTAAAAAATTCTCTGAAATGAACAGAAATCCTCTAATTACATCCCTAAATTGAGGCAAGGACTTGAAAAGGAGGAGAATGTTGAGGGCCAAGTGCAAATAGGCTGAATCTGCGCAGCTGCACCTATTCATGCTAACACTGAAACTGCTCTTTGCACTACTTACGTTCCTTGCCTGACTGACATTCATACAGCTTCTACTTCCAAAATAAAAAAATAAAAATAAAATTTAAATAACACTGGTTAACAAATCTTCTGAATACTAGCTTAAAAATGCTTTCCACATGTTTCTAATTGCAAGGTGCATGCAGGTAGGTCAGGTAACTTTACTGTAGCCTTCAGTAAAATCTGTGTAATCGCCTTTAACCAATGGTTAGCAGGGAGCTGCTGCTCACTGCTGCCATCTAATGGTAATGAGCATATCCAAAGTGCTCAACGAAAGCGAACAAGGGGCATTTTTTACAAATTTCTCAAACGCACGGGTGCTCACCAGCTTAGAAAGCTGCATTTCTGTTCATTTTCAAATTTATATTATCTCGACATAAAAAACAAGGGGATTATCAAGAAATAATAAATTATAGATGTCAGCAATAGTTAGAAAACAGTATCATCACAACGAATGCATGGAATCCCAGGCTCTCATGTAGGGCAGAAAAGATTTTTACCAGCTGCACTGCTCAGACCCTTCTAAAAACAACAACAAAAAAAGGTCACCACTTCTCTATAATGGGAAAGACCCATTTGCAACTGCATGCTTTAAAAAAGAAAGAACAAGCTGATGACTCTGTTTGCTGTACATTTGCTCCTTTTCATTTCACTCAAGCCCAATTAAATGCTTAAACACAGAAATTTGAAAAGCAGAGGTATTTTTCTGGAAATATCTAAGAAATGAGGGGATCTTCTCTTGTTTCACTGAATTCTGGTGAGTACAGAATTAATCTTTCAATGTTATACGACATGAAAAGGGTAAATAATCATATGACAAGTGAAATACTGAAGCTGTTACTGAGGCAGTTTTGAAGTACTGATTGAGACGTAAGCACTAGTGTTGATTGAATACAAGGTGAGCTAGAACTGCAGCGTATGTCTCAGTATTGATTTTGTTAATTTATTTTGAAATTCAACTGCGATAAAGAAGAAAAAAATAAAAGCATATAAAGATAGTATAAAATGTCAATTAGAATTTTACTTCCCACAGAAACTTCTTATGGTTGGCAAAAACAAACAAACAAATGCCATTAAAGCAACCATTTAGCCTGCAAAATACTTCTGTAGTAGCATTCAGAGCGAAGCTTACTGTCTGTTCCTACATCTCCTACTACTTCATTTCCTAATCACCTTTTTGTTGAGAGGAGTCAGCATATAATGAGAAATTGTGACATGCAAAATAGAGATGTGGCAAGGGAGCCCAGTAACTATGAAAAAAAGGATAAGGGACAGCACCTTCCTTGCATGACCGTATGTCAGGATCCAAATATTGTAGGGTTTTAAAAATGTCTTTCTTTGAGAAATCAAAACAAAAGCCAGTAACATTTTCTGAGGAAAGTAAAGATTTTCTGCAAAACCCATGTTGGTTTTGTTCATTCTAAAACAGAACCTTCAACGAGGCCTATCCAGAGCCTCATAAAAAAGCAAAGTTCTTGCTTACAGAAACCCCCAAACCATAAGTATATAATGTAGTTGTTTCACTACAAAAAAGTTAAATATATAGTACCTTTTTATTTTAATTCACCACCCAACACAGATTTAGTAAGGAGCAAAATTTTCTCCATTCCTCCAATAACTTCACCCAGAAGGCATGAAAAATATAGGGCAAGAGAAGAAAAAGGAGAGAAGGATCAAAAGGCAGAAAGTAAGTAGCAAAACAAGTGATTCAACAACAACAATAAAAATCTAAAAATTCTTCATGGTTTTCCTTTAGAAGAGCAGAGTGCAGGGCCACATTAACACAGAATGGATTTACAACCTAAAGTGTAGAGACAAGATTATCCAAATATCTGAGCAGCGGCAAAGACAAAGCATAAGAAAGGCCTGAATTAAGAATAGGTATATGCCTTTGGCTTTAAAGAAAGTAGTGCTGCCAACCTGAACATAACCTGTCCTCTGTAAACAGCCCATATGAAGACCTGCAGGCGTGCATAATACAGCTCTGGTCTTTCACATCAGTGAGCCCTCTTGCTGCTGCATTCTGGGCAAGCTGCAGGCTACAGACATGCTCAAATTAATGCCTTGCTAACAACGAACGTCTGAGTGCTAGTTTTGAGTGCACAGGATATATATGGCTGTTCTGCAGATGCTATACCTTATATAAACTGTAAAAAAAATCATTTTCGTACCATATGCTTCCTGCAGTTTTCCATGGAATAGGTGGAATCAGATGTAACGCCCAGTTTCTGCATATCATTCACCATAGCCAACTGCACAGCCTCGTATCACATACTGCAATGCACTGGATGAGCACAATTCCACTGCACCACTGAAGTCATCTATAAGTACAAACAAAAATTTTATTCTTTCAGGACAGAAGAATAGAGTGGTCTGATTTCAGTGTTATTATAATACAGAACTTTTTCAATTCTTCGCAGTATAGGCATATCTTAATAGAAGAATGAATCGCTTGCTCTCTGATTTGTGACTGTGATCTAAAACTAGCTGGTATATAAAGAACTATTTTGGTATTACTATATTAAAGACACTGATTATTTTGTCTCAGTAATTATCCCTTTTCTCTTCATTTTGCATGAGGAGTAGCTCCAGAATTTACTGTAATCCAGGTTTCCAGGCTTGAAAGATCGCTCACTGGTTGCTGCTGCTGAATGTACGTTCTCTCTACATCAAAACACAACCGAGGCATGATTATCAGGTTCCTGCTTGCTGTATGACCTCTCTCTGATTTAGTGAGTTAGGTGTCAGCTCTTATATTCAGGTTTCTACATTACTTGAGATACAGTTACTCAACATAAAGAGTCCCCTTTAAAGCAAATGACATCTTTTTATGATGCTATATATGTATTCACTAGACCTCCTGCCGTCTGTAATGTTTTATGAGTGTTATGCCTCCAGGCTCTCAAGGAAAAATGATAAAGTCATAAAAATTCTGGTATTTGCTTGCTTCTTCTCACCTTTCATCTTCTTTTTACATGGGGTTTCACTAATGCTGTCAATTATCCAGGCATCATTTGGCTTTTGGAAGATGGTACTTTTTACTACGTACTGCTCAGGTAGGAGAAATGCTATGAACTGTATAATTTCAATTCTTTCCAGTATGTGTGGAAAGAGAGATAGGTTATTCCTGAATTTTAGGTCAGTCTCAACTTCATGACTTCAGTATTGCTTTTCATTTTTATTTCTAGTGATAATGACTCACTGCCTTTTATCTGCATTTACAAGGCCCTTTATGATCTCTTTGCTCTTGCTATGGTCTCTTGCATAGATACAAATATTTCTTAATGCTTAATATATAAAACTACTAGTTAAAATCTCACACAACCTGAGTTAAAAGGACAAAATTTCAAATAATTCGCAAAAATGTAATGACTAGAACCAAATATAATAAAACTGTACTTTTCTGATTCTAGGAATCTCTATTCTGGATAGCATCCTGCTATGATAAATGTTCATCTAGTCCAGTGAATTGGCTTTCGTATAAACCAGCACTGATTCAACTACTGCTACTATAAAAAGAGGGATCAATGAATATTAACATGTCTGAACTATTTCATACACAAGACCCTACTGATTCACTTGATATAATACCTAGATTTCCAAGAACGTTATCTCTCTCCAAAAATTTTACTGGCTACATGTCAGTCCACACTTACTCCGGACACAGACTTTGATATTCTTGTTTTTCAAACATCCACAAATATATATCCACAGTGTCTCAAAAACTACCCAAGAATAAATATTTTTATCATATTATTGTTTGTATAATATTTATATCTTTTCAGATTTTTATTAAATCTAAGATTCAGTAAAATGCATGAACAGTAGACAACCTATCTTATTCTTGATTATCAAAGAGAAAAACAAAAATCCTTTCCTGATGTAGTTAAAATGATTAAAATTCTATGGAGATTAAATTTACTACATTACTGAAATAAGAAACATTTCTTCAAAGACTGTCTTAACTAGCTTTTGCCAAAGGTGTTGTAAAAAGTTCATATTCTTTTGTCAATAGGACTTAAATGTTCTACAGAGGCACATTATATTGACATTTAATCTTGGCTCCCTAGATAATATATATACATGTATTATACATATTAATTTCAATACAGCTAATGCTTTAAGACAGTAGAGCCAAAACCAGTCACGTGTCTTCAGTATGAAATTGTATAAAATCGTATCAGCCTGCATTGAACGAAAATGGAAAGAAGAAATGGTTTCAAAAGCTTCTTTCTACTATGATAATTACCAGAATGGCTGAAATCTGGTACTTACTTACAAAATACTTAACTAACTTAAAGAATACTTAACTAATTGACTTAAAGAATGATATAGGATGACTTGTTTCCAAAAGGACTAAAGTTATGCAGGGTTTCAAAGGCTATTTTTAAAAATAAGTAGGGACAGAATATCAGCAAAGGCTCCTGATTCCTTAGGTCTGGTACCAGATGACTGACTTTGGGGACCCTTGTCCCCAAAGGGAATCTCAGAGCCCTGAACTCTGGGTCTAGGCTCATATACACGACACGAGCAGAGGTAGATAGCTCTGTGTGGGATCCAAAGCAGGCACCTGGCACAGTTTTTTAAAAAGAAAATCAAGAGAGGACATTCTCTTAAAATACAGTCAGCAAGGCAGGAGGTGTAAAGATACTGAGACTAAGCCTGAGTCCACCACTATAATGATGTGGCCTGTCAATGCTCTAAGGTCAATGCCTTTCCATCAAAGTAGCCATGACCAGACCTGTTCTGAGAAGAGTCTGCACTTTGTGAAGTGCATATTCTTTTCCCTCTGTCTCTAGTGGTCTTGAGCAACTTCTGCCAGGCTTCAGCTGGAGGAACACCTACCTTCTACTCAGAGACACCTGAGTGCTAAGCTTCTCAGACTTCCCAAGATAGCGGCAGCTCTGGACATTCACAGACACTTAAGACTCTTCAGATCTCTGCTTGAGTGACTTTCAGTGACAGCTAAGCTCCTAACAAACAAAACAAAACAAACAAAACTTACGTGTCTAAAAGCACTAATAAACAGATACTGAGCTTTTCAGAAATAGACAAGAATGACAGTTAGATAATTCCAAAACCATCAGCAAATAGCCTTCTTGCTTGCTTAGTAATTCTGAAAATCTGGGCATTATTATGTCTACCTTACTATCTTTGAAAATATCACTTCAAGTTCATAAATCCTTTTTAAAATGGGAATAACTCAAGTGGGTGCTTTTACATTTCTAAATGCAGTCAAGCAAATATATAGTGTAGGATTTTACTAGATTACATTATCACTGTAGTGATGAATAAATTCTGTACATATCTTCCATTAAATCTGATATACTGAAAAGGTTGCTCAGAGTTAGTTAAAAAATTAACAACAAAATGCCTTGAAGTTACAGCTTGTCAGTTTGTCTTGTCTTCTCTACATGTGTCACTCACGTTGAAAAACCCTTTGGGAAATGAACAATCTTCATTTCCTTTTCTGAGCAGTGAGTATGATGTACAAACTTAATAAACAATAAAGCTAATAATGCATTTATATGCCAAGGCATACAGGAACATCAAGGAACTATTTTTATGCTGCTTTTTAATCTCCTATTATTTTTTATGTGGAATCTGAAACCTCAGAAGACAGCATAAAATCTGCAGATTTTATAATAATCACGGCCCAGTTTAAAAGGGGACAATTTTGCTTTCCTGCTTTAATGTTATTTTTCATGTGGACCCACAGACTCATCACTTTTAGGTTCTCTGTGTAAGCAGGAAACCATGAATGAAGAAAGGAGCTGAGGGAAATCATTTTACTTTCTGGGGAAGGTACCCTGAGCCCTTCACAACAATCTCTTACCTCTTTTAAACTGACCCAGAGGTCTCTTTGCTCTAAGTGTGAGAACTTCTTAGGAAGGAATGGAGGGGCAGCAACTGCTGCCCGGGGAGGGAGTGCAGCAACACAGGATTCCTTCAGACAGAAACCGCTTCCAGAACATCCCCTAAAAATCTGTGGGGAAACAAAAGAACACTGGAGTCAGATACTCTTGCCTTTTGTTGGTGTGAGGGTGATCAGATCAGAGAACTGAAGCACAGAAACATCCTCTATGACCATTATTTTCTGCAAAGGTGTCATTTTTTTTATTTGTAATATTCTTGATTTCACAAATGTACACAGAAATAACACAGCTACTGTCCTCAAACCTAGCAGAATATATGCTATCTATATTATATTCTAGTTACAGTAGCTGGGGCTGAGTATTTATAGCAATTCATTTGGCTTATTAAACATCACTAAACCCTAAAGCCAAGTCCTATAGCAGAGAACAGTCAAACACATTTTTAACACTGTCTATCTTCACCATGGTACTTTTTTTTTAAAAAAAAAAAAAAAAAAAAAAAAAAAAAGAAAGAAAGAAAGAGATCTGCCTATCTGCCTTCTGGGCACCTGTGTTTCAGTTTAAGTAAGACTAAACTGATTTTGTAGCTGTATCAGTGTCAGGGGGATGGGGTTACTGATTTTTTTTTTTTTTTGAGGTACTTTTTCAATTAAATGTCAAAACCAGTTGGCACATGACTACTATTTGAGGAAAAGCTGTCAACTTGTCTCTTCCCCTGCCAATCTCCCACCTGCCTTACGGTGATCAGTTTGGGCTATGGAATCACCATTTGACAGGGTATTACTCTGTATATGGCTTGATACTTACTATACAATATGGGGTATGAAAACGAGACCACCTTTCTATTTCTGTGGGCTTCTGAATTAAAATTCCCAAACTATTTAAAGATACTTTGGGAAATTTTCTAAGTCACTAAATTACAACAAACCTAAAATATTGCTTAGTATTAGAATACAGTCACAAAAAGGGTATTTGGTCACACCTGTCACCATTCCAGCCTGCTTTTAGTATTGGCTGAGCTATATTTAACTCTAATCTGTTGGGCTTAGAAGCGACATTCCTGTACTCTGGTGGCCTGGTAGGTAGAATAAGGTTTTAAAAGCTAAGATTCCGGGTTGTCTTGTAAACTACTGATTTTGTTGTGCAGCCTCAGGGAATTCACTTCATTAAGTCTCAGTTTTCATTCTGCTAAATGGTTACTGCTTTACACTGATACCTTCATGGCCTTAGGAGTTATCCAGCTCACTACTTAAACCCATGTCTAGCTGCATATACGCACTGAATTTAATTAGATTTGCTATTAGGTTTTGGTAGGCCTTAATTATCTGGTTGAATGACAGCTTTAGTTACCAATGGTGATTTTATGTTTTAGGTTGGAGATAGAACATATACTGAAAGGCCGCATCTACTAAACATAATTTTCAGAGTGATGACAATGTCAAAGAATACAATGATATTTTACACAGTTGATAGATACAGAGCTACAGAGCTAGTGAATGCAAGGAGACTAACATGAATTAAATGCCAAGCAAGACTTCTTTCCTCATAATGCACAAAAATACGTATTTTGTTGACTCTACTGGTCGTAGGTCACACTGTGAACATGCTGGAAAATGTAAGAACATCATTGAGGGGTGAAACAAGGAGCAATAACTTGCTAGATTAGAAGTATATGGCTTAAAATGCTAATTTATATGTTAATTGAAATTAGTAATTTCTTTTTGAACATAGGATCATGGTTTTGCATCTCTTCTATGTTACTATGCCTGTTTAAACTATGTACGTGCAAAATTGTACAAAATCACAGTAAATGTATGCGCATATAAGCAAATTAACTGATTATCTGCCTGCACGTGCAATGTACTTTTAGGCCTAAAGGCAGTAGCTGAAAAACTACATTTTAGGCGATTTGGTAACTGCATTTTACTCTGCTGTTTGCTGTATCTAGATTGTTTGGAAAGCATTACATTGTGCACAAGTCAGTGAATTCTCACAGATATCAGATGTAAACGGCCAAAAATTATAGCAATCAAACATCCATAAAAAGGGCTTATGGCTTTAATTATGCCTTTTCCTAATTATGTCTGCAATCATAAAAGAAGTAGTGTGGGAAATTTTTTAGTGAATTGGAGCCTGATGAAATAAGGCTCCGAAATGATTCAAATTATGCCTGTGAAGCTTTGAAAGAAGAGGAATGGAGTATATTGTTCCAAGACTGTTGCATGCAGATGTGTTACCTTAACCCTCTTGAAATTTAAAAGGAAACAGTTACGGTTCAGTGGTGAGTTTTTGGCAGTATTGATATTTTCTTTTCCCTTTTGTTCAATGTAATCATTCTGATCAATTCTATCTCCTCTGCCACAGCACTATGAAGTTAAATAAATAACTTTGAGACTGGAAAAAAAGCTGACTATACAGGACGAGCAACATGTTGCTTTAATGAGAGCTATTCTAAATAGATTATTGAAATAACTGTATGTCTTATCAGTATCAGTACATTTGAGTACAGCTCTTCCATACTTCACTATAGATCTTTTCGCCAGAACCTATTAAGGTTTAACACCTCTCTTTGATCCACTGTCTGTTTTTCCTCCCCAAAGACCAGAAAGCAGGGTCAAGTGAAGCCCCTTTAATAATCTCACATCACAGCTTGTGGCTCAGAGAAGGAATCTTCCTTTGAAGGGTTTAACACGAATAAAAGAAACGTAACAGGGAGACCTTATGTGATAGGAGAACGGAAGCTATTTCACCACTAGCCTCTTCATACGTGCTCAGCTAATTAAGACCTCTCTAATTACTGTGCACTTACTGAAATGAGAAGATTCATGCATTATGTACAGGAGTAAGTCATAGTACATTTCATTTTTATTTGCAACAGAAGAGCATAGATAACAGAAGATAACCTTGCTTTAAGATCCACTTCTAAACAGGTCACACAAATCTGTTCTTCTTAAATTCTAGTTTTGAACCCAGATATACAAAAAAGATCTAACAGATACAAAACTACAATCACTTGACAGGACTAATATTAAAATAATACAATATTTAAAATAATGTTTTAAAGTATTTTTAATGATATTTAGCAACTGAAAATAATGCCCAAGTAAAAAAATTTCAGACTTATCTAACTGGGAAGACTGCTAACCCAATCTAAAAATATCTTTGAAATTAGGCTAAGCATATACAGGTGTGAGTATTTTACCTCTGTGTCAGAAAGTCAGCAAGAGGCAAGCATTTTCCGCCTTAGCCTTCTTCTTCATCAGATTCAAGCAATAGAATGAAACGCATCATCTGGAGGTTCCCCATGCCACACTATTGTATCAGCCACAAGACAGAGAAAAAACTCCTTGAGCTAGAGATTTTTATGTAGCTTGGAGATGGCTAATTATGGAAGTACTATCTTTCCTATCGACTTCAGTACAAGCTCTAATGACATTTCCTGTTGGAGGCACGGCTAGAATTCCACATAGGAATTGACTTTTAAGGCCTAATAATCAGAAGTACACACCATGAGAAAGTCCTCTAATTCACGTCCCTACACAACTTGGTAATTCTTGCTAAACAAACTCAGAGGTTTTCAAACCTTCACCTTTTGGACTGAAATTGCCCCTGCCAGAGCTCGCTCTGAATATGAATTCAGTTAGATTCAGCAGGCACAAATTTCACAAACGGCACGGTAATACTTGCCTTAATAATGTGGAAACCAGTGAATTTAAATGTAATTTATGATATCACATGATTTCTCAACTATCTATGAAAGGAAAGAAATTTACTATGCTCAGGAAGAATGCACAGGCAAGGGCAGTTTCATATATGTAGAGCACTTCATTTGAATATGCTCTAAGATGTCAAATTTACGAGCGTTACTGTACCTCCTCGGAGGATGGCATCAGAGGCTATATAGAACTTAATTCTCTGCTGCAAGCAGCTGACAGCTTCTGCCTGACTGGCTGGCAGAGACAGATCTCTCTTGTCTCCTTCTGGGAAACACGGCAGATTCTGTCAATACAGTGACTGTGGAGAGCAAGAGGATGCAGAGAGCTGCACAGTCCAGTGTGCCTGGATGTCCTGCCAATTTGAGGAATGGATTGCCAGAAGCGCTATTTGGCAGAAACACCCAGTTTGGGATGTGTATGTTACTAAGAGTGCAGTCATGTAGCTGCATGTTGCTAGGTATCAAAACCAACAGAGGAGGGATAGTCAGCAATGCTATATGCCTTGATTGACTAATAATGTACAAAAAGAAAAGACATCACGTCTCAG
The DNA here is from genome assembly GCF_028389875.1 of Rhea pennata. Classification (NCBI taxonomy): domain Eukaryota; kingdom Metazoa; phylum Chordata; class Aves; order Rheiformes; family Rheidae; genus Rhea; species Rhea pennata. Next base: position 60,239,971 of record NC_084666.1, read on the forward strand.
GCTAAAAAACCCCGACTTAAATGGTGTTCTAAATTAAATTCAACCTTTGTTAAAACTTTCCACTTACTTCATTGAAACATCCTTTCCTGGAACTGAGCAGACCTTACAAAACAACTTGCAACATGTCTTAAAATGGGCAACATTCTACCTTGTTTCCAGTAGTTTAAATGCTGCTTTCTCAAAGTGTTATTCAGCAGATTGGGAGTTGTGTTAGACAAAGGGAGGATCTCATATGCTTTTTATTTACATATATAGTAACTTGTTTTTCTTCCAAATCAGTTGAACAATGAAGAAATAAACATAAAAAGCCAGCTGCTTATTCTTTAGGAGTTAGCAGATGTATACTTTTCTAACCTATTTCATTGCCTCTTCAAAGTTCAACCCCCAACTTTTGTACCTTGATAATGTTGAGAAAAATTAAAATGCAGATGCGTCCAAGTTTTAAACTCCCCTGTAAAATGCAGATGTGTCCAAGTTTTAAACTTCCCTGTAAATTATCTACCATCACAGCTGCACAAGTTAACATTTAAAACACATGTACAGGGGAGATGAGCATCAATTATTTCAACAAATAAGCTACTTGAGAGCAGTTAACCCTTCAAATGTATTAGTTATTTGAAACGTGGTAGGTAGAATTTTTCATTTATTAAATATAAAATACCTACTTGAAGCTTGGTACTTATGATTAACTGCATATATAATGCCAAATCAGATTAATAAACTTGATCTAGTTAGGGAACTGAAGAGCCCTGTGATTTCAACTTCCTGGGGTAAGGTGATGCACAGAGAGAAACTGAAATGCAGGGGACACAAAACATCATGAGTTGGCTAAAAGAAAATCAGGGACAGGGAAGAAGAAATGTGTTTTTGTGACTTTGGATGATGTAGGTGTTAGCAAAGGTATTGCCCTGAGAAAATATTCTGCTATTGTTTCATTCTTTCACAGCCTTTGTGGAACTCAGCTGGTGAATCCCATGTTGCACAGAGCTAAAAAGAACAAAACGTAGTGAAACATGCTTCTATTTCTGCTTCCTTTATCAGCACTGCTCAGTTAGCTGGAGCACATGCTAGCTAAAGCTTTGCAAAGTTTGGACAAACAGAGCACCCCAGCATCAAACAAAATAAAGAGAAACAGAAAATACCTAACATGAAGAATGAAACGGGGATCTTAAAAAATGGAATATCCTGTACTCTGTTGTTTAATTCTTCAGTTTATGCTGTACAACTTTCATCTTTCTTTAAATTCAGTACTCAGTTCCCAGTTTTCATTCCTTTTCTTGATTGTGGGGAAAGATGTCAGGCATGAGAAAAGAAAGAAGAATTACAAGGTATGGCTAAATAGTCTGTTGCTTTAAAATGCCACCCACTGTTGAACTACCGGAGAGAAGTGGTTTATGCCCAGGGATGTTTCACTGTCACTGTATATGTTCCCAGACTAAAATTGGTAGGCCAATGTATTTTTTTTATCTCATTGTTTCCTCTTACTAGCTATAGCCTCTTTCCAACTAAAGGATCTCAGTAATCAAAAATAAAATAATATTAGTAGACACAATTAATAGTGAAAACTTTAAAATGCTTGAATTTTAAGATGCTGGAGTACCTATAGTTTTCCTTGACTTCAGAAGAGATGCTGTAGAATTTATTCCTGTGTTCTTAAAAAATGAATATTTTTAGAAATCTGTTGGTGTTATAATACCTGCTTCAGTTCTCCTGGAAGCTCCATAAATCACTCCTGTATATATTTATATTATTTTAAGATCTTCAGTTTTTCATGTACAATTGTATTAGTCAGAAATTACTTAACTCATGTTCTTTAATCAGAATCTAAACCAGATTTACAGATGTTAGATATGGTATAAATGACCTATGTTTTACATCATAACATAATAAAATCTTCTAAATTTAAGCTATATTATAATGGGATAGGTAATATAAAATAATATTACATAATAGTCATGGAAACAAAAATTCAGGATTTGAGCAGTCTTTTTACCCATGGCCCTCATATAAAAATTGATACCAAGAACACATAGAAAGTAGCATACAAGTTGGTAATACTAATAGCAAATGTATATTTATTATAAGAAACGGTGCAAGTTTGCAATATATGGGACACTTCCTCAACTCGTGATTCAAGAGAAGGACCAATGAAGTTCTTACAGCAGTTTCACTTTTAACGCAGGAACAATCAAACTTAATCAAACTTAAGAAGATACTCCTTGTCAGCTGACTCTTGGTAACTATCCACATACATAATCCTCACCTAACCCCAGTTATAAAGCAAAATATAGCAGCCTTAACCTTCACAGATTTTCTGCAAACTCTGCCAAATACCTTCGTGGCATGTTATACTAAACTGATTTTGCAAATGCAATGGGTTAAGCACAAGCATCCATTGTCGAGCATCAAGTCACTGTTCACGTCATTACTGCAGAATACCTCTTGCAATTCCTTGTAAATACTGTTAGTTTCACTGCATCTATGTTAATTCTGTATACAGCCTCTGTGATGTACATGTAAGCAAATTACATTAAAGCTTTGGAGATGCTACTGTGATAAGGCCGTCTGGGAAAGATTACTAGCTGAATGATCTTAAATGTCTCAACTTATACTATATTTTGCATCACATAACATAAAACAGATTTTTTAATATTGAATAGCTAACTAACCATACCAACCATCTGTGTTTTATTAAGATTACTACTATATTACTGAAAAAGAATCAAAAGTATAAAAGGATGCAGAAACCAGGAGTGGAACCATACCTGCAGGACGTTTACGTATGCTGACAGCCTGTACTCTGAGATACTGACAAGCAGAGTGGGAGCTTTTAGAAGCTAAAAAAGCAGTGCCACATTGGGCAATGCTGGATGCATTTTAAAAAAAGGAGCGTAACTTCAAAAGTCGAACAAAGCAGATGCCATAAACGTTGTGCCTCATGCTGCAGTCCACAGTCAGGTCAAACGCGTTCCACTGTAAGGGCACACCACATCTTCGGCATTTCCAGTAGCCACTTTCAGACTGAATAAATAAAACGATTCAGACTGCACCTGACAGACTGAGAATTCTGGGCTAGGAAATGTTCCGCCCAACCACAACACGGGTGCAGCGTGGCAAGGAAGTGTTTTATTTTCCTACAACAAGTACCCTGCCTCAGAGTGAACTAGAGCAGGAACACGATGCCCTCAGACAATCCTGCTGCCCCGGTGCAGTCTGACACCAGCCCCGCGTGGCACTCGTGGCAGCTGGGCAACGAGTCCAGCGTGCGGCGGTATTGTACGGTGCACTGGAACACACCACATACAAGCTACCAACCGACAGAGAGCCACCTCTTAGAAAAAAACTTATTTCTGGAGTCTGTCTCTTTAGGTTGAATTCAGGGATTTGGCTACAACTGATCTCTTAACCTTCTTGTATCTTTATACTTACATTTCAAATTAAAGATTCCTCTCCTTATTTTCAGAAAAAAATACACCTTAATCTATTTTCTGTTTCTATTTGCTTTCAATATCAATATATAAACAATCAGGAAAAAACCCCTGGACTTGAACCTTAATTTATGGAACACTATTCAGCTTTTTAGCTTGCATGCATAAAGGTTCAAGGTTCAATCAATTATTTTGATTTCAGTTTTGTTTTAATGTAAATGTGTACTTCTTCTTCCTTTATAGTATTGGCTTCTCTCATATTTTAGATTTTCTGTCTAAAAAGTATTTTCCGAATCCCATTTACATCCATTATTTTTTCTCCTTCCTCTCTTTTGTTTCCCCTCCTTTTTGCAGTGAGAATGTTTATTTTTTTCTTGATTCCTGATTTTATTTTTCATCTCAACTATAAAGGGATAATGGGAAAGATCTGTGTAGTGATTTTTTTTTTTTTGTTTTGTGAGGGGTATTTTTGGCTAAGAGCTTAATGAAAATTGGTAGTCTCCTTCAGCTGAAATTTCAGACCTTGGAAATATTAAACTACAGCAGATTTTGAAATCTGATACATGGATGAATTTTGATGTCTGCATATAAATGCAACGTAAATTTATTCAGCACTCTGTAATGAACGTGATTAGTTATCTATCTGTAAGTAGCTCTTTCGCCTTCAGTAAAGAATAACTGTATGGAAGATAACTGTGAAACTCCTTGAAGAACTGTGCATAAAGCTTTTGCTTACAGCATTTTAAAAAAGAAGTTGAATATTGCAAAATTTTTACCGTTATTATTCTGCCATTATCTCCCCTTCCCCAGTCCTTCCCTTCCTGGACACTGCCTGTTTAATCACTGTGGTACAGATGAACTACAAGTCCCTTTAAGACTTGCAGCTGCTAACTAGACGGCTCTTGTATTTCACTTTTTAAATAACCTTTCTCCAGCAATTCCCGTGGCAAAGAGAGAGCAAGGATCGCAAGAGTAATATGGACCGATTTGCTTAGAGTCTACGAGCAGCGAAAAGCAGAATGCTGTCGTCCTCATTACCACGTTTCTTGCATTTTCCACTGCTGGCCTCCCGTGTTAGACAAACCTGGGGCACAAATGAGCAAGGACTCGGGTTCTCCGAAACAGACTGCAGCAGTTTCCAGTGCTTTAGAGAACATTTCAAACACCACCGGACAACAGATGGCGGAAGGAAAGCAAATGCTTCAGCTTGGAATCAGATTTCCCCCCTCTCCCCGAGACCAGCACTTAACCAGCAGCCCTGTTGCACTGGAGGACAGCAAGAAGCGCTCCGCCTTCTCTGCTGCAGTAATTTTTCAGGCGACACTGCAGGCCTTCGCCGCAACGACACGCTCCCTCACGGACGGGGCCGGCCCGCGCGGCGGCGGGGCTCCCGCAGGCTGCAGGAACCGCTCGCGCAGCCCCGGCAGCAGCCTGAGGAAAGGCCGCAGAGTTTTAAATAACGCAACAGACGCCGTTGAAACTTGAGAAATTCTAGAAACAGAACAACAAATACTTCTGGGCCTTATTCTCCTTTTGCTCCACTAAAACAACCCACACGCCCTGTTCATGACCAGAACGCGACTCCGCTGACTTCACACAGACTCTGGCAATCCTGGTGACAGCCAAGGCCTGTTCAAGGGCAACACCTGAACAGAGAGGTTTTCATTATTATTTCTGATATCAGGAAACGTAAATGTGGATTTTATCTTGACACATAATGTTACCATTACTCTGACTAATTTTGCCACTTGCTAGGGTGCAGATTTTCAGAAGCACTCAGGTTAGTATGATAATCATACTGTTTTAAACAGGTATGTGTCTGTTTAACAAGTGGGCCAACAAGTGCCATCCTTTGTAGGCGAAACATTAACATTTTACCTTCATATTTTATTTAATCTGCTTTTTACACATTAATCAACTTTCTGGAGCTCTCTTGAGCTAATAAAAGGCTATATAAATCAAAACCACACATCTTATGAGTAATTATTTTCATTTATTGGGCACTGTTGATGTAACCAGCCAGACTACAGAGAAGTTACATAAACGATGAATTCCTCTCTTCATCTCAGACATCTTCTATTGTGAATTTCAGACCGTACTGCAAAGTGCTTATCCAAAGAATTACTTAATCTATGTCTGAAATGAGGTAACTCCTGCGATGAAATATAAGCTAACAGGACATAGCGGCATTCTGGTGTAGGACAGAAACTTTTACTGCATCATTTCCAAGGAATCTGAAAGAGGCTGACTGGAACTGCTAAAACTGGATTTTGATCCCGACATCAGCACCAGCATAAAGACAATGCAGAATTTACAAGAAACCACATCCCAACTCAACCCTAGGGAATTTTTCACAAGTACAAACTTCAGCTACTCCGTATTTCATCTGAAAGAAACGACGTGATTCCAAAATTGCTTAGTGCTACACCTCCTTGTGCTCACGGCTGCAGGGTTGCTCGCAGTAAGGTCCAGGAAACTCCAGCAAGCTTTAAAAAGCCGCCTTAAAACTATTACAAAAATACGGCTGCTACAATGTTTCATCCATTCCACAGCTCCACATTGACCTGACTGCAGATTTTTAAGCTGTAATGTTATTGATGTATTTCTCCAAAAAACCCTCACCCTCTAACAAGTCCCTGTGAGGTAAATACTACCAGCTAAGCCATTAAAAAAAAAGTACCAAACCAAACCAAGCCAAGCCAAACCAAACCAAACCAAACCAAACCAAACCAAGAAAACACTTCCTTTTCTGCAGGCCAGTCTCCTGTGCATTTCTGCTAGAAAAGAATCTTCACCATTTTACTTGGGTTTCCAAGCCAGCAGTCAACTGTATTTTTGTCTCAGGGGAAAGATGGACAGGCTTTTTCTCATATATAACCCTTCTTACAGTGGTAACCATAGTCAAAAACTAGAGCAAGAAATATTAAAGAATGGAATAAGATTCTTGGGAGATGTGTAATAATACTGTCGATTTCTATCATAAACAAGATAGTTCATTTTTGGCTTGTTTTAGCCTTATATTCAATATAACTGAAAAGGCAATAACGTTCATTATGAATCCAGATTTTTCCCATTAATTCCCACAAAACTTAGTAACAAGATCATATTTCATTACAGAGAAGATAATGGAGTTTTACAAAACATGGTTGTAAATCAGAGCCCAAGTTCAGATACCTCAGGGAGATGTGTGTTTCTAATGCTTGGATCTTCAAAAAGACGCAGCAAGAACGTACAGTTCTTCAGTTATATAGACATACGTATAAAATGCAATGCTGTTAACTGCAGGCAAAAATGTGCAAATAAAGCTGTATGTGCATAAGACTAGTTCTGCTTTGGTAAAGTGTGGCTTCCCTTTCACTCCAAACTATTGTATCATAAAACTTACCACTTTGAAGTATTTTTCTATTCTGATTGACTATGGGAATCATTCCCACTGTACAAGAACTTTGTATACATGACTGACGTACAGACAGATTGCAGTCAGAGTCATGGCAGGTATCAGTAGATTCACCCTTCCCTATTAGAACAGTATTTTACAGTTAAAAAACTGTTACTGTCAGTGGTGGTGACTTGCTCACAGTTGCACAGTATTTTCTGTGACAAAATGAAAGGAAGATCCATCTTGCCCCAGTCCCACATTGTTCCCTTCCCACAAAGCATGTTGTAGTGTTTTAAATGTCTGAACAATATTTTCAGCCATTTTTCCTAACAGAAATGTGAAAATAGATCCCTAGACAGGGCCTAACCAACTGAGCTGAACCTGCCCCCCATGTTGACCTTGATTTTATTGTATTTTAGGAAAGGTAGAGTAGTTGCTGTCTAGCCACCTGTTACTTGGGAATACAGTGTCATAACTGGTATCAGAACGAAAGTCTCCAACCTGCTTTATTAGCAAAATTATCTTAAGACTTTGAAGAAAATACGAAGTTGTCATCTTTGATTCCTGGCCATGAGACGCAAATGCATATGAAGAGGTGAACTGCACATTCAGTCTCCTTTCATGTTCATCTCATACCTTCCCAGTGGCTTTAATAACATGATCAGATTTAATAGGAAAACAATTATTGCCAGCCCACAGTGCTAACCAACTGAACAAAACTATATAAAAGGTTAATGCTTTAAATATAAACATCACAACATAGTAAGTACAAGGATTTTGAAGCCGTTCTGAATAAGCAGCATTTTTGGGCACTCTTTCATGAACAGTAGAGGAATTGACTCAGTGGAGTTTTTTTTTTGTTTTGTTTCGTTTTAAACAAACATTAGAGAAAGTAGAAAGAGTGTGAAAAAGCAGGAGGTTGTGTCTATGACTAAAAATCAGTGCTAGAACTACCCCTCACAGTGGACCCAGAACAAGGTATAATATTTCTGTTTAAAAGATATCTAAGTATAATTAATGCATGAATTGGAATCTGTGCAGCCAAAAAAAAAAAAAAAAAAAAAAAAAGAAGCTATACATTTTAATCTAACTTTTAATTTAAACAGAATAGCAATAAACAGCATTGTTTGTTAGTGCAATCACAGAATCACAGAATGGTAAGGTTGGAAGGGACCTCTGGAGATCACCTAGTCCAACCCTCAGCATAGCCCATATGGTGACTGAACCCGTGACCTTGGCATCAGCAGCACCACACTTGAACCAACTGAGCTAAACCTGCCCCCCATGTTGACCTTGATTTTATTGTATTTTAGGAAAGGTAGAGTAGTTGCTGTCTAGCCACCTGTTACTTGGGAATACAGTGTCATAACTGGTCTCAGACACTGTCATGAATATATTCACTTAGGTTTGGAGATGATCCAACATTTTGCCTACAGAGAAATCAAATGTTTCTCCAAGTCCATTAGTACAGTCCCATATTTGGGGCCTGATGGCTAAGCACAGGGAGTATGCAAGTCAAAAAGTTGTTAGATGAAGAGAAAGTATTTAGTATTCTATATGTAGTAATACAAAAATAAGAAAAAGAATATTTCATGTCTTATGAATAAAAATATTTTGACAGGCTGCAGAGAAATTTTCTGGAGCTATTTCTACTACAAGCGTCACTGCTTTTTAGCTGAACCTGAAAAAAGTAACAGAAGGTAGTCTGAGGAAGTAAAAAGACTGCATGATCTGAGAAGTGCTGTCCACTTCCAACTTCTGAGCTGAGAACACAAACTAGCTCACTGAAACGAACCCACAAAGGTGCCTCGGCACTACGTTCTCCTAATCCTTCTGCATCCTTCTGATGGCGGCGGGGAGGGAGGAGCACGACCCACAGCACCAGAAAAGGACTTCTTGCAGAACTGTGAAACCCACACATCTGAAAACAGCTATCTCCGCGGTTGCTTAACATATTCCAGTGCCTCATTGCTTATTCCAGTAAGCACAAAACACTGAAATAAGTGGAAAATACTAGTCCAAAAAACCCAAAACATCATTTATCTGGCACCCTAACAGAAACGCTCTCTTGTGTAAGCACAATGCATTATTCGGACTTTTTACTATTTTATCAATTTGATCTTACAAAAGACAAATATCAAGCTGTCTCGAGATATTAAATCCCTTCTTTGTGAACTGTCCATTAGTAGCATTATCCTGTGACACTCTTGAGCAGTGTTGCTGACCTTGCCTAAAGTAAGTGTCCTCTTCACTTAGTGGAAAACGCAAAAAACTGCTTACTCTTCCTCCCTTGGCCACTATTACTTTATCCAACTCCAAATTTGAGTGCAATATCTTATAATAATAGATAGAAATAGAGATGAACAATAAAGTTCACTTCCAACTTTTGTGTGTGCCTAAACTGAAGTAAGAATTACTTACAAACTTACAAAACTACATATATAGAGAGGAAATTACATGTTTTGTTTTGCATTACATGTTTTGTTTTATAAGCAACTCAGGATTTGTTTTATATGCAACTATGCCCATATTTTCAAAGGTTAGTCTCCCATAATTACACAAACTAAGATTTCTATGGGGTTATTTCTGAGCTATAAAGTGCACTGATGTACTGATATACAGTGAAATACATTACTTCATATTCTGAAATTTTTAATTCCAATCACAAACAGAACTTAGAGAAGTCTGCAAAGAGAAGAAAATAAAAAGGTAATAAAGTATGACTTCTATACTGTCCACAGGTTTCACATGAAAGTTTGAGTACTTATTATCATTATATCTAAATACAGATCACCATCTCAAGATTTTGATCTTGTACAAAACGGGTAAGCTATAAGCAGAGAGCTCCAGTGAAACTAAGCTCCCCTGACCTTTCCTTGTGTTTAGTGTCTGTATTCTTTAACTTTGAGATATAAGGCTACATGATGAACCTCCAGATTCAAAGTCTCAGCTGCTTGCCACCTCAGCTACAGCTGGCAATATCTGATGTGTTACTACCATCCATAGCAGTATCCTCTCTAAGACCATCACATCACTCACATCACAGCGTTCCTCTGTAGCAGATCCACCCTGTACAGAACATAATTAAACACAGAGAGCAGTGCAAGGGCAGATGCTTTTCTTAAAAGATTTCCAGTGATACTCAAGAAACCACTGAGTAGAACAGTGTGTCCATGAGAAAGAATGAGAAGGGAAGAGGTAAGAAGCAGAAGTGTTAGCTTCAAAATCTGGGAAACATTGTTTTATGGTGAATAAATTTATAAAATCTGTATGCCAGCCAGTTGATAGGGATCTGTCAGATTCATAACAACAGGTCCTAAAACACATTTTACAGGCTTGCAAATAAATGAATAAATTCATAAACTTACTGATACCGGTAGGTTTATACTTTCAGCTTTATACTGAGGCATACCTCCATAAATACTTAAGGCTCAGGTTTTTAATGTCACTTCCCACATCTATGTGCATTTTCTCATTTTTTAAAAAGTCACATGTCTTGATTTCAAATATCTCATTTGCAGCAATATTATTTGTGCAAGAATGGTACAACATCATGGGTAAAATTTTTAAGGCAGCTGAATGCTTTGCAACCAAAATAATATTTCCAGATAATGTTACGCATTACTTTAGATTTCAATAAAAATCAAGTATTCATATAGACACTTCGGGGAAACCTATCTGTTCATCTGTTTTTCTGAAGGGATTGATTGCACGGACTCCTGATAGGTTCTGATCAGAAGACGTTTATCCATATCAGAAGGCAAAATATATATATCGATACAGCAAGCACGAGTTGTGCACGCGACATACACAGCGCAGTGATTGGGTATACAGTGACAAGCACGCGCTCCAGCTACTAAAGCGATTGGTTATGTCCCTTGATACAATTTTCTCACAAGCAGACACCACGGTTATCTGCTTGGCTCATATTCTGCATTCTTGTTCTGTTTTTCACAGCACACCTGCTTCTAGTCTCAGTTGAAGGACAGGTCGCCTAGCTCAGTGTCTAACAAACCCCACATTTTTCAAACAAAATCATTTAAGTTTCTATGTAACAGTATGTTTGCCGTTACTGTAAGTATCTGAAATTCTAGATCACAGAAAATACGGTGAGATTTTCAGAAGCAGCTAGGAGAGCAGGCAGCCATATCCCAATGAAGATCAGCCACAGATGTCCAACAGGGTAAAATATAGAGGCATGCCATGAAACCTCTGCACTCAAAGATTTCAATCAAATCAAGATGAAATTTATGATATTTTAAAAGGAAATATATCCATGCCACAATTTGTGTTTTTAAAATCAGACTTTCACTGATTTTTACTGGCACAACAAAACACGAAGCTAATAAAATACAAACTCCAATTTGGTGTGCAGTTCATCTGCTCATGCAGTAAGGAGCAGTAGTCTAGGAAAACTCAGTCAAAATAACAGAAGTTATAGCAGTAAAAGAGTACGTCCGCACATGCTACACACTGTTCAAATTCGAAGGTGTCTTTAATCTTTCTAAAAGAACAGAGATTAAAATAAGATTATGCAAGCCTAGAAAAGCTTACAGGAGTAACAAATGGTAAATCCTCAGTTTTAACAAGAGTAAAATCCAGCCCTAAGACATTACAGAAGTTGGCAGAAACTTTGTTGACCACAGGTAACTTATTTTTCCTTTAGTACAAGAATGGTCAGTAGAATCTATTTCTGAGAAATATTTTCTTGTGGAGTAACTTTATTTTTTGAAATTGCATCTTCAGGAGTAGATATCACAGGCACAGAATTTGCTTTCTTCATCATGTGGTACATGCCACACAACTTTTGCAGTAAATATTATTAATAGCATGATGTTGTACTGCTTCAGAATTCTTTAATATGTGAATTTCTTAATTTTTTTTTTTGCTTTTTCAGCTGTCAACTATGAGACTACTAGTCATTTGCTTTACTCTCCAGTTCATGCATTTTTTTTAAACTGGTGGAGATGCCTTTTTCTCAACTCTTCTGCAGTATTTCTAGATTTCTGTCTATAAGTGCAGAAATTCCAAACACAAGTTTGCTATTAAAATTCTTCCATTTAGTAAAAAAGTAAGCAATCAGACATACTATCTGAAGGCACTTAAGACACTGAATGAGGCCAACTGAGAAGTGTTATTAGTGAGTCAGCTACATTACGAAAGCTAGAAAGCCAAAATTCAATAAACTCTACTGAATAAATTCTTCTGAAGCAGCAATTTACAAAAAGCATGTTGTTTTCTCCTAATGAACGGAGTTTGTCAGCCCCAGATTAAATGAGAACGGGAGAAGCCGTATTCAGAAGAAAGGATGGCATGAAAGGTTAGTGCAGTAAATTATAAAGAGTGAACAAAAGGAGCATCCAGGCTGGCATTATAAGCAACGTAGCAGTTTATTGTAGAGGTGGGAGCTCAGTATACAAGAGAAATATAAACTCTGGAGGAAAGGACATGAAGATTGAACGATACAAGAAAGAATCAGATTGACAAACATTTTTAAGAAAGTATTTCCTTATGTCGGGTGGCAAAGCAGCTGTTCTGCTTGAACAAATTCACCTTCAGTTTAGAAAACTGAACAAAATCACAGGAGGTCCTGACGTCACTGAAATGGCATCATAATAGATGTCAACATAAGCAAAAATGCCAGTTTCTATTTTCCTTAACATTTCTGGATAGCTGGCGCTTGATATCTGTGCTCTTGAAGCTATGTTAATTGACACAGGAGTTAAACTAATAGTTGAATCAGCTGGAAAATGGAAAATAGTAAATACTAAAGTTGTTCTGCCTTCTTTCCTTCATTTGCGCCAAACACTCAGAAGTTTTGGAGTTCAGTTTCAGAGCCAACAGACCTGATTCATTAAAGGATGCAAGAACAGAATATTTTTTACTTCTAATATCTGAACACCTTGGCATTGTAACAGGGCTCTCCAGTTTTCCTATGCACGATGGTGAAGGCTGAAGACAGTTCTACAGACTAGAGCTCTGTATCCCTAACCACCTCTTCAGCTACAGCAGCCATGCCCCTCCTTGGCCACCATCAGTCTCTTTCAAATTTGTATTTACCGCCCCCTAGCAATCTACCTCAGAAAGAATTTAAACAACTTCTCCTCATCGCAGTCTTTTCTGTGGCTGAAGTTCCATCTTTGATTCTACCCTCAATTCTTCCACTGTAGCCTCTGGGTTGCATGTAACTCCATAAGCGTACAGATCTCATACCCAAGAATCCTATGAGGGTGTATCAGTCTACGGATGAATAAGTGATCCATCCTGCATAGCTAGCAGACTTCAGTTTGAGCTGTCACTAACTAGTAATCTAAAAGAATAAGGAGTCAAAGTGTCTTCCACCACTTTCACTTCATTAGTCACCACTTCCTGTCTTGCTTTGATAATCTCATATATGCCCAAACTACTGATCTTTATTTACAAATTCAGAATTTAGAAAGTAATCAAGTTTATTTTAAGGTCAAACAACAACTGCAACTATCATTGTAATAACACAAGTGAGGACTGAATGATTGGGAGCAAAAGGATTTTGGGGTCTTGGCAGACAGCAAGCTGAATGTGAGCCAGCAGTGTGCCCTGGTAGCACAGATGCCAACAGTATCCTGGACTGTATCACCAGGATCACAGCCCGGAGGCAGAGGGAAAGCATTAACCCCTTTACTCAGCACTCGTTAGACCATATCTGGAATACCATGTCCAGTTTTGGGCTCACCTGTTCAGGAAACGCCTCAACAAACTGGAGTGAGTTCAGCAGAGTGCCACCGAGGCAGTGAGAAGGCTGGAGCGCTTGCCCGGGGAGGGGAGGCTGAGGGGCAGCAGCTGGTTCAGCCTGCAGCAGAGATGGCTTCAGCAGCACCAAACAGCAGTCCACAATGGCTGTGGGGAGGGCATGGAGGAGACACAGCCAGTTGCACGGTGGGAGGATGAGAGCCGACTGGCATGCATTGAAACAAGAAAGGTTCAAACTGGGCATAAGGAAAAATTTTTCCTGCACAGTGGAAGAGGTTACTACAGAGGTCGTGCCCATTTCCATCCTTGGAGGTTTTTTAAGACCCACCTCGATGAAGCCCTGAGCAACCTGCTCTGATGTCACAGCTGCTATGAGCAAAAGGTCACACTAGTGATCCCCTGAGGTCCCTTCAAACTTGAGTTATTCCATTAATCTGTTATTCTATGTTTACTAATTGGCTAAACGATTAGGCTGGTATTTGAGTGTGTTAAACATCAGCAAGTCCTGTTGTGTCTTTAAGGTTCAACCAATCATTTTCTACATTCCCCAATCACATTCTAATGTTTTTCGGTCAGACTTAATTCTCTAAACTCAGTTTTTAATGACTTATACTACACTTGATGCTAGACAATCCTTCAGAAGGCTGTGGTTCACTAGTTTCCATTAACAGCTCTCAGTGCCTCCCTACTTGTTCTAAGAAACTATTTCTTCTGGACAATATATTGTTCTGGAAGCATTTTATCCCCATTTTAATCTCTGTTTTTGTGCTTATATCCTTCAAATAATCCATGTATAAAACAGACGGTTTTGGACAAACTTACACATCAAAGTCTTTTCTCTTTCTGCAGGTCTGAATAGTCTGTCTCTCTAATTTATTTTGTATTCTCTAGTTATGCCAATATAACAGACCAAAATGTAAAACCTCTAATCTGACATGAAAAAGACTGAAAATACAACTTCACTTTACTATTAAAGATTTTTGGATTAATTACATTTCAAAATCACCAAGTAAAACTCTGATATGGTAGTAATAACATAACTAATCATCATGGGTCCAGAAGAATGTTACGCACTCAGAAGTGATACATCTGACATTTGCATGTACATACACAGGCACATGGCTACCCAATTTCCTGTAAGTATTAGAGGCCTTCAGTTAAGTCAGTACCATACGCATCTATCTCTGCTACAACTTCTAAGTATGACATTTTGACTCAATTATGTGAGTCTAACTCCTATTAAAATGAAAAGCAAAGAGGAAGAATACACTGCTAGGTATTTTCTGTATGAAGATACAGTTTGGGAATATCTTTTTCTTATTCTCACTCAAACCAAACCTTATTTATTTGCAATGCTTAATGGATTTTGTTGTGACCTCATGCAATGATTTAGAGAGCTAGAAGTTTTACCACTGGAGTAAGTCTAGATATAATGTATCACTGTGACTAATCATTTATTCATACATTTTCACCTTCTAGTGCAGTTTATTTTAAGCTCGTATTTTCCTCCTTGCTCTATTTCTCCCACTATTGAGAAGGAAAAATATCCCAGTTGTAATTATGCAAATGATTTCCACTCACATACCTGTTTCAGATAATGCACTTATTTCTTTTCTAAGCCTACTATCAAAACATACACATGGTTAAGTCCTGATGAAATGAAAATTAAATTTTCCTAAGCCTATTGCATAATCGTACACAGTTTTACTTAGTTTTACTGAGCAGCTAAACTTTACCACATGGCCCCAGTAATCTAAAAAGCCTGAAAGATATTTAGTATTTCTTAGTTACAAGTTTTTGCTGCCTGCAGAACAAAGCAGGCATTTGATTCGACATATTCCAAGGTGTGCTGATCTACTATGTCAAGACATCCATAGTGCAGTCCCTGACCGACTTACAGACAATCCACATTAGATTCTCTGAGCAAAAATCAACATATCTAAAAAGGAATATTGAAATACTTGATTCTCCAGGTTATTCAGTAAAGTTTTCATTCTCTCACTTCCGAGGAAGAGCTTGTTTTCTGTAGTCTATAGACAGAAAATCTGGATATTCAAGAGAATCAATGGCATACACTCTAAGCTCTGCTACCTCTAGATCTGGGTCCACCTAAGACATTGCTGACTTGCTTCAGCACTAGTACACTAGCATATCACAAAACACAGGACAAGCCTAGCCCTGCTTCTTGGGCGATGCCAATAACCAAGCCCCTTCGAGTCATTCATCTCCATAAATATGTACCGAATTATGCTGCCCTTCCCATAAAACCTCACCAAGGATTACAGAAAGCCCTGTTTTTTGCATCTTTTCCCAAAATTGTTTAAAGCTAAAGCAGTAATCACAACTATAAACTGAACAGTCCTCACTTGTTTGATCTGTGGGCTAGCACCTTAGCTGACAAGGCCCCTCTGGGCCATTCCAATTGCTCAGTATATTCTTAAGCAGTTCCACTTACATTCGAAATAATGCAAAGCAATCACGGAAAATCAACACTGAGGGAGGAGTCATATTGCTGTTCCTACTGATTCTACCTGAGTATGTAAAGGCTTTAGCACAGGAATTCAAAATTTATTCCCACTGTTCTGAGTCTTAAAACTAAACTTAAGGTTTCAGACACCACACGACTAGGCCTCACTGTTTTGTCCACATTAGAGGATGGGATCACTCTCCGGTCTGCCCTGCCTCGCAGGTCCCTGGGTTTGCATTCTGGCCACCTCTCAACAGCACGCCAGACAAAGCATAGACCTCCCCATCCCAGTACATCTTACTTCCTCAAAAAATGGCAAGAAGGAAAATACTGGATATCCCAAAGGGGCTTCTAGTGCAGAAATCTTGGAGATCAAGACTATGGGGGTATATGTGTGGAGCCTGTATTCACACTGGCATGCCTGAAGTCCACATGTGGCCATGGACTACACGTTACACTCTATTAGCCCCTTCCCACACCAACAAACACCTGCCTGTGGGCTCAGTAAACTACTGCAGTGCCTATAAACAACATTAGGCCAACATTCATTTCCACGTCACATCCACCCAAGAAAAGGTGACCAAATTAAGGCGTCGGTTAAAAACATTGCCTTCGCCCCCGCCCAAGCCCCCAGCAATAGCGAGGTATCTACAAGGCGGCCCACAAGCATACAGAATCAGAGAAATACTTAGGTTCAAAGAGCCCTCTAGAGGTCTTCTAGTCTAATCCCCCCCACTCAGAGCAGGGAGAATGTACATTTCACGTGAACCAGTAGTATCAACAAGGTCCCATATTAAAGACGTATTTAAGTATGATCTTTCTACAAAATTTCAGAAATCCTGGTTTTGATTAAGTCCAGATTTCACTAGCCACACAGTCAAAAAACAAAAACCAGAAACCAAGCCCAAACCATTTGAAAGGAGAATGAAAAGCCATGTGTAACATATAGGTCTGGCTCATCCAAATCATACTTGGCATTAATTTCACTTTTTGTAATTAATGAACTACAACCAATCTTTTAAAATCTACAGCAAAGCTATAATCTCAGTATTGAATTAAATAACAGACTATATTTTGTTATGAAAATTATATAAAATGTTTGGATAAGCCAGAGTACTTTTTTCCATGCATCCCTTGATACAGCTGAATATTATTGCACAGGCTATAATAATATATGCATTACTGTCCCCTCAGCTGGCTCCTGAGGCTCATATTGCTATTCAGCCTATGACACTTTGCATGTTAATAAGATGCCAGAAAATGATAATCACTCTTAGGGACTACATTCAAAAAGCTGCCCTTTTCATAAAAAAAAAGGCTAGTTCAAAGCTCAGGTTAACCCAGCTTTTAAAGGGAACCTTATGTCATTTGCCAGACTCTTGAAACTTTCAAAATAGTATTACTTGATTTATTGTATATTCACCTTTTAGCACTGTTAGCTCTTGAATTCAGAGTAACTAAAATTATAAAACGTGAATGGTGATACATGAAGAATATTTTAATAATGATGCAATTAAAGCAACAATTGTGACCTCTTCAGAAGAGGACTAGGCTGCCTAACCAAAAAAAAAAAAAAAAAAAAAAAAAAAAAAAAAAAAAAAAACCCAACAAATCTGGACACTGGAAAGATGCCAACTTAGTTTCTGTAAATATTATTAACATTAGGCTGACCCAATGATCCTGCTATTTCTAATCCAACCACAGAGCTACAGCAACAGTTACCAAAATAAACAGATTTAGTTAAATTATATAAAATAAACTCTGAAGACAACTGCCAAAAGTAGCTCTAGGAGCTAGATGCCCAACTCTATCTACTTTAAAACATTCATAGAATTTAAGAAATGAGGTTATGTGATTCTATGATTATGAGTTACTTTGATGCTGTGATATGAATTCTATGTGAAAAAAAATCAGGATCATTTTCCCAAATATCTGCTGACTATCAAAATAAACATATTAAATGTAATTTCAACTCAAAGCAGACCTTTTACATATACAATGATACATATACATATACAAAATACAATGCTTTTATTTTAAGAAGTATTTACAAATCAGGTTTGCATCGCTCATTTGTAGATGATGAAGTGCCACAAGCACTATGCAGGTGACAAATAATTACCGAGCACATTAGCTTGGTCAAGTGGGTTATTTAGTTCTTGTCATCTATCATCCTTTATCTCCCTCAAAATAGCACGACTTAATCTTTCATCTTTCATAGCCTCCCCTTAAGTTAATCAGATGTAATCAAAATGCAAACCATAAACACAACAGCCTAAAATCAAATCAACATTAATATCTCTCTCAAAGTAAAATTCCCTGTTAAGAATTCCTTACTTGCTTCTAATCTGGTCCTCTTCTGACGCACAAGTAGAATATACTTCATGATAGATGTTCAAGAAATGGAGATTAAAGCTACTATATGTAAAAGGTCTGTAAGGTGATATCTTAGGAAAACAGTTTATCATGATAAGATATTAAAATTTTGTAAAATAATGTTTGGAAAGTAAAGTTTATTAAATCTGAGATGAATCAGAAAATCAATTGCTGCTCTTTCTGTGTCTGTAATATATTCTTTTCATGAAATCTCCCACTAGACAAACGCATACACTGACTACCATAGATATGCATACGAGCACCATGACCCTCCTCACCAAATCTGTTAGTGCCATGCTTACTCTTTTGCAGGATGAAATTATGCCACATTCTTTACAGCAACCTCTATATGGTGAATTCCTCACTACAAATTTCCTGTCTTATGTCTCTTTACCAACTTTCAAGGCCTGCTCTTTTTGTTTAATATTTTTTGAGTCATCAAGCACAACCACACACACACACACACAAACAACAACAAAAAACAACAACAACAACAAAGGAAAAATAAGCCTGTCCCTTACGCCACAGTCTAGGGGGTCTTGTTATGCAACCTTCTCAAGATGCCATATAGCTAAAAGATACAATCTGTGAGTTTAGCAGAGATATCTTAAGAAGAAGGATCTATTCTTATCTAGTGCTGTGCAAATCCTGAGAAGTTCATTTTATCACAAATTTACTGAATTTTTTAAACCGACAGTGGCATCTACAGGGTACAGAGGCAGATACAGCCCCTGGGGCAATCCTGTTCTGAATGATGCTTTTTCAACTCTATCTTTTACCCTGAACCAGCCAGCAGCTTCTTATTGCTTTTGCTTCCTGCCCCATCTAAACAATTTCCAAATCCTTGTAATGGGTTAAGAATTTTGTTGCAATGCTCTAAAGCTTCGAATTCAATGTTAATGTTTAGAAAACTTTATTCTTATTTTTTTCCCAGCATTTAGCTATAATACACTTAATGGGGGGTGCCATCACCAGGTACACTCTGCCTGAATTCCAGCAGCAAGTCAACGGACAGGAGTGTCCTGCTGAACACCCTGCAGCACACGGGTGGAGCACTGCAGCAAACAAACAAATGAAAAAAAAAATCATTTCAGAAAAGCAGCTCTCTTACAACGGAAGGACTAGAGCTACAAAATAGAAGTGGAAGAGCTACTCACTGAACACAGGCTGAACTTGGGAGCACGACCAACAGCTGGAGGACTTGAGACACATTGTCAGAGACATGCAAATTTAATGCAGGAGAAGGTATGAGACTAAACTGCTTCATAAAGCTCTAACATTTTAAAATCTGTTACTAAATAAGGGATGAGGCTGAGCCAGGTACATTACTGAACTGGAACTTTACATTAAAGGAGCAGGAAAAAGCTATATGGTCCGATGATTCAGTTGTTGTGAACAGTTTTGTTAGTTCACTCTGAGCCATTTGAAGACAACGCAAAGGAGGGAGGCAGGGAAAGCCTGCGGTAACAGAACACATCAGTTACAACGATGACTGTTTCTAAGCTGGCTCTATGAAGAAGCACATTATTTCCTGGTTCCTGCCAAAAGTTCAATGGCTGACTTGGATAAAAAATGAATGGAAAACATTAATATTTAATATACGCACAGAGTAGCCAAGACAGCTGCCCCTATGCAAAATCATTTAAAGTGCTGTAGTTACTGGTCCAAATATCCACTATATTCACAGAAGGAAAATGTCAGAAATGTCCTAATGACTACAAGGGAGGTTTTCATAAACAAGAGGAAGGAATACAAAAAGATCTGCTCAGGTGATCAGTATTTTAAGGATTATTCTTTCTATCAACTTTTGAAAAAGAAAAGGTACTTCATACTTCTGAAATCCGTATTTGCCCACCATGAATGTTTTTGTTCCAGATTTAAAGAAAAATATGGGAAAGGTGGCCACATTACTTTTAATTCACTGTGTCAGTCTTTACAGTCTACCAAAATTTTCTCATTTTAATGCCTTGACTGTGAATAAATGAGAAAAGATGTCATTGTATCCGTATGAGCAATAAATTCACTTTAGAAGGCAAAAAAAGATCTTATGTCCAACAATCAGATGCTGAGAAATGTCTGTACCTGCCTGGTAACATGCAGACAAAACACATTACTTTAGCAAAAAGTGTCTTCTGAGAAAAGGGAACCCATGCAAACAGCAAGCATGCGCCTGACAAGAATATTAACGTTTTGTCTCGCAAGCTGTGAAACTGTCACTGGTTCAATTCCCACACTTCTGGGGGTCCCAGGCTACACAAAAACGTTTATAAACTGGAGTTCAATTAATTTTGCCCAAACCAGTAGAGTTTGAGACTAGCTCAGTGATAGCTTCAGTACTTCAGAATCCTTGCAGGTATCACAGCTGAGCTGCAGAAATGGGCGCAGATGCCTATGCACGTCCTAACACACAGCCCTTCTTGCTTTTGCACTCTCAATAAAACAGCATAGCAGCACACGGCATGAATTGCCAGGAACATTTCCTTCCTCTCTACCTGAACTGTCCAGTTTGCTCTATTTGGAGAGAGGTGTCGCTGCAGATGTAAAAGGTAGAAAACAGGACAGCCCAGATGCTTTAGCCTTTTCTGGGAAGCCACAGTTCATTCCACCTAGTCTATTGTAAGGGGATTTTTACATTGCCTTCAGTATTTATGTGCTACACAAATCAGACAAACCTTCATATAAGTGATATTCTAGGAGTATTATGTAGTTTCCATTACACTTCCAAGTGAAGTCTTCATTTTGCTGTGTGTCAGATCCTAACTTTGAGCAAATTTATCGTACTATAAAGAAACCATTTAGAGAAAATTTTGGTAGACTCTAAAGTCTGACACAAAGAAGTAAAACTAAATGGAGTTCTTTTTCATAACCTCTCTTTTGGAATCAGCTCCTCAGCCTTTGCTTTATATTTAACTATTTTAGCTTTGCATGTTTCTTTCTCTTAATTTTGCATCTGTCTGTATGTTAAAAAAACCCTCTGGTTCTAAATTAGGAACTACATGTAAAGATCATTGATTCACTTCTGCAGTTAAACTAATGCTTTATTTTTATTCAGAAAGCTAAATTTCACTTTGCTGAGCCTATGCCACAGGGCCCACTGCTGTTAGCAAAACCTCCTATACCAAGAAAACACCTGTCAGGACCCCAGGGATTTTGTTGTTATCCACCACTTCCTTGTTAATGTATGGTCAATACTACGAGAAGGAACCTCTCAGTAAATATGCTGGGGGAAGATAAATTGCTAGAAAGTTGGAGCTACCAGCTGTCAATACAATTAGAGACAAAAGAGCACTGGAGCCGGCGCTGAGGATTATACCGCCACTTGGGAATTGATTTCCTGGGGAGTTTCTCATTTGGAGCTTTTTATCCACAAAAAGAGACGATGTGTTCAGAAGTAAAATTTGTCAGCTTTTTACTACATTTATATGTATATTTCTGCTCTTCCTTGCCCAGATTAATTTTCTCTTGAAATATGCCATTTTGTAAGCCTATAGAGTTAAGTGTACTTACTGTACACTTTCTCCACTGATATATGGATTTCTATGTATTCAATTCTAAAGACCTAAAATATAAACTTTTGGATCTATATTACAAATAAGATAATATTCCCATGCAAGGAATCCCCCACATGGGGGGAAAGGCCCCCACATGCAGGCCTTTGTGACAGGAAAGAACAGTGAAGAGGGCAAAACATGGAAATGCATCACTTGAGATTGAAGGAGATTGCAGAAGACCAGTATTTATTATCTAGTACAAGTAATCCTGCTAAGGGAACCAGTGCAATTTCCCATCTTTTCAGGCAGGCAGTAAGCCACTGCATGCTTTCCTCTTTCCTGCAAAATAAAAATGCAAATTTGCTATTTCAGTCTTCTCTATGATAGGGTACTTTCAAGGCCTTAAAAGCTGTACTCACAAGCAGACTAAATCCTTTCATACAAAAAGTTTGGTTTATCCTGCAAATATTAGAGCTCATCAAAAGTCTTCTGACAGAACAGCTTTAGGAGAGCAAATGCCAGTATGAAAGACTGAAAACGCTTCAAACATTCCAAAAAAACCACATTGATTGTGTCAAATTTCTGAAGACATTTACTGGAATCCTGCCCAGTTTCCTGTCTATGCATCTTCCCACCTTCTTGGCAACCAGAATTTCCAGGCTCTTTATAATGAAAATAAAATACAAAAAACAAATTTACATTAAAAAATACAGTGCCAAAATTAAATAGTTTCTTTTTATTTTAGTTCAAATTGCCAGAAAACTATGCTAATGAAGAAGACTATGCAAATGAAGGATTTCAATGTCTTCAAAGTGCCATTATTTCAGAATTGATACTATTGGCGAATTTTCTCAGATCACAGTGGCTTTTTAACTTTTGGAGTTCTGACTAAAAGGAAAAATCCAAGTTCCACCCAACTGCTGCTGTTCAGAAAGCCAGCTTCCTTTATGTCAGCTCTTCTGCCTAATAGTTGGCACAACTGAAATACTGCTATTGTGTCATAAGTTGTTTCACAGGTGGCAGAGCTGTCTAAACAGAGCTTCCAATGACAGCCAACATAGTGACTTGCTCTCTGTTTAGTCTTGCTCAGAGGAAGATTCTCTGTTTAGTCTTGCTAAACAACCGGGTGTTAAAATCCCAGTAACTTCCCATGCAGATCTCTAGCTCCCTGACTGTTGGAGAAGTTGCTTCCCTTGCACTGAATTGAAAATTGCAGGAAAGACAATGTCAAAATACGTTCATCTTGTGATTGCTTCAAACTGGGAGCAAAACACTGGCCACAGGAGTTAAGGACATTCTTGGCTGTGCTAAATGCCAAGCTAGTGCCCATCAGCTGGCGGGAGGCAACTGTGCAGTGTTTCCATGGCCTATGCTTGTGCCCTTAGCCCCGACCCTAGACGGGCCTGAACAGAAGAGCCCTGATCTCACTAAGCACTGAGCTCATTCACCCTTCACATCTGTAATTCTTACCATAAATGAGTCCTTGTCATTTTCTCCTGTTTTCAGCTTTTAATACTTTTTCATGTAAATACCATGCCTTGCTCTTCCTTTTTCTTTACTTGTTTTTCTGCTACAGGTACAAATAATACACTATTACCACATTACAAGCTAACTAAAAAAAAGTGTAAGTCACAAAGTAGCAACTGAATTAAAAAATAACTAGTACTATTGCCTGCCTGGCCAAATTTTACTGATATTGATAAAATTCTCTGTGCTTGATCTGCAGTGTTTTATGCTTCTTTGAATTTACCTTTTCCAGCTCATTGCTGGCTGACTGTGCAACATGCCAACTGTAATTGCACTGCTGCACTGATCATCTTATCAGCTACCATTAAAGGACCAGTATGCAGTGCACAATCTCTTGATATAAATAATCCATACCTCAGTAGTTGTTCCACTTTTGTTTTAAACAGTATGCTTTTATAATACATCATAGAGTTTCCTATTTCACCTGCTGTAATATTCATTAGAATACAGTACTTCTTTTTGTTAACATGGCAGTCTTTTGATTATCCAGCACCGTTGTGATCCATGCCCTTATTATTTATTCCACAATCTCAAAATCAGCTTTATTATAAGAAACAAGCAGTTTTAAATGTCAGCAACTTGTAAGGTGGATGAAGTACCAGATCCATCAACTAATACACACAAAACAAATAGTGGTATTTAGGTACCATAACTACAAGACAGCAAGTATGCATAGATGGAGGGATCAGGGAGCAGGGCAAAAGAAGACTGAAGCGATCCTAAATAATCCCCTTTTGAAAAGGCTACAAGAGTTCCTGGGACAGAAGGGGGATTTAATTGTTTTTTATTTTTTTTTTAAAAAAGCGATTTTAAAAAAGGTATCAGCCAGACATTTGTTGGGCTTTTTTTCCCTGGGCAGGCTACTTTTTCACCAGGCTACGTTGAAACATGTAGACCTGCTAAAGTTAACTCATCTGAGAAGCATCTTTGACCTTAACGGCCTACTCCAAGGATACACATGTAATCTAATAATCCATCTCAAAAGTAGAAATCTAAGCTAACTCTTCAAGATTTCAGCAGAATTTGGATAGTATTCTTCTCCTCATTCTCCTCATAATCTATCTTGCTTGCTTTATTTCCCTACAGTCTTGCTACATTTAGAAGTTACTCTAGAATAAGCCATAATTTTAATTTGATTGAGTTCCTCCTGTATTTCTCAGGGGTTGGTGTGTTACTTCAGTTTAATACATTTTAAAGGGACAGCCAGCAGTAACTGTAAGATGAGACAAGCTAGCAAAACAGTCCTGCTCAGCTAACACAGCAGTATTTTTCCTAGAAGACCGTCCACATGAGCCTTCAAATTCCTACTAGCTTTCTGTTGATCTGCCAGCTGCGCACATGGAATAGGACTCTTCTCCCTGAATTTTAGATACCAGCTACACAGATGTCCTCTACAGTCAACACACTTCTAATGTGTGATTCGTTTCATCTTAAAGTAGAGAACTAAAATAGATCAGACAAACTGTGCCTCAGAGGAATCTGGTTCTTCCTACTGAATCCAAAGTTTAGCTGGATCACTACTTCTAATGCAGACAATTACATCTTTCTACATACACTGCAGATGTCTGAAGTTTCATGAAACTGAATCCCATCCCTGGTTTCTCTGCATTAAAGAGCTGAAATTCTTTGTCTCAATAGGAGATTCTCTTGAATTCCATATGCTTAAGACAGTCTGTGATTTACCAGTTTTCCTAAAAATCAAGCAAAATCCTTAGATTTTAGATAGATTAACTGGAATATAAAACTTGGAATATTTGAAAACTTTATATGAACTGAAGCAAGAGAGAATCCCAACAAAAATAGCAACCTGAGGAGAAGGAAAAAGTAAGGAAATATCCCCAAAATTGAATTTATCACAAACATTGTCATCATCCATTAACTTCAGAATTAATGAAGGCAAGCATGGCAATTTTCTTTAAGAATAGCAAGTTGAAAATTGGACACAAGCTTCTTTAAGTGCCTTATCCAGGCTAGGGCTGTAGAGTGCCTCATTTATGCATACAAATGAGGATGTAATTCTCAGACTAGGTGAGACTCCAAGGCTAATGAGATCCTGTCAACCAGGTAACTCTGCACAGAAGGTCCACTGCTGAAATTATTGTGTATACACTGAATAGTTTGAACCCTCGGCACAACAAGTCGGATGGAACCCATTTAGTGAGCATATGCAAAGGCATCTCCTTGCAGGCACACTGAATTTGATCTGCACTTACACATTCTTAAACGGGACAAGACACAAACTATGGACTAATTAACAAATTAGCTAACGCAGAGGATTTACATTACAGAACTAACACAGCCATGTTTTATCCTAACATATCCTTACCTAACTGTAAGTTTTAGATGTACCGTCTACACCTTTCAAAGACACAACTCTTAACTCTTCACTGATTAACTCTTCACTGGCTTCTTCAAAAACATTAGGACTGTCTGGAAATTAAAACCATCAGTTATTGAAAAAAAATGACATCTAAGCAGCTATTTGGATTTTGAGATTCAGGGGAAAAAAATCTATTCATGAAAATAATTCCAATAAAATAATTTATTTATATGGATCCCCAAAAGTAAAAATGAAGAATTTTGGCAGAACTGAAATATTATCAAACGTATAGTTCACAAAACAATGCACGATACTGATATTTCAATAAAGTCACAGCATGTTTTTACATTGTAATATCAAAATGAGAAATTTGAGATAGTTCATTTTGAGCTTTTTCAACCAGTTTAATATATTCCTGTGAAATACTTTTATTTCAACAAAATCACTTTTTCTCCCACACAGAAAACATATCGTTCCATCTGTTCACCTAGATCTATCTAGTTCACTAAGACACTCCTCTTCCTCAAAGTCTTTTAATTAGTCTAACTATTCCATGCTAAATCAAAAGGTGTTTAGAAATTTCCATAATTATTAAGCTGTTAAAAAATCCATGCAAAACAGGTTTTGCTAAAAAGATCACGTGTAATGGCCTTTCCTCCAGATCTCGGTCATACTCGCATATGCTTTACACATTCAACAGCAGGTGGATTTCTACTTTATGCTAGATTTCTGAAAAATTGAATGTAAATTATTTACAACCAGAACAATTTTATCGCTGTTTGACAAATAAGCATTTTTTTTTAAATCAGAAGATATAATGAAAATGATGAGGACTAGATGGAAGTAATGGTAAGGCCTTGACCCTGAAATGAACAGTTATTCAAAAAATGAATGTTATCTGCTTGCAGTCCAAAAAGTTGAGATATATTCAGATTTATAACATATATAATGTGACTCACAGAAGTTTTGCTACTGTTCATTAGATTATTAAGAATTTTTGCAGTCACTGATGATACATCAATTGCCAAATAATTTGTCAAACAACAAAATTATTTACTACATAATACTACCATTACTTGATTCATTTTATCCATAATACCTAACCTAGCTATCACTTTGCAGACAGAGTTTGCATTCACATAATAAGACCAATTTTACTACCATTGATGTAATGAAGTGAAGAATTAGGCCTACTGATATTAGAGAACATGTACCTAAAACACAGGAATAGCACAAAACAGAACAGCCCGACAAACCTTGGTCAAAAATATATCTTAATGTAGACAAATCAAAGATGTTATTAACGATAACCCTGCACTTTTATACTTATTAGAATCTACAGGAATGAGAACTACCATGAGGAAAGAAGAAAAATACTAACAAAAGTAGCAAACTACTGAAATCATGAAATAATCAGTGAAATTTGGGCAGCATAGAATCTATTCTACCTAGTGTATTAAAATAACACAATTAGAAAAACTTCACAATGCTGAGAATTCTGTGCAAGCAAAAAAGACTGCTTTTTAAGAATCTGATCTCCCATTGGAATAAAATGATTTTAAATCAATCTCAATTAGGCTAAATTACACTTGATGTAATTCCTTTTTTCTAATGCTCTTGATATTAACTTCTATATTTTACTAAATTACCCATGGATATTGTGCTTTGCATATCAATGTCTTTATATGATGAGCTGTCTGCATTAATTTAAATTTGATTTAACTAGGTTAATACTAATAGTCTGTTTTGACAAATAAGAAAAAGTTTTCCATCAAAGATGGCAAGGATATAGAGAAAATATTACATATAAAAATGTGCTATCCTGGCATCTGAAAATTTGAAGGAATAATGCTTAATGTTCAGTCTCTACATTTAAAGAACAGAATATGAATGATATATTTATACTTAAGAATACCAAGCCATATTATAGTTCATCAGGACTGTTTCTGATTTGCCAGAATTGTTGGTTGAGGGCTTTTAACTGTGACATGAGGACCACTGAGACACTGTCAACTACAAAAAAGGAAGAAGAACATCCTTTCTTAATACAATAATGCTGGATCACAAAAATTATTAGAGACATAATTTTGAACAAAATATGAATCTCGCTATCCTAATACATTTTTACTTCTAGAGAAAGACTGAAGCATATTTACAAGTTTTCAAATACTTAAATATACTGTTGACTAGTTATAGCTGATGTAAATTTGTGTAACCTTGTTGATTTCAGTAGTGTTACACCAGCAGGTTGTTTGGCCAAATTTTGGCTCAAAAGTCTTTTTCAGGAGTGTACGTGGCAAACCTTGCAAAAAAAAGTGTTCCCATGAGACCCCCTATCAAATTTTCTAGCTTTAGGAAAGCTATATTTTTGCAGAATTTTAGCATAGATAACATTTTCCAAAATACTGATGTTAATTGTTAACTTAAAATGTCAAGATTCAGTGGCTGCTCAGCAAAAACTAATTGATTTGGCTTGTGGTCGTTCCAGCATTGCAGGGTAAAAATCAGAACTGAAATTCAAGCCGGTTTGAACTGGCATGAGCAGTCCATGTTTCCAAGCTCACAAAGCCAAAATAGGCATTTTAAATGTTGTAACAGTAATGATATGAAACAGGCTTTATTAGCTGCTAATCCATGAACTCAGTATTGTTTATGGCAGCATTCTGAAAGAAAATATGGACCGAAGGTCTCCCTAACCTCAAACTTATTAAAAGAACTTACAGGATAAAGTAAGAAGGGATGTAAGAAAACAGTCATCTACTTTCCTGTCTACCTGCACATGTAACTCCAGTTAACATCAACAGTGACTCATTAATTTATCCTTAAAAGACTGTTGCCCTATATATTCATTATATGCACATGACCTTTAATTTCAGTTAACTTGATTAGATTTTGAAAGGGAATATGGGCTATTAGTACCTCAATTACAGTATGCGCAATGGCACATCAGGCTCAACAAACCTGAAAACCATATTTTTAGACATTAATATAGAAGAAATCAGTATAATATCTAGTGCTTGATCACAACTTCTCTTCATCTGTGTAACTAGGGACCAAGCTTTACAGAAGTCTCAGTTTGACCTCCCCTTTAGCAGGAGACCAAAGTCTCCAAGATCTCACTTCTCTCACTCCATTAGAATAGCTGGAGAAATAAAATGATTTAAGAGGAAAGAATATTAGTTACCTAATAGCTACTGGAATTGGTTGGGACCACGGTAATAATCTACAGCTATGTGTAACTGCTAAATATAATGGATGAAGTGAACCGACCTTAACAAGTCCCTCAGAAAGATCCATAACAAGAAGCAAGTGGCTAGCATTAAGAAAGAAAAATACACACTGACTGTTGGCTAAACTTTGTAACTGTGACTGGTATTTGTCCAGAGTTTCCTAAGAGCACCTACAGAGCATCAATTGATATTACCCAAATGTAGAAAGAAAAAACAGCACACAGTTCTTTTTTTGATCTTCAAGAAGATAACCTGAGCTGAGCAACATATTACACACATTTAAAATCATAATATCTTGGATTTCAGTCAATCGTTAACATTTTTTGAGAGATTTTGCCCTTTAAAAATCTGCCTGGCAATCAGCTTCCCAAATCCTGCACCCATGGCACTATGACAGGAAACATCATTACTGAAAGGCACTTTTCTTTACTGGACAAAATCAGAATTTGCTTTCTGTTTCCTAAGCCTTGCATTTTTCACAGCTGCCCTTGAAATGAAGGAAAACTTCACATCTGAGTTCTGTCTGTTCTCCATCTTTTTGCACAATGGTGGCAATGAAGCCTCTGCTACTCATGGGATTGTTATCAGAAGTTTTTAGAACCAATTGCTTTGTTTAAAAATAATACTGCTGTACTCGGTTGGACTGTGGTTACACTAACTGTAAAATTCAGCTAATCAAAATTTACAAAGTTTCTACACAAAGGTGTTACAGAAAAGTATTACAGGTTACATTCATATTTTTTCTTACTAAATGTTAGCTTCACTGCCCATAGAGCGATGAACAATATTAATCACTTGAGTCTTTCTTACTTCTAGGCAGACAAATGGCCAGAAATTCAATGAGCTCGGCTGACTCCTGATTCCCTAGTTCATTACTATTTCAACTGAAATTAGGTTCAGCTTCTCTGAATGTTTTCTTAATGTTGTTGTGAAATAAATATTCTCCTATTAGCTTTTTGTTTCTTATCCAGTAATAAATTCAACTGTTACAGCACGGTATTACATTCAGATTAGGCTACAGATAAAGTGCCTGAACAAGTCCATGCTCACTGCTTTTTTATTATGTTAAAAATAAACTTATACAACCACAGATGCGTTTTATTCCTGTAATACAAAAACGTCTTAACAAGTAGAAAAGAAATTATTCTTGACTGAGTGGCTTTCTGATATTATTTTTTACACTCTATGTAATAGGGTTTTCTTTCTGGTATTAGCGTAGTTGACCACAGGATCATGGGGTGTAGCTTAAATCCTCAACATTTCCTATGCAGTTAGTTCCATCTGCTAATATTTTGGATTGCAACACAACTGATCAGGAAACCCCAGACTGCAGTCACATATGCTGACTTCAGACTTAGTCTCCTTAAAAAAAAAAAAAAAAATAGTTATAGGGAAAGATCTTAAGATTTTCTGGGAAAAAATGAAGAATTTACACAGATGAGGGCTAGCAGGTACTGTGACATTGTTTTTTCAAATAGGATCATACCTAAGGACAAACAGATTTTGGGGGGCACTTGTGCCAGTCAAAACTCTTTCTAAGAGACTTTGTTAACGTCTGAGAAATCAAAGATAAAAGTTTAAGAGACTGCAGGCTATGTCAGCAAAGCAGAAAAGAAATCCAAATATTATCAAACATTTCAAGTTTCAAGGCAGCCATGCAGACACAAGGTGAAATTAGAGTTACACGCATGGCAGAGATGATAACTGTGCAGGAGCTCATTTTGCATCAGTTTGCAGAACAGCCCAGTGCCATAAATATCTCAAGACTGGAACTTCATCAGGGTATTATCAAGGTAAACTTCAAAAAGAACTTCAGAATATGACGATGTCTTGTCAGAGACAAGAAAAGAAATGAACAAGAAGGAGACAACAGAAGGTTTTTTACTTTGAGGGCGAGGGAAGAGGTAAGCAACATGCAACGTCTGAAAAGAATGCACGCAGGATTTGGTAACAGAGAAATAGGGCAGTCCATGTTGAAGGAAATACATGCACATTTTCTTTAAAGTAGGCATGGATCCACTAGAGAATGCAGAAGGACCTACTTGTAGGTGCAAGTAAGCTACTCCAGTTGATACAGCCTTTCTATTCTGTTAAAATATTACCCTCCATCTCCCAAACCAGGGAAAAAAGGACAACAACAAAAAGCAGCCTAGAAATATGGAGCAAGCGGAAAGTCTGGGCAGAATCTGGCATGTGGCATGATGGAACTGAAGAGAATTGGCACAGAAATTTCAACTTGCAGACTGGCAAATCAAAATATTTCTCAAATTCCACTAGGGCTTCTAGGAATGCGCTCCATGAAAATGCAAGAGAACAAGGGCCTCCTGTTTCATATGTCTTCGGGGCAGGGGAGGGGAATAGTGAATATTGCAGTTTTCTGCATTGACAGTAACTATACCAGCTATGATTAAATGAAAGAAAGTCAACTGTATCCTCATCAATAATGAAACATCTGCACATCACGTCTCCAAATTACAGAGTTGTCAGTTCTGAAGATTTTTGGATCATTAGAAGAATTTTACCACAATGAATACCACCAGGATCTGAATTTTTCTGAATGGCATCTAAAATCCTACACAGTGCTGAGAGAACAATGTTCTCCCTGGTAGAAGTAATGATCATCATCTAGCAATATTAGTTAAGGCACCTCAAAACATATGTATTTCTCTAATTTCTGAAACTAATTTCTCAGAAATTAGTATAATTTCATATAAAGAAAACTCTTTCTGATGGCAAAATTGCTGTGGTTAAGCTAAAAACAGAGGTTAAGAATAGGTCTTGGCAAATAAACTCTACAGAATATAGCCAGTAACATGAAAGTTTCCATTTGTCATATACTTTGCAAATCTTCCTACTACAGAAAGTATTCAACTGTTTACTTGCTATGCATCAAATAAGCATGCCATACATTACTGCTCTGTCATTCTTTCTTCTATATGTCTTTGTATAACAATATGCTGATTGCAGTCATAACAATACATTTCAAATCTAGGGAAAAAAGGATGTCTAACAGTATGTCTTTCAGAAGTAAAATACTGACAGGCTCAACACTTTATTTGAAAGTCTATATCATCAATAGACATAGTACACCACCTTCTTTTCATTTATTTATTTATTTAAAGATAATTAACACTCATTTACTGGCTGGTATTCGAACATCACTTCCTCCAAGCTCAAGAGCAGTGCATCCTTATGAGTAAGAAGTGCAGCAAAAGGGGCAGGAGACCTGCATGGAGCAGGAGCTCTTGGCCAAATTCAGACAGAGGAAGAAAATGCACAGAATGTGGAAGAGGAGACAGGCTGCTTGGGAGAATGATAGGAATGCAGTCAGAGTATGTAGAGATGCTGTGAGGAAGGCTAAGGCCCAGCTGGAATTGAGTCTGGCAAGGGATGTCAAGGACAACAGGAAGGGCTTCTTCAAATACGTCAGCAGCAAGAGGAGGACTAGGGAAAATGTGGGCCCGCTACTGAGTGGGGCGGGGGCCCTGGTGACAAGGGATACAGAGAAGGCAGAATTACTGAATGCCTTCTTTGCTTCATTTTTCACTGCTAAGGGCAGCCCCTGGGAATCCTGCAGCCTGGACATGAGGGAGAAAGTCCAGAGAAGGGAAGACTTTCCTTTGGTTGGGGAGGAAATGATTAGAGACCTTCTGGGCAGGCTAGACATCCACAAATCCACGGGCCCGGATGGGATGCACCCACGGTTACTGAGGGAGCTGGCAGATGTTGTTGCCAGGCCGCTCTCCATCATCTTTGAAAAGTCCTGGAGAACTGGGGAGGTGCCTGGGGACTGGAAGAAAGCCAATGTCACTCCAGTCTTCAAAAAGGGCAAGGAGGAGGACCCAGGAAACTACAGGCCGGTCAGCCTCATCTCCATCCCTGGTGAGGTGATGGAACAGCTCATTCTGGATGTCATCTCCAGACATATGGAGGAAAAGAAGGTGATTAGGAGTAGCCAGCGTGGATTCACCAAGGGGGAATCCTGCTTAAGCAATCTGATAGCCTTCTATGATGGAATGCCTGGCTGGGTAGATGAGGGCAGAGCGGTGGACGTTGTGTACCTTGACTTCAGCAAGGCTTTTGACACAGTCTCCCATAACATCCTCCTAGATGAGCTCAGGAAGTGTGGGTTAGACGAGTGGACAGTGAGGTTGATTGAGAACTGGCTGAAAGGCAGAGCTCAGAGGATTATCATCAGTGGTGTGGAGTCTAGTTGGAGGCCTGTGGCTAGTGGTGTCCCCCAGGGCTCAGGACTGGGTCCCATCCTGTTCAACTTCTTCATCAGTGACCTGGATAAGGGGACAGAGTGCCTCCTCAGCAAGTTGGCTGATGATGCCAAGCTGGGAGGAGTGGCTGACACACCTGAGGGCTGTGCTGCTGTTCAGAGAGACCTGGACAGGCTGGAGAGTTGAGCGGAGAGGAACCCCATGAGGTTCAAAAGGGCAAGTGCAGAGTCCTGCACCTGGGGAGAAATAACCCTAGGCACCAGTACAAGCTGGGGGCTGACCTGCTGGAGAGCAGCTCTGCAGAGGAGGACCAGGGAGTGCTGGCGGATGACAAGTTGACCATGAGCCAGCGATGTGCCCTTGTGGCCAGGAAGGCCAATGGTATCTTGGGGTGCATTAGGAAGAGTGTTGCCAGCAGGCAGAGGGAGGTGATCCTGCCCCTCTGCTCAGCCCTGGGGAGGCCTCATCTCAAGTACTGTGTCCAGTTCTGGGCTCCCCAGGACAAGAGAGACATGGAGCTACTGGAGAGAGTCCAGCGTAGGGCTATGAGGATGATCAGAGGGCTGGAGCACCTGCCCTCTGAGGAACGGCTGCGAGAGCTGGGCCTCTTCAGCCTGGGGAAGAGAAGACTGAGGGGGGATCTTATCAATGTGTACAAGTACCTGAAGTGAGGGTGTCAGGGGGACAGGGACAAACTCTTTTCAGTTGCCCCATGTGACAGGACAAGAGGCAATGGGCAGAAATTGAAGCACAGGAAGTTCTGCCTGACCGTGAGGGGGAATTTCTTCCCTGTGAGAGTGACGGAGCCCTGGCACAGGTTGCCCAGAGAGGTTGTGGAGTCTCCTTCCCTGGATGCAACCCTGTCTAAGATGGTCTAGGTGACCCTGCTTGAGCAGGGAGGTTGGACTAGATGATCTCTAGAGGTCCCTTCCAACCTTACTGATTCTATGATTCTATGATTCTATAAAGCACTTAAAACAGCTTCCAAATACTGTCACCATTTCCTGGCAATAGAAGAATTCAATATTGAATTATGAACAAATATTGATTGAGACAAGCAGACTGGTAAAGACTGTACATATACCTATCTGACTTGTCAAAAGAGAAAACTTGGTGACATTATATATATATATATATATATCTATATAAAATTTATATACATAAAATGTTACTAAGTTGTTTTTTTTTCCTGTAGACTGGGAATCAAAGATAAAACAATTCTTTTGAGATAAGAGAATTCTAGCTTCCAGAACTTTAAATTACATTTCTAAGAAGGAATACTTGAGTCTTACATTGCAGTTCAAAGGAGAAGGAATATTTTGTAATAGGCATCATAAATATTCAGTCATCAGATGCTGACATCCTTTTGCATTGCTTCTGGCAGACTTGCTCTTTGGCCTTCAAACTTCCTCCAGCTGCAACTCAAAACCATAAAGATGCTCTTCATATCAAATTGCAAGGGGTAGTTCTCATGCTATCGGGACTCTTCACAACTCACATTTTGCCCTGTCACCTAGATAAATTGAGAAAAGGCTACAAAGAGCAAGTAAATCATATACAGGCCAGTCTCTCCAATGTCTTTCTTCAGTGTTTCATGCCTGATGAGACCTGGCCTCTGTTTTATAAACATGCTTAGGCAAAACATGAGTAGCGCCAGAGAAGACATCTGTCAGACTACTACGAAAACGATCTGTAAAGCCTGAAGTTTTTTTATTGTTTAGCCTATGACTTTTAACAGGGATGCAACACACACAGTCTCCTTCCTCTAAGATTTTAGTCCAGGTTGGGTACTTTTTTTTGTTTGAAAACATACTGCTTGCTAGTCATTCCCAGCTCACAGAGAACCAGCAGCTCACTAGCTTGGTCTTGCATACTAACATCCTTGTTAATGAGAAAGATATTTCAGAATATACCTTAATGAAAACATGTATGCATCAGAAACTAGAAGACCTATTTTCCTCTGGTTTTTTTTTTTTTTGTTTTTTTTTGTTTTAGACTCTGTATGGCCATTCTGATATACTAAAATATTACTATCTTGTTTGTAGAATGAAACCATCAAGCCATCTTTATCAATTTATTCACAATGACATGGAGTATTCTTTTGAGAAGGAGGAGGAAAAAGGATTCCAGAGATTCTTGTATATCTATTCAGATGCTGGAGAATCCTCTCTTTGAGGAATCTTAAAGGCATCAAATATTTAAGAGCATTTTAGATTTTACATTTCAGCTTATTGCTGTTTAACAAGTCACCAGCTATCAATTGGACCTCGGTAACTCTATACCCACTTTCAGCCCTTCGTATGTGAAATAAAACATAGCAGCCTAAGCCACCAGGAAAGTTTCAGACCTCGCTTTGACCCAAATATGTTTGTATAATAGAAAATCCAATTATCGTAACTGAGAATCAAGAAAATTACATTGGGACAACAACTTCTCCTGACACAGGTATCTGAAAATCAGAGGCATCATGCCATCAAAGTTCCTTTGTCTACTCTGACTATCAAGGCAGCATACACTAGAGAGAACTGAAATTAGATAACATGAACCCCACGCTGGGATAGTATGAGTCCTACTCCTGCCCTGCCATTAACTCACTGATTTGGGACAAGTAAAATCTTCTTGTGTCTTAGTCTGCTATCTCTGTCATTGACAGGTCCTGTCATGACATTTTGGCCTGTTATGGAGGAGCACTGGAAGACTTGGACACAATATTTTTAAAGCACACTGTGATCCATAAACCAATGTAGGTATACACTCGTACAGCAGAGACACTGTTCCTGGCTTGGCCCCCCAGCAGAGTTGCTTAGCATCCCATACTGTTTAAAAAGCAGAAAAGTGATTTCTCTCCAAAGCATTAGGAATCAGAAACAGGCATTGTTCTGCTTCAGCCTGGTTTCTTTATCTCCAGGAATCGCTGCGTTCCTGTACACATGTCACCTTCTAAAAAGGCTCCAGTCCTCTGCAGCTGAGCGTCAATAATTAAGTGTTAGAGAAATCGAAGTTATCCAAATGTGGGGAGGTTTTCAAAATCACAAAGACTGACTTGTATGTTTTTAAAAGCTTTATAGATACCATTAGAACAGAAAAGTTTTAACCTTTTTTTTTTCAGAGACTCTGATGACAGAGTTGTTTCCTTTTCATTTGGCAAAGGGACCTGCATATTCCCGGGTTAAGTGACATGAACAACAGTCCTTTCTGTGAAAGCAAGAACATGATGCTGGCTTGCCAGGATTCACCTCCAGCTTCTTTTTTTGAGACTGGTCTTTCCTTTCTTGTTCCAAAAATAGATATAGCATTATCCATTTTATTTTACAAACTATATTTAAAGATTAGATATACAGCATAGAGTGTTACCTATAGGCTAAGCACCAGATGAGAAATACTAACAGCTGATTTTGCCTGAAAATTGATCAGCATTACTTTCAGGAAGTGAACCACAAGAATGACAAGTACCACATCATTTTTTCTACTAATATGCAACAGGTACTGGAAATATAGGTCAGGCTGAAAATGTGTACCTGTTCTTTAAACAACTCTCAAATATTATTTTATTCTGGAGAGCAAAACTCAATTGTAACATTTTTGAGAGCCTCTCCTGCATTAATTAAAAATGCTAAATGACACTGGCCCTCCTTTCACATTTTCAAACAATTCACAATGCTATTAAAACTACTTCTATTTTTAATGTGTATTTCAAATAAAATATAAAAGAGACACTGATCTGACCAAGACTATGCATAAAATCAGAGGTAATGCAGGAAAAAAAATCAAATGAATGGCACAGGAAAAAAGGAAAGGAATGGTATCTCTCATAGAGGCTTTAGCCTCTATTTAACAGCAAGGGTAGATCTTATTTGGTCTTTCTAAAATACTGATATTTCCTTGTAGTTCAACTGGGATTGTAACAGATAACACACTCAGTAGGGCCAAGTCAGTCATCTACCCTACATAGTCTTATCTAGAATTGATATATGGTCTTCTCTGATAAGGTTATCCAGTCTAAAATTCATGACTTCACCCTATGTAAAAATTACACTTCTTGTCACAACTTGTGTCAGTTGAAATCTGGTGCCATTTGTGACTAAATCTAGCTCTTCATTCGCCTCAAACGAGTTAAAACTCAGTAGGATTTTTGCATCTTGGGAGCACTCGACTTGGTTTAAACAAAACTAATAAAATAAGAAACAAAAAATGGATCCAAAAAGATGAAGTGCAGCTTGAATGTGAACCTATCTCTTAAAAGCTGGCAAAGGATAATATTGCAGTTAACACTAGGGCAATCTAAGCAAAGTTTTGCTCATTTCAAAAATCAAGCAGGAATAATAATGAATTTAGCAGCACTCTATTTAAAAATAATAATAATTGACATACTAATTATATTTTGTGACCTTGTCATACGGAGAAACAATTTAGTCTCATAGCTAATGGCTTCAATTATAGCTTTGGTTATTGTCCAACTTCCTTCCTCATCTTTTGGAAGCATTTGTCAGACACTCTGGAGGCCAAGAGGATAGGTACAGCTATGATCTGAAACTGGAAGCCAACATAAAGCCCGAAGTTGCTTTTTAAAGAACGTACAAGCTACGGCTTTGAAAAATGGACCACGTGCTTTCAAACATTCTGCTAGCAGGAACATGTGAGGCAGAAGTTGCACTGAACTGGATCTTAATGCTT
Organism: Rhea pennata; assembly: GCF_028389875.1. Classification (NCBI taxonomy): domain Eukaryota; kingdom Metazoa; phylum Chordata; class Aves; order Rheiformes; family Rheidae; genus Rhea; species Rhea pennata. The sequence goes on from NC_084666.1 coordinate 60,277,818, forward strand.
TGCATCAGCTTAAAAGAACCACAGTGGGAATCTAGGCGATAACATGCAGTCTCGAGCAGAAATGTTAGCTAATACCAGAGAAAAACTGCAAGCTGTAAATAACCCAGAGAAACTGAGTGCCCTAACTCTAGCAATTAAAACAAAATAAAACAAAGATTATGTTCAAAATTAGTGAAAAAACAGCATAAAATACCAGAGAATGATGGCATAGATCCAGAAAGCAACTACATCCAAGATTTATTAACATCTTAAAAAGTAACAGGTGTTGGAGAAAAAACAGGGAATCGCAAGCAGGCACCTTTGCCCACTGAACATTAACACGCCTGTCTGCCAACAGAACGACCACTGTCGTGGCCGTGGTTAGTGAGTGACCTGGACAGCTAATAAACAGTGTGGATTCTCTCACTTGATCGAGAAATCTAAAAATCAGGCAGTCAAAAGCTGTAACAGCCAAGCATCCCACCACCGCAGGACACAGGCAGGCCTCTAACGCACACTGAAGAACGTGCTGTCAGTAATAGTCACTAACGTCAGTAACAGTCAGTAATAGCCACTGCAATGTGTCGCCGGCAGCCTGTGCGAGAACTGTAGTCTCCCTGGTGCCAGATGCTTGCCTAATGACCTACGATGACTTTCTTCCTTATAGATGGGCAGGAAAGCTTCATTCGTTAACATTACGCTTCCACTGTAACGTGGGGCGCTGGGACAAGCCGTCTTCAACGCATTTGCTCACGCAACCTTCCCTGCCAGTGTGCACCTGAGGTTAACTTCATGGACTGAAGGGGCCTTCTCAATTGAGAATATTACGTGTAGCGACTGCTTTGGTAGATCATTAGTGTCCAGCCTGCTGTATTAACAAAGCACTTCTCCGTTACAGTTACAAGCATCCTCATCCCTGCTGGCTTTTAAATAAGAGATACAGGATTAGGTGGCTGGCTATAAAATACCCTCTGCTGTTTCGACTACTTCCTTCGGGTCAGCTCGCCATCTGTTTTTGGAACAGATGCATCGCTGTCTGGTACTCTCCCGAACACCAGCCGACTGCCTGCCTTTACTTTGGTGTTATGCTAGAGCAAGTGGCTGTGTGCGCTACGCTTTTTGCCAACAGTCAAACAAGACTCATACCAGCTTGTATTTGAACGAATTTCTACAGAATTCCACTGCGCTGCTTTCATCATCGGACTGGTCGTGCATTTTAAAAACTAACGAACGTGCTAATGCTCTGAACAAAAAGACTTTTACAGGGACTAAAACTGTTCCACATTTCTCTTTTGCTCACTGGCTTCTTTCTAAATACGTTCCATGACCTTGGGATTTTTATAAATACACATTATGCTGAATAAAATTCCTTTATATCATTCTTTTTCCTACTCCATTATTTGAGCAACTAAAACTCAACAAAAGCTTCAGGACGAGGTTTGTACATACTGAATGCAAAAGCAGGATAGGTAGCCTGCAACAGCCTTCCTTTCATACTACATACTCACAAACTACCCAGTAAATGACAAGTTGTCTGCATTTACGAATATATGACCTTGAGGTCTGACAACAGCAAGGGTGCCATCCTGTTATCCATAATACACTGCCTTAGTTTCTCAAATAACAGCCGCCAATATTTTAGGCTAGATCCTTTATACATTCTTCCACTCAAGAGAAAACCAGAACTTTGCTTAAGTTAACATTTTAAATTAGACTATGAGATGTTTTCCAAAAGAAACTGACACCTTTAAAGACTTGATACTACTGATATTTAGGAAGTATTTTCTGTTTACCCATCCAAGTGTGAGCAGACCAAGGTGAGAGCTTTAAATTATAGGCCTGCTTATTGCACTTCATTCCCTCTAGCAAAATAGTCTCCGCCATACAAGAATGCTGCTGTCCAGAAATAACTTAATATAATACAGCACGACTAGTAGTCTCTGTTCAGCTGAGATACTGCATGGAGAAAAAAAGAATATGAAAACAAAATTGTGTGAACCTTTTGTTGTTTAAGGGCAATTCAGAGTGGAGGGTTAAAATAATCAGCAGATAACTCTCTTAAGCATCTTCCTCAAAAGCGATACCTCCACTGGCTTTATACAGAAAATTGATTACAGAAATGTTCATAATAATTATTTTTATTTATTTATTTGTTTTAGAAATAACAGCAATAAAAGAATAAAAGATTCTTAAAAATATTTTCTTTTTGTGGGCTAAGAGATTTATGGTGTGATTTGCACTGTAAAATTCAATAACAGAAAAAACACTGCAGAAATTTATTAAGAAATTTTAAAATATTACACAAGTATAATACAGAATTGGAGGAAGCCTGCTGTGGCTTGGGAAAGTGTATACTTACAGACTAATAATCAGACACAATAAATACCTTAAGATAGAACCTCCTCTAGGTTATGGCTTCAACTGAAAATTGATCTTGATATGTATGAAGCAGCAAGCAGTTCATATTAAAACAGAATGCTCAAATTAGTCAGCTTCACTCCTGAACTATACTGGAATAAATCCAGAGGAGATCTGATCCTAATATAAGCACATGCCTAAAAAGATGGAAAATATTGGGATGCTTCGATGTGAGGAAAATATCACTGAAGTTAACAGACTCATGAAGACAGTGGATAACATGAATACAGACCTAGTACGCACCATATCCTGCAATCCTAGCATCAGGAGACAGGCATTCAAACTAGATGAAGACCAGTTTGGAGAGGTACAAGAACACACATTTTTACTAAGTGGACAATGAACTTCTGGAATGTGCTGTTACCGGGGGCTACAGAGGCAGCAGTCCCAAACAGTCACTGCAGGTAATAGGCAGGCACATTCCCTCTAACACCCCTAATCCAATAATGGAGGATGCTGGGGACACGAGGGGAACAGACTGCAGACAGTGGCCAGACTTGCATGCTCTCCTGAAACAGCATCTGCTCTTGCTGGCGCCAAATGGAATACTGGTGGGGACAGACCATCTGGCTGACCCAGAAGGCCTTTACTGATTTTGCTCTCCAGACTGTCTGATTTCAATCTTAAGGAGTCTCTTCCCAATTGTCTATTACGAACGCAGCTTTTAATATTCATATTTGCTGTCATAAAAACTGGAAATGAGAAGTGTGCCTTTTACGGGATTTGTTTTATCTTTTCTTTCATTATAATTAAAATTTAGGAACTGATTAGCCAGTATTCACTATAACGTTGAATTACCCTTCAACGCACTAGCAGCACTAAAGAGCTTGAGATGGAATTATTGAAGGCAAGCATGCTGGAAAAAATAAGTTCTCCCAAGATAAGAATGCCTACAAAAGCAGAGTCAAAGTATTTCCAGCTATTTTGTACTTCACTCTCTGATAGATTTAGACCCCATCTTAGGAACCTAAGGATACAGTAGGACACAGATGACTTGCAGGTTTTTCCAAATGTCTTTTGTGCTGTACTTGAGTAGTTACTTACAAACACTAGATCTGGTTTCACACACCTTCCCAAAAGCAAAAATTAAAGATGCTCAGCAACTTAGAAATCAGATATCCATTTTGCTTTCTTAATTCTTGTCACAGAGCAATCAAGATTAAACACTGAGTACACACCTGCACAATACAGTTCAGTATGAATCACGCTTCCTTTCTACAGTGTAATAGCAAAACATAGAATGCTGTAAAAGAATTATTACTGTTGGATTGATTTTTGAATTATATTATGCTAAGTACTGACAGAGTTTCAGAAACCAGATATTTTGGAACCATAATCGTAATTCAGAATGCTGAAAAAGAAGGATAGAAATTTTGGTTAGCTAGAATAAGCTAGGGCAGTGTTTGCTTTTCTCTTCTTTAAGAAGTATCTGTAGTTGTATTTCAAGTTGGCTTGGTTTCAAAAGACAAAATTTGCTCTAGTTTTAAGCATCCTGGCCCTCAGTGTTTTCTGTTTCTGTATTTGGAATAAGAAGCTTATCAAGATATAGAACAACACTGAAATAATGGCCCTGTTATCACCATCACCATGCTCTGCGCCTCACGGTTATTAGCACAGCAGATGGTTGAGATTTTCGACACCTGTCCCAGCAGTTTTGGTTTTGCTACAGCTTGCATACATTCATACGCAAAAGCCATTTGTCAAAAACTAATTGATAAAAGCCAAGTTGGGTGAAATTATATTTGCTGAGACTAAATTTATTGCTAAAAATCATCAGGTCTGTGTGAAGGAATTTTCCTCTCTGGTAGTGACCATCACTTCTCCCTGGATATACTGAGGACCAAACAGAAACACACTCCAAGCCAGTAACAGTTTTTTATTTTGTGCAAATACAAATAAAACAGTAGGCTGCTTATTGCATACTGCTTTCTGTACCATATTATCTATGTAAGATTATTCATAGCTAATAGTCACTGATACTATTTTCATAGTCACTAGAAGATCCAAATCAATTTTATCTAACCCACCCCCTCAACAGAGAAGTAAGAAAACCAGCAGTATGTTCAGCATTTAGGAATGAATACTGGTAGTTTATAATGTGGAGAAGGGTAAATACCTGAATTTGAGAAATAACAATTGAATTACAAACCCCGTGGCAAAAAGCTTTTCCTGCTTTTTTCTGTTGCTTTATTTTCAGGTGAAGTAGGAGTCTCGGTTCATTTTTTGTTCAGATACAAATATCTGCACATTGAATGAGTTTCAGAAGCGGCTGAGGATCTGCGGGGTACTTGCCAAAACTTGGCAACTGGAAGGAATCTGATTTTTTTCCAGAGGTACAATCGCAACACTGAACAGTCAGACCTTTTTGAAATGTCATATGTTAATCACCTAACCGCTGAGCCATCTAAAATCATTGCCATTTTTCAAAAATCCTGATCCACCTTAATGAGTAGAAGTTTCATTTTAGTTCCTTTGCTGTCATTCCTACTCTTTTCTTAACTGTAAATCACTTTTTCCTGATTTCACCAAGTCTTGTGAAAAACTAGAGTTTCTTGAATCTATACCAAGTCAGACATTGTTAGAAAAGTAGATCACAAAAACACATTAACTTGAATCTCAGATTCAGCCCCTGGTTCTATACTTTACTATTTGCATTAGAGCCTTTCTCTAAAAGTTAAACACCTAAGCTGAGACTGGACTTTTTTGTGTTTAGTAATTGCCCTCTAGAAACCAAAACCCCATGCTCAGTGCACAGGGACTGATCGTTCACAGTTCCTTCCACAAATACACTAACTACTGGGAGATTGCAAGGCAGAACTAAAACAAAAATAGTAAGATAATTCCTTACGTAAAAGAAGTCAGCTGAAACCCAGTGCTCCTTTCACTGGAAGCAGTGGATGTTGTAAGTTCACATGAGTTCAAGGGCAGAGTGGACAACTTAATTGAAGAGAAGGTCTTTGGGGTTATCATTACACAGAAATCACATCGGAGTAGGGATGTCTCAGAACTAAACAGCTTGGAGGTCAGCAAGGAATTAGAATGAAGCAAAAAATGTTCTTGGCCTATTCTTACACTCTTAGCTGAGCACTGTATCTCACATAACTAAATAATTCGATTACATTAGAGAACAGAAAACACCAAAGAAATACATATTTAACTATCAAACAAATGGTGCAGAAAAATGACCAGATTTCTGCTAAACACTTTTATACAGTGACAAAGCATTCTGGTAAACATCTGCAGTCCATCAAGCACAGTATTTGCCACTACTAGCTCAAGGCCACAGGCTCTGTACTGACCTAACAGTGCAGGGTCTCAGGACCAGTCAAGAGTTTGGCTTGGCTGGAGCTGATTTTAGGTCGTTTCATAACAAAATTACCTGGAGGGCAAGTGACTGCTGCCTCCCCTGCCTGCGCTCAGCTGTGGCAGTGCTGGGAGTGGGAAAGGCCTGACGCTCCCGTGTCCTCTCTGCTTAACAAACAACGACACTTTGGGTGTCCTGGGGCTGGGAGGGTACTGTGCTGTATTCGGTCTTTACCTGTATCCAGTGAGAAAAAAGTAGACCGTGATAAGAAAGGGTGTAAAAATAAATCCAGGAGGAATTAAGGTGGAGGAAGCACAGATTTTCATCACTAGCATCATAATCTTCTGGGCAAAAAAAAAAAAAAAAAAAAAAAAAAAAAAACAACTCATTACAAAACTCATTTCTTTTCAGGAAGACTGTCAACTTTAGGATCCAGAGTGACACTGGAACAGTGAGCATAATACCAGAGAAACAGGGCAGATGCTAGCAAGCCTTTTTCCCCACCTATTTAACCATGTAAATTGTATTATTGAATATTGAGACTTCATCATATTAATTTAGACTGTGCCTGCACATTAAGTTAATTAGACATCTGGACTATTAGACTGCTAAAATGTTAATTGGACTTAACAATAAACTCTTAGCTCTTTGTATATAGTGTGTTTTTTTCCCATAAGAATTTGAGTGCAATACATTTAATAAAGACCATTTGGGAAACAATATAATAAATAAAAGCACAAAATATTCTTAAATTCTACCAGGATGCCTCCTCCAATCCCTACCTCCTCACTACAAATCAGAGAAGACACCACACTATACAATTAAAGAGGCAGCAATGCATCAAGAAAAGTGAAGTTCAGACACAGAGGACACCCTGCTAAGAGTGAGGACCTGAGACACCACATCTGGATCAAGTTTTCCAACCTCAAACATTCATTTGATGAAAAAACAAAACCTACTATGGAAAATGGATGCTTGCTGTGAAAAACTAGTTTAAATCAAACCTCATTTTAGCATAGGAACACAATCTGACAGAAAATATTAAGCCAGATTATTAAGTAGATGTATGACATTCTCTGTTATTAATGAGCACATTAGTAATTATTTACTGTAAGAATATACACTTTGAAATATTGCACAAACCATGATCAATCTCACACACAAAGCATCCATAAAAGGTAAATGACTACACATGTCCAAACACTCAGCAGTGTCATCTGGCTAACCTGTAACACCTGAATCTCTATTCACTTCAGAAAGTTCATTTGCTTCTTCAACTGTTTTTAATTGAACAGATGGACTGTAGACAGAAATGACTGATTTCTTGCATTAGCTCACATTGTCATTTTGATTGTGAGGGTAGCTGGAGCTAGGCCTTACTTTGTAACACACAAACTTTCTGCCTTTGTGATGGTCTGATGTCTTTTCAAGCCATGAAAACTTGCCCATGCTTCCTTGTTCTTTAAAAACTCATCCATGTTTCCTTATGCCTGAAAATGCAAAGTTTCCTAAAGGTACAGATGCTTCAATGTTTGAACGAACAGTAAGACTACGGAACCATTCCTACCTGTCATACAGGGATGTATTTTTACTTGCGCATTGTGATCCTGATTAATATTGTACTATGTAACTAATCAATGTATTAATATTACAGAAATCTTTCTGTTTTTGAGAGGCGGTGTTCTTTGTTTTCATTTAAACCTAATGCCACCATTGCATTTTAAATCTCTGGCTGGAATGGAATATGTCATTTGTTTCCAAGACAGCATCCTGAAAAGCAGACGGTGAAAAACACCTCTTTATATCTATCAAGGTTCATCTCTGATAGGAATCCAATGTGTGAGTTCAGACTATCCCTAAACAAACTGACTGTTCCATCCACTGCTTACTGGAAGAGGATAGTTTTATCAATTAATATAATACAAACCTGATACTTTAAGGAGCAATTGTGTAATAAAAAGATAGCAAGACCTTGCATCTGCTATCTCTCTGCTACCTTGTGTAATTTAATGGTTAACAAACTTCCATATTCTTAAGGATGTCTGCATAAATGGATAGTCTTCATCAGATCTGCAGGAATGTAACAGAAAATCTACTGTAAACTCTTCTGCGCAACTACTAGGTAACTTAAATTCTCTCAGTTATATCAACTCTGTAGTGCCAATGGGAGAAAGTGGTAGTAAAAGCTTTTCTGTTGTCTTCAAGCATGCAGATATAGCCACTACTGCATTCCTTCATGCAGAATAATGGCATGCTCAGCTAGGAGCTTATCACTATGATGAGACCTTAACAAGTAGTAAACTGAGAAATATTTACCTAACGGGATTGTGAAAGAGAGAAAAGGAGCTAGGTTAATCTCTGTCAACTGCTAGCACCAATCTCCAAAACGATTGATTTCTGTACCAGGGAAAAATGTTGCAATTTAGTGCAAGCTTCCTGAAGGCCCAGTTTCATTACAGGCATACTGAACAGAATTTAGGCGGATTTATACAGTAAGAAAATGCAGAACTGCACTTGAGAAGAAATATATATGTATCATCATTTACACATATTTAGCGGAACTACAATTTCGGCTGAGTGTCCTCTACCTCAAATTCAAGCCTCTGATATATTATGCTGCTGGTATATTACTCTATATATTGCCGTCCCATAATTCACATCACCTCAAAACAATTTCATGCCCACTCTATTAGTGTGGCTACAAACTACTTTAAGAGAATGATATAAAATGATCTCACTCACCAGTGTTCTCACTGTTTAAAGAGAACTTTAAGGTTATTTTATTATAACACACAGAATATACTCTGTGGTAATTACCAGGCTATTCATTTTAGTCCTCTGGAGGCTTTTACTGAAATGCCATCAGTTTAAATTAGTTTTCATAAACTCTACCATCTGAGACTTTGAAACAGCATCCTCTCCCCAGTATTCTTTTACCAATAAATGTCAAATTAATTAACTAACAAACAAATTCAAATACTGCTGAGCAAATATGAACTGTAAAGTAAATGTATCTTCTTTTTATTTTCTTTGTTCCGAAGCAGATGGTATCCTTACAAAATACGTAAGTGCTATCTGCCTCTACTAAAGTGTACGAATATATATGACATAAAAAACGTACTATTAGACTGTAGTACCTATGTAATCACTATGTTGTAAAAACAGACAGACCAGTTTACAAGTGGCATCTACCAAACAACCTCACACAGGTTAAAAAGGCCCCCTTTCTCTCAAAAACCCACAAAAATCAACAAAAACTCCCCTCAACACACAACTTTGTTTTCCTCTCCATTTTTAATCTGAGCAAGACAAAAAGCAGAAGCCATAGATACCCATTCCCTTCAACAAATGGAGAGAAAAATCAATGGTAACCGCTGTAACAATTTTCACATATTGAATTTGAGTTTCACCATCTTGCTTTATTTTCTTCTTTCCTATTACACCTTAGTAGAATTAAGAATCAGAGAAATTTGGTTCATACTAGATGTTTTTATTTCCCATACGCTGTGTGTTTCATAAGACAAGAAAATCCTTTTTTCCAAGCCCACAACAGTGAAACAAAAGGCAGTTTGATGTATAGGAACAAGAGCCTGCAAAACACTGGGAAGGGCACAGAACACCATACAGCATTTACTTCTGACAAAAATGCCTTTACTGTCCCTGTGTCACCCTCCTCACAAATTTCTTCTACAGAGGACATTAACGAACACGTGTCCCCGATGTGGCAGCAGCTGTCATACCCCCCAGCTGTTATGCTATTATCTAGCGCAGTTTTACCCAGAACTGACACCCTGAGTTCAACTCCGAGAACCTGCCTTGCATGAGTTGCCAATGGACAGGTGATTGAGACCTATCTGTTTTATTGCAACATTTGTTTTTAGGCTCAGGTAACCACTTCCAGTGATCTAATGCAGATATAGGAGAGAGATTTTTCTTTGCAAAAAATTAAAATAAAATAAAAACAAAATTCCACTCCTTTATCTTTTTTTCTTTTCCAGAATGATTCAGTGACTACTGGAAAAGGTGACTGAAGATTGCTCAGGAACTATTTGCTACGATCATTTCTTACAGCATTTGTTACACAAAATTTCAGCTGTGTTTACTGAAATCACATCTCTACAGGTATTTATATGACCCCATTAATTCCAGTGGATCAGAAAAGGAATACAACATTGCTACCATTTTCCTCTTTGGGAAACTGAATAAAAGACAGGTGTCAAGTACTTGCTAAGATTACATAGGAAAATTATGGTGCTACCTATAATAAAAAATGGATTTAGTGAAGTCCAAACCAGTACCTTAAATACAAAGTCAGCCTCCTTCATGTTCTAGTTTTATTTCCTAGCTCAGTGACCCAAACCCCATGCCCTGTACTTGGATTGCTGCACAGGCAGGCTAAAAGAGTCCTAGATGGAGACAGTGTATCTACAGATTATAATTAGAATATTTTGTAACTACTGAGCAGATTATTATTACAAAAGCAAATCTAATTTATATAGGAGGCAAAGACTTAATAGCAATAGGAACTTTAGAAATGTCTAATACATAATAGAAAGTTTTTTAATGAAGTCAATTTAAGAATAAAAAGAAATGATCTTCAGTTATAATTACAATTTCCCAGTTCTATATTTCCCTCTTCTTTCAGTGTTAGGATAACATAGCTCCAATTTTTACATACCTTAGTGTTTGCTATCAATATCACCACTGATATCAGATGGAACACTCAGAGCTTACAAAATATTTTTCTTATTAAGCTAACAAATTGTGCCGATCAAAATATTTCATTATCACAATTAACAGGGTTATAGTCTCCATCTGAAAAAGTACTTTGAACATTTTTGAGAGGTTCAAAGAAACTCTACAAGTGTCATGGGATTACCTGCATATTGCCCGTAATGGAACTGCGTGAGGAGGATGTATGGGTTGACACACGTGGCTCATGTAGGAAGCACATTTGTTCCTCACAGAACGGTGACTTTCTCAAACAACCTCGGCTGGTGGCACTGATGAGGTCTAGAGGTTTCCCTCTGAAACAGAAAGGATGAATTGTCTTAACTTGTAGGCATTAAATGGATGATTTGGCTGAAACAAAGAAATTCACATCCAAGGGAAGAAATGTTCAGAAGGGTTTTTTTGTTGTTTTAATTCTGAATAATTTGTATTGCCTTTGGAAACAAACATACTGCATTTAGAGGAAAGGGGATTATGATCTGTTCACATGGGCATAACTCTTAAGATACATTCTTAATATCTTAAGAATACATATCTTAAGAATACATATCTTAAGATATGTATTAAGATATTAAGAATACATATCTTTTAAGATACATTCTTGGATGTTAAAGCCCCCACCCCAATGAGTTATCCAAATCAGACTGAGTTATGATCACCCAAGCGCCTTATAAACCAAACAATCCCAGAACAGTGTTTTTTTTTTTTAAAAAAAATTTTAAAAGTGTCATGCCAGTGCTTACTCCCTCTCACAGTGCACTAAAACAGTCAAGTAAGAAAGTTTTAACAGTAAGAACATGATAAATACATCTTATCTATCTATCTATCTAAATCAAATATAGGGTGTATGTTACAAGAGAGACCCATCAACATGGAAATGAGTTTTAAGCTACAAAGGGAAGGAAAAACAGGTAATTGATAGTTTATGGAGACAGCTTCCAGTAGCCTTGCTATCTAAAGTCAACCTTGTTAAGTTTCTTTAGCAAATTTTAAATGTTTTCAGTACTCCTCAGCACTCTTTTCTACCAAGTAAACAAATTTCCTCTTCTTGCTTGTACTCGGAACGCACAGCACCTTTTACCAGTTCAGAGGCCTCTCAACCACGCATCAGGCTATGTAGACAAGTGAATCCTTCTTTTTTCTCCTCCTCTCCTCCTGACAAGAGAGTAATTGAGAGGGTACTGGAGTGGGGCTTTGCCCTGCTGTGCGGTAAGCTCTGCATGGTAATTTCCTCTTGTCAGTCCTCTCCAGAAGCGTGCTACATGCACAGAAACGCACAGCTCATGGAGAGCACTAAGAAACAAGAGTCCTTTATGTTCATTCTTATAGCTCTTTCTACTGGATGCTGCTTAAATGTGAGAAAATACAAGTTATCCTCAGGGAGCAGGTCTGTTTTTCACCATAGCTTTGCTCAGTCACAAAGTCTTTCAGATGAACTACCATGATCTGGTATCTTAATGGCCTCCCCTTCTATTTCAGATCAGCTCCTGATCACAGAGTTTTGGTGCTGCAACTGAACTGTGTCCTACTTCTCGTTCCCTCTTATTTTGAAATGGGTTATTAGGTCTGTCATTTAGACAATAAGATAAATAGCTGTTGAGTTTATTGTGTTTGAAGGTCATTTTTTGCATCACCTCCAGAAGTGTCTATTTAAAAGCTGACCAACATCTGTTGTGTAGAAACCATAAATTCTTTATAGGAAAATAATTGAATCACTAGACAGAAGAACACCAATATGAAAAACATTGCCATTAATTCCTTTCTCCACTTCCAAAGTTCACAATCTGTTGGGAGAGATTTGTTAAAATGATGTATGTATTTAATTTAATCCAAATAGGAAATACAATGGGTTCCAAAATGTTAAGCACACTATGACCATTATAACCACATATTAGCTGTGATCCACAATATGACCCCACACTACCCCAATAATATACCAAATTCTATTTTTACATATTTTATTGTTTTTCCTCTTCCATTTTAATTCATAGATAGCTGCATATGCCTTCATTATGCCACGGAAAGAATAAAACCCCTCCTTCTCTATCCTCTTGGCAGCCCCTCTAACAAGTGCTTCTCGACAAGCAAAAATTGGAGATTAATGCATGAAAATAAGGATCTACTACTGCTGTAAAAATTTCCCCTCATGTCCCTGAGTTGCTTTCACCACTGGAGCTACTGGATAGGATGTGTGAAAAGAAATTTATGAATAACATTGGCATACTTTTATAATTAAGTAACCTGGGCAAAATGGATGCATTAAGGTCCCAAGCACACCATGCAAGCAATAATCTCCTAAAACTCCTCTTGCTGCAGATAACTATCCTGACTTTCACATAGTAAGTAGCTAAATATGAGCCAAATTGCCACCATTAGTTCAATGACTTTCTCCACAACTGCTTGGTTCCAACTGTTAGTCATCCCCACTAGTAATGAAATACATTTAGATTCTGGTTTGTATTAGCCTGGGTTTAGTTTCAAAGACATCATTCCTTGTTACGTTTTGCTCCATAGAGCAAAGTGCCCAGAGGTCACTACATAAACACAGTCATAAAATCATCTCTCACTACTCATCTTCAGGAGCTGAAGTCAGAGCTCCAGGAATCTCATTATAGGACATTGGCTTTTTTGTTGTCATTTTTTGCTGCAGCAGTGAATTAAATGTTCACTATCAAATATAATTCCACTGAGCCTTTTCAGTCTCTCTATTCTAGATAGCAGCTCCATGTATTTTAAGTATCATCTTCAATTTTCATTTCTAGATGCAAAACCTTGCCTTTGGTGGAATTAAGATACTTGATATGCCTTAAGAGATAAATATTCTTATAAAATTGCACTGCTAAAGGGGATCTCAGTGCATGATCAGTTATTGATACATAACTCAAGCACAGCATCCACTCAAAAGCAACTGCAATTCCTGTTACTCAATAAACTTGTTCTTCCCATGATTCACACATCTATTGACAAAAATAAAATGGGAACTGCCACAGTCTAGTTAAAGAATAAATTATGTAATCGTAGTCCAGTCCCAATTTAGTTGGCAAAAACCTCTTACCTAAATCTTAGAATTCAGAGCTGATCCAGCACATTGCAGGATGTACTTACAGACAGAAACTGCAATATTATGCAACTTGTGCACAAGAAATCAAATAAAGTGCTTGTGAGAGCCTGCCTTATAAAAGAAATGATTTATAGAAAATCACAAAGAACAAATTAGTAACTCCTGCCAATCCATGATTGCTCCCTGCTGATACTGTAAACCACTTTGTCACACTGCACTTTGAACACACCTAATGGGGTAATTCTCATTATTTCTGCGAGGTGCAGAGATATCCAGACTGGCCTGGGCAAGGTTCTTTACTTGGGCTATAAAGCCCTATTTCTTAGCATATGCATTGGCGGGGATGTAGACTCACAGGAACAGTACAATACTGCTTCTAACACCTAATCGTTCAGTGATTTTTTTGGATTGTTTTTAAATACGGAAGTCTAACTCCGATTTTAGGACATATTTGGCCAGCCCAAAAGAAAATAAACAAAACCAAACTAATAAAAAGTAAGTAGAGAAAGCAAAATCAAGGTATCTTTAATCTAACAGTTGCATGGACAGATTTAGGTCAGGAAACGATTGTTCTTTTAAATAGCAATTCTTTTCTTTTGGTTATTTTAAGAATCACCCTGAGTAGCCCCAAGGAGCTCTGCTCTCTCTTCTACACAGCTGTGAATAGAATTAAACCTCCTTCCCTTTCTCTCCCTCCTTATTAAGATGGGAAAAATCCACCAATGGACTGTTAGTATTTTTGAAAGACAAGTTATTCCAAGTTTTGATTTGACTCTTTGAATCTCCTATAAAGCATGTTTCCAGATTTCTGGCATGCTGTTGTGAAACTGCTTCTCCATACAACAACACAAAAACAAGGTAAAGGGGATCTCCCAAGCCACTATCTTGTTAAAAAAAAAAAAAAAAAAAAAAAAAAAAAGAAAGAAAGAAAATCCAAACCAAGTTTATTGTTCCCCTCCAACATTTAAGCCAGATAGTTGAGCAATTTCCTGACATAAACATCATAGCCTGCTACACATTTCCTCCCAGGACTTCTTTCTCCCCCCATCTCTATCATTAATATAAATGGCCTTGATGGGGGCACAGTGGGAGGAGGGCACACTCTCATTTGAATTAACTGCATGGATAATCACCAAATCTCATCCACAGAAGCTTCTTCTGAAGTACTGCTTTAGTTTCACACACTTTATGATTCCTGTCAGTTACATGCTTACGTAGCTCTACTTCGTAAAAAAAAAACAGAACTATTATAAAGCATGTACTCACAAAATTAAAGACAAAATTACCAAGGTGCAGCACTGCAAAGTGAATGAGAATGAGAGACCTCAGATTGTTTCTTCAGAGGGAATTCATTCTGCAATATATTTTGCCACTCTAAGGAAAAAGGTAGGCTGCACATACTGCTTTCCAATCACCTGCACCAGCAGCAGCAGTTTGCCTGTCTGATGTTCAGTGTTCTTGGGAAAAAAATTTCATAAATAAAAATCAGAGATAGGCTCCATGACACAATCAGACTTTTTCTCTTTAAAAGGATGTGACAGCATAAATAAAAGAGTAGAGATAAAGTTACGCAACTACAACCAAGTATTTTGCAGAAATCTCACTTTTTCAAACTTAAGGAGATGAACTTTAAACACAGTCTTAATGTATGTTCCCCCAGTGGTTGCTAAGAACACTCTTTGCTCAAATTTGCAAGGTGGAATTTTGTTAATGTGCAATAAAGAAACTCCAAATATCTGTGTTCAGTTTAAACAAAGACCAGATTTTGTACGGAAGTCAGGCATTGATATCCAAATGATTTAGGTTGTGAACAATGGATGAAAAATTTATAGACCGCATTTGACACTTACAAAGAGTAAAATGCTGTATATGAAAACTCAGCCCTTTTTGTGGCAGATACATATCATTTTCCAGGTTTCAGAAATACACAAAACAAAGTACTTCAAGTTGAAATGCCTAAGATAACATTATTTATGATCCCTTTAACATACAGATACCAGCAACAGTAAAACTTTCTCCTTTTATGCTAAAAGGAAATGTTTCTTGAAAGACTAGTCAAAAGATAGAAAGAATCACTCTTAAAGTCATAGAAATAAAAAAGG
This sequence comes from Rhea pennata, assembly GCF_028389875.1. Classification (NCBI taxonomy): domain Eukaryota; kingdom Metazoa; phylum Chordata; class Aves; order Rheiformes; family Rheidae; genus Rhea; species Rhea pennata. Next base: position 60,293,413 of record NC_084666.1, read on the forward strand.
AAAGAAATCTAGGGGAAAATAATTGGAAGGGGATGGGAGAATGTGCTAACAGAGCTGAATGGCAAAAGCTTTAAGCATAACCATAAAGTTCCAGGTAATCCGACTGACTTCAAGAGGACCATGTTTATGTATCTTGCTACACCGGAAAGTAAAACTGAGAAGACTTATGAGGCTTTATGACTGCAGCTGGACTGCTTAAAAAAAAAGAAAAAAAAAAAAGAAAATTTCAGAAAATCTCAAAATTCTATGTCCAGTTATTTTCTATTAAAAAAGTGTTAACTGGCAGTAAACACTGGTTTTTAAGATGCAGATCACTGCAAACCATGAAGGGAAAAGAATAGGAAGGATAAGTAGACTACGGCAGTACTTTTAATTCTAATGATGTATCTAAACCAGTAACATCCTTCTTGTGGAATTTAGTCAGGCAAAAAGCAGCCAGTACAAGGACTGAATAGCTTCCCTAAGAATACAGAGTCTCCCTCTGCTTAATTCTGAAGGGATTCAAAGGCACAGCATTTCGGATGCCACATTCGTGTGTATCACATTAACTGCCTCTAGCCAATAAAGAAATTTGCTGTGCCTGAAAGTAATCAGAAAACATTATTGGGGACTGTTCTTGTGACAGCATAACAATGCAAGTGTTGATAAAGATACAGCTTCATTCATTGTGTTTTGTTATTGAAAACTCTACAACTCTCCTACAATTTCTTATTTTTATTTTCTAGAGACCCAATCTGGCATACCTGGTCTTGCTTCACAACATGCCGCTTTTTCACTGAGAAGGCAAAACCACTGGAGAGAACTCTGGAAAGTATTTATAAGTGCTCTAGATAATTCATCTTTTAACCAATATATATTTTTGGATATAGCATTACAATCTAAGTAAGTTTCTACTCAGCAAATAATAGTATTTAAAAAGTTGAGATTCATGTTGTAAATTGTCCTGTAGTGTGAATTTCTGGTCATTTTCATATAAAAATAAGCAGAAGTGCCAAAACTGCGAGTCTTTTCTTCCCACAGTAAAACTTAATTTGCCCTGAAAACCTTATAAGGAGCAATGAATAATGGAAGATTGTCTTCTTTTCTAATATGAAAAAATAAAACATTTAATTCCAAGCTATGTTGGTGATTAAAAAACCTCTAAAATTGAATTCAAAGTTAACTATTTAACTCAAAGGAATCTCTTCATGTGAATTTCTTTTGGATTAGGAAATATAAATTTAAAAATAAAATGAGCTGTACGTGAAGAGTGACCATTTTAATCAAATCTACTATTAAATTTAGAGCATGTCATGATTTGCCATTAGATCTACTGAAAACTGATGCCTAAATTAATTAGATATTATACCTCTTTTCCAGGATTTCAAAGTAGATGAAAAAAACTCACCATTTTTTTTTGTTGTTGTTGTTTTACCGTATCTCTTCTTTATGTCTTAAGTATTTCCACGGACTAATGGAATAACGAAGCCCCAAAACCTACACAGCAGCTTTTCAAGCAATGAGCTATGACACTAACACATATGGCTCAAAGCAGCACAGCACTGAATGTTTTGTCCTTCATCCTACAAGTACCTCAGTATTTAACTTTGAACAGGTGAGAAGTTGTATTAAACTCTTCAGGATCCTTCATGTTCCACAGAACTGACAGCAGTCTGCAGAATTAGAGATTCTCCAATACTCATATTTAATTCTAGTTCATGTTACTTATGATCCAGATCTTCAAGACGTAAAAGTGAAACTGCACGTCTACGAGAGTAGCTTTGGCAAATACATTGACTAAAACCATTCAAATTAAGATTTCTTGTTCATTTTGTTCTTTTGTTTGATTTACTGATGAACCCTGTTTTAATGCAAAGAAACATATTCATATGAATACATCCGATTGTGACTTCCTTCAGATAATTTACCACTCAGTCATCTGCCACCAATCTGCAGGAACAGAAGTCTTCCACCAAGCCTACTTATCTCCAAGCCATGCATCTCTTTAGACATTCACTTCTGCCTACCATCAGCCAAGATACACGTACACAAGCCTGCTCCCTGCTGACCTGCTCTCTCTATTTCATGACACCTATTAGATGTACTGTTGGAAAGGGCATAAAAAAGCCCACAGCAGATGCTATTTTTAACTTACTGAGTCATACACCACAGAACTACAGAAAAACTGGTGCGTAGACATGAGTACGGATGCATGTTTCTGAAGCTACTTTTGACAATAACAACATGTAACAGGTGCATCAGCATAAATTGAGAACTTATTTATTATGGACAACAAATGGTCCTTCCACACCAACATTTTCAAATTATCATATTATGATTGAAGTGTGGTCTCTCTACAGCCAACCAAGGTGCCAAACCAGATGGTGTACACTTCTCAGAGCTCCAGACATCAGGAATCCACAGCTCAGCCTCTAAAGCTCACTGTATTGCTCCTTACTGTAACAAGGTTTAAAGCAAGTGCATGCATATTTTATACCATACAATCCTAGAGAACACAGCTGAACTTCAGGTAAAATCAGTTAGGACTAACCAGGCATGTACTAAATACCTGTGATTTTCTGGCAGCGAAAAAGTATCAGAGTTTAAAACTGTTCTTGCAGTTGACTGTATTTTTTTAAGTTGTGCCTATCTTAGTATAGCATTCATTCAGTTTGTTTGCTCCTACACAATTATATTATTAGCAATATTTTCATGCATTTTCCTTCTTTAAATGGATGTCAGAAATACAGAACAACAAATAAAAGGCACAGTATTTAAAAAGAAACAGAGATGTCTAACTATAGGCAGCATTACCGTTTTTCCCGAAGTTTTGAATTATTGTCCATTTGTGCTTTCAGCTGCAGCCCTAATTTCAGCTACTCTATCAACCCTCCACATGGGACAAATGAGAAATGTCAAGAGCCACTGAATACCCAATTTCCACAGTGAATCAGCACATCACTACTAAAAACAGATGTCTTGCAATTGTGATGCACTGGGAAAGTATCAACACATCCAGTAGCTTCTAATTCTTACTCTTTTACCAAATTCCAGTGTCAGTCATAGCTCCTAAATACCTAAGATTTTTGATATTGATTTCTCAGGAGAATTAAATTGGGTAAACAGCAAGATTTCCAAGAAAAACTTGACCTTAATATGGTTTACACTGTCAGAAAGTTGGATATCCTTGAAAATAATAAAAGATAAACTAGATAATCTCTAAGAATTAGCATGCAGGAAAAAGAAAGACTCCTGAAAAACAATGTACAGAACATAGCTACTCTAGGACTTCCAAGGGCACTGGGCTACAATATTTTCATATTGTTCTTCCTTCTTCACCACTTTAATAACTATCATATTATACAAAATTCTCCTACAATTAGATACAAAAACATATTTCCTTTTCAGTGCGTATCTAGAACATACGTGCTATGGGGGGGAGGGTAGGGGAGAAGATTCCAACATGCCAAAAAGAAACAAAACCCCAAAACCCCAAAAGTAGAACTCCACACTGCAGTTACTCAGAAGATCTTCAGTGTGACTTCGTCCCAGATAGAACCTCAGTTTATATCCAAGGAAAAAACAGAAAATAAAACAAAGCTAAGAAGTACTTAGCTGAAGAAGTGACATGATAAAAAGACTACTTATTGAGACCTCCACAAAACATCCTTTCCAATCACTGCCATAAATCCTTCCAAATGTACTTGCTGAAGAAATCCTTAGAAACACTTTAAGGAAAGAAAGAATCCTCTTAGGTGCATACCAATTCCAACAATTGTTTAACTTGGCTACGAAAGTGGAATGACCTCTCTGTTTCTATAATGTAGCCAACTAAATGATCCTAGATATATTTTATATTATAACTTGTAAAGTTCAACCAGAAATTCAGCATTTAACATGGGAAGCCTTCAGGATGAATCATACCAACATCTTTTTAAGCATGTGACATCCTCATATGGCAAGACCCTTGATAGACTCTGAAAGAAAAGTCAGTTTACTATCTGCTGAGACACCACTGCTTACACTCAACTTTGTGTTTGTGCTTCCCATACAGTATTCCACTGTCTAACCAACACTGAAGACATCATTATTTTTCACAAGATAATCTTGGCCATATATCCACCCTTTTTGTTTAGCTGTTTCCCTAAAGGCAAAAAAGTGAAGTTACTGAAAAAGCAACTCCAAAAAATCTTGAATCCTGTCAGTATTGTAGACACCATCCATCTGGTTTCAGATCAGATACAAAACAAAGACTATGAAAGTGATACCAAGTGTTGGATGGTCTCTGAACCAGCAGTTCAGAAGAAGAAGCCTGAAGTGCTGACGATCAACTGTTCTCCTCCTTCCTTGCTGTGACACCTGCTGAATGTGTGCTGTCTAGCATTCTATGTTACTACAACAAGCTCAATAGGAGCATATGCTATAAGTTTATTTTGTGTATACAGGTCATAAAAAATACCAGATGTTTCAGGAAGGCAAAAGAATGATTTAGAGAAAATGTATTTAAGCAAGGTCTGCATTTGAAACTGTGAGCATTCTGGAGATACTAAAATATTGTTTTACTCTCAGCTGGTGAAAGGAGAAGGTGTGATATTTAATCAGACTGAAAGGTTAGTACCATACACAGTAGCTGGCTGATACATCCTTTAGAAGGATAACCTGACAGTACTTCATTTGAATACTCCTTTCTGCTTTAATATCAGTCACAGAAAGTAAAAACAGCAGAATATATTTCTATTTTGCATTCTGCTCTGTGCACTGGTGTCAGTACTGACATGTTGTGGGTTTTTTTTGGGTGAGCAGCTGATGGGAATATCATTAGTAGCCTTACAGTTCAGTGGAGGGAGAAGTACTAGGAGTTTAGGACTGAAGACATGGGGCAGTATCCTAAGCAATTACTCTAGTTCAAATTCACAAGTTATGACAGTCAGAAGATGCAACACAGCACCAGGTGAAGGATGATCAGCAACTGCAAATCAACTGGGTTAGACACTTCAGTGGCGATAGAATGCAGCAAGGATGCCACTAATTAGACATAGGAAGACAGGATGATCTGCTCACTATTTTAAAAATATGTCAGAACATAAAACAGACCCCTTGGCAGCCTGTTTTAGGTCAATATTTCTTCTAGCCACATCAACTATGTATTCAATTAGAATTAAGTCTAATGTTTCTTACGATGTTTAAAATACAAGAATAACATTTTCAGAAATAGCAGTGCTTCCACATCCACTTATCCTAGCGAGCAGCACAAAGGTAGCTCTCTTGACTGACAGATCTGATCCAGCCTTCTAGCCTGCTGAAATAGTGAAAATCTCACAATGTTGAAAACAGAAAGCATGTTTGTTTGATAACAGACAACAGCTGCACACATGATTTCAGCTGCACTCAGAGAAATTTGGAGAAGTTCTGCTTTTGTTTGACCAGAATAAACTTGAGAGACCAACATTTCATTTAGTGGTTTTTTTTTTTTTTTCAGTATCTCCTTGATGCCCTTTTAAGCCATCAATCTTTGCGTGTCTCAAGAACCCCACAGGCTGATGATGCTGTTCCTCCCAATGCTTACTGTTACATGATAGAACAGAAAAGGAGGGAATCTTATCTGGCAGGTCTGCATATCTGTCTGACAGCAGCCACAGATCTCTGTTCTAACCCAGCCTTCCACTTGTACTTCAGGATTCAGCTAATAATAAACCTAGAGTAGTATGGCAAAAACTGTAACCACAATGACTTCCCAACATTTCTTGTCTAAAATTTTCAGTTCAGATTATGATTAGAAACCAGTAAGTTCTAGTGAAAAGATCTGCAAATACTAACATCGCCTTAAATACTCTAGACAAACACAGAAATTAAAAAACAGAAGAGAAAGGGAAAAGATCAACTTCCACATGCACTACTGAAGGCAGATGTTGCTTCCTGTTTTTGCTATGCTTCTCCGAACTATTTCCCACCTCCTTCACTCTTAAAGGTTTGCATAAAAATAACCATTTCTATTGTAGTTTTGCAAAGATGGTGGAAAAATCTTCCTTTCCCAGTATTTCATTTCGCTGGTAGAAACCTGCGAAATCACAGTAAGGACAGTAAGGACAGATTCTTCTTCACCTCTGTTGTTATTCTTAGGACACCTCAAGTGGTCAAGATTGTTTGAATTTCTGGTATCAGGCTAGTTGGTATCCATTTATATAAATGGATTTACCAACTTCCATCTTCAACACTGTTGTCAGATTTCCTTGTCTCTTTGGCATACTGCGCAAATGTGACATAAACCAGACCCACGTTCCACATACCACATCAGACATTCATCCTGTCATTTTTCCATTTTACTATGTAGAAGAAATGCCTCAGTTCATAAGTTAGCAGCTTACAGATCCCTACAGACATTACCACAGCAATACAGTTAGTGATGAATTCAGTCTGTAAGCTGGTCGTACAAAGAATACCCAGCAGCACTGACCCCTGAGAGACGTTGAGGGACCTGACTGAACTTTTTCAACCAAGAAGCATTTGTAGAGTTCACCAGGGGTCCCGAGTCCACATTACTAACAAAAAGAATATGCACATCAATAGGATCATTTAAAATACTTAATGCATATTGACAAAAGCTCAGTTTTATTAATAGTTATCAGCATTCACATGAAGCATTTGCTACAAGCATCCATTTTTCCAGAGATCAGTCTAACAAGCATTTCATTCTTCTAATTACCTGGAAAAAAAAGACACAAACAAACTTCTCTCCTGTGTGTATTTTACTTGAAGTTCCAAAATCTCCAGGTAACCTTTACTGACACGGATCACTAGGCGATCACCTCGCATGTAACTGAATCGATCCAAGTGATTCAGCCCGATTTAGCTCTGAGTATTAGAAGCATTGAAACAGAGACACCTCCAAATTCTTCAGATCCAGCCAGACACACAGACTACTGATATAAATAACTATTAAGCACAAATAAAACAAAACAGAAGTTGTCAGATTCATCTACAGAAACAAATGGTTAGTTGATTTCAGTAAAGCATTAGTACTTAAACATCTACATTATAAAGAAGAGCCTAAGAACATGGTAAGATCATGCATCCATTGGTTGCAAATCATTCCCATAGTTTTACCAAAATAAATACTAAGCATATCTTTAATGATTAAGCCTCAGAATCCTAAATATCAAATTAGATAAGTTACAGTTTTAGAACAAATTCCTGAACTACTTCAGTCATTCAATTTCTTTCTTAGTTCTCATGCTCAAATTACTCTTCCCGAATTTTAATGGAGATGTTTTAGTAGCGGCTTCATCAAATTTTTCTCAGAAAGCTTGACAGCACCTATTTACCTGAAATTACCAGTAACAATCCTGATCCTCCTTCTCTTCTCTCCTTCTCTCTTCTCAACAGAACGTAGAGCTCTTTGCAGTTGATATCTTTATGAAAAAGTACTTAGATCTTTTTATCTGAGGGAATTTAGGGTTTTTTTGCATGCTCGCATAAGAACAGAAACAAGACTGTCTCTTTGCTTTCATCATGTACAGAGAGACTGAACTGGGCAGACCTTACCACCACCATCACCACTACCACCACCACCCACCCACCTTTACAAATAAAGACTGTGCCAACTTTTGACGCATTTCTTGTGACTAAGACAAAGAAACAAACTTTCTGTTTGCTAACAGAATGATTTTCCATTTCTGGAATTTCTTGCAGTGCAGACAAAGTGTGGTGGGAAGCTGAAGTAGTCTGATTGTTGATATGAGGATTTGTTGTTAAAAACCAGTGTTACTAAAAAGAAGAAAGCAGCATTTAGGAGCGAATGTCTTTTAAAGTTCAAATATTTGTTCAAACTGCTTTATCAGTAGTAATTTCTGAGGAAGCTCTGAAATCATTTTCCAACTTTTAACTGCAGGAAAGCTAAATCAAAAGTTTCTTCATCCTCAAGAGTGGACAAAAACATAATTGGAATTCGATTTCCTCTGCTCCATTTACAGAATCTGAATCCCTTCTGAATCTGCAGCTATTTCTCCAGGCACAGGAAAGACCAAAAAGGCTGCAAAATGATAGAACTGTTCCGTATCTGTCTGGTTTGATATTGAAGCTGATCAAATAAATCCACTTAGCAAATGCATGAACTCTCAACACTGCATGCTATTAACTGTAGTTAATACTGTATTTAGTAGTAAATACAGGTTTTGAAGCAGCCTTTCTGCACTTTCATATCGCCTAAAGTTTATTATATATAAACTCATGAACTAAGATTCCATAGGCCTCCCCATTTTCAGATTTGGGAATACTCATCATTATATAACAAAAATAATTTTGAAGTTTTTTTGTAACAGTAGATACTAAAGAATATTTTTAGTTCTCCTATTAACTTATCCTCAGCACATTAGGGATATGAACACTGATGATGCTGTAATAAATATAATTCAGGTATAGGCATTCTCACTGGAATATATAAACATCTGGAAAAGTTTTAAGGAGATTTTTTTTGATAAATTAATTTTGAAAATAAGTAAGTTGATTTGAGAAATGTACTTTCTTCCAGGTATCAAAGCTCTCTAACCACGGATATGATGCACAGAAATTGAAATTTTTGCTTTCAAAGTTCATCATATTTCCAACTCATTTACATATATACCGAATTTTTAAAGGGAGAGATATAAAAATGAGAATATAAATAAGAAGGGAAGAGAAGCAGAGAAACAAACAAACAGAAAGGATTTTTGGAAGTAACACGATGGTTACTAAAACAAACAAACAAATCAAAGGCATAACACTTCTGATATAAACACTTGGGCAAATTGGAAGAAAAAGCTGTAGCGTGGCTAAACAGCAGAGTACAAAAAGTGTACAAGAGAAAGCATCCTTTAAAAAGCTAGGAAAGCATTCTACTAAGGAAAACAGAAAAGATAGTGAACTCTGGCTGGGTTAAGTATTAAGATGACCAAAAAGGGCATCTTTATAATATGCAAGAAATATTTTGCAAGAGGCATAAAAAATAATAAAGAATCCTTTTTTTCCAGAACATATCAGGAGTGCAAAAACCTCTGAGGAGTCTCTGTGGACAATAAAAATATAAAAGGAGCACTAAGAAAAGATAAGGCTAGAGTATAAAACCAATTTAAATTTTTGTATTATTTTATTGTGAAAGAACATGAGAAATTTCCCACACTGGAACCCATCTCTAATTAAGTGTTGATAGATGCCCTAGAAAAAAATGACAAAATGAACAACAGCCCAAGTGCTCTGTTGGAACTGAAAGCTGAAGTAACTGAGATGTTAACAGTGTGGTATAATCTCACATTTTAAAACCACCTCAGCATTTCAGAACAAGAAGGTAGGTCATATTTTTCAAGACGGGCTCCATACGAATTCTGAAGACAGCCAGACAAAAAGCCTGATGTCCACGCTGGGTATTTAATACAAACTATGTATGACAAATAAAATCTATTGAGGAATAATCAACACAATTATTAGGGAAGGTCATGCCTTGTAGACTTTTGTTCTCATGCAGACCAAATCCTTTGAAGTAGATGAGCGTATGAGATCTGCCTGGCACAGTCTAGCTATTTTCTAAAAGCTGCTTGAGAAAATTCCATCTCAAAGAGCTGTTAAAGAAACCAATCAGCCATGAATTAGGAACAAGGGTCCTCACACAAATAAGTGACTTAAGGAGAAGGAAGCAGAGAGGGGGAAAGAAAATGGATAGTTTTTACACTTGAGGCAGCTATTTTAGAGTCCCTGAGGAACCCTGGCTGCAGGATTTAACAAGTTTCATAAATTATATGAAGAAAGGGATAAGTGTGTAGCTTGATAAAGTGTCTGCAGATGATATCTGACTCTTTAGGATAGTGAAATTGAGATGTAATTGTGAAGAACTGCAGAAAGAACTTGTGACTCCAGGAAACGCGATGAAGAAATGGCAAATGAAAGTCAATGCAGATAACCTTTAAGATACATACATAGGAAAAAAAATCCCAATGAGAAAGTCTGAATTGACCACCACTGCATAGAAATGAGGTCTTCATACTATAATGAGTAACTCTATTGAACACCGAGCTGTCATTTCCATAGCAGACAAAAAGGAAGTTGCATGAAAGTTAGGAGTTCAGAAAAGAACAAAGAACAAAACTGAAAGTACCGTTACGCTAGTGTATAAATCCGCTCTGTTCCTGCACATTAAACGCTTTTGGGAATTATAGTTCCCAGCCCACTTTACCTCAAAAAGGATGTAAGAGCTTGAAAGACAAACAGACAAGAGCAATTAACTGCACTGAGTAACTTCTGTACAGCTGGACAGACCAGAACATGTCACTGTGGAAAAATGATACAACGTACGATCCGAAAGGGGCTCATAAGTGGCATGGAAAAAGATGATGGTCATTCATTGTTTCTTCTAATACAAAAGCCAGGAACCATCAAATGGTATCAGCAAGCAAATAAACAAGATGATATTTCCTCATAAAACATATAGTTAAGCTGTAAAATTCCTTATTATAGTAGGCTAAAAGCCTGTGGGCTCAAAAGCAACTATATAAATTCTCTGAAAAAATATCCATGAAGAGATATTAGTATCAAGACAAACAAATATCTCAAGAAGCTCCTGACTTGAAATTGCTGGAAAGTTAGGAAAATAATCTGGGAAATACGAATATATGTTTCCAAAATTCTTAAATTCTTCTCCAAGACATCCTCCAGTGGTTACTGTTCCTCTTTGTTCTACATCCTACTGGTGATCACTGCTGTTGATAATATATCGATGTATGATGAATAATGATGTAGATAAAATAGTGAATAAAGAACAAAGTTTTAATCTGAGCTGGTATGCCTGTTTTTACATTCTAATGTGCGAATAATTTTTGGTTTACTGTTTTACAGCTGTGTAACATTTATTGTTTTTTTTTTTTAATCTCCTATTTTACTCACTATCTGTATTTATTCTTGCCATTTGCTGGCACAATGCATTAGACAAATGAAATTCCACCATACATTTCTAAAATACAAATCTTGATACAATGTAAGCTATGATTTAAAATGTTATATAAGTTATAATAAAACATCCTTTAATTTGTACTTACATGAAAGCAAGTACTGAGCAGTTTAAAAGTAATGACAGTCAACTTTTTATTCCATATCCACAAGCAAAGAACTGACTAACTTGACAAGATCTTTTTCCAGCAAAAACATTGAAACGCACTGATTTTAAGGATGATATTGTATCAGTGACTAGTGATATAATCTAGGAATTAAATTTACCAAATTCTTACACTCAAGCTCAAAAGGTTATCTATTTATCAATAATACCTAATCATATCCTCTTTAACTGCTCTCCCAGTTCATATTACAACCTGTACTGAGGTTACTTCATTTACATAACACCTAAGAAAAATCAAAGATAAAAATATATGGATACAGCTAGCACAGAGCTAGAGTATCTTCTTACCTTTACCAAGACAAGAATTTCAAAAAATGATCTACAATCTACCTTTGGAATTGCAGAGATAAAAACACTCCAAAAAAGTGCCAAACAGCAAATACAGAGCACAGTCATTTTTAGCAGTTACCCAGATGTTTAAGTCTCTCTTTACAATAATTAAAAAGAGGTTATGTAACACATTATACTAACCATTTAGCACGCATAGTTAATATCCTACAATATAAAAATAAGCATATCTCTGCCATTGGGTTCAATACAAAAAATCAGATATTTTGTTTTTTATTAAAGCTAAGAAATTAATTGTGATGCAATAAGCAGCATTTGAACTTGCAGAAAATGCATTTTTTCCCCTAAATACTATTTAAGAAAAAAAAATCTTACAGGTTGCTGTGAAGTAGTTCACTGTGTAAGATGAATACATTGTCAGCAAATCTTAGGTTTCTATCCAGATTTTTTTTTTAATCTATCTGTAACCTTTCAAAAAACCAACAAGTAAGTATTCCTACAAATGAAAGATGGTAGCCTCAGTTCCAGGAAAACAAAAGAAGAAAAAGGAAATAAATCAGACTATCAAAGTAACTCAAATATCACATGAAATGTTTGGCCAAATCTCTTAAATTCCCCCGCAGTCTGACAGTGATACGCAACTGATAATTTCTCTACGAGCTGCAATCTCTTTTCATGCTCTTTCATCTGCTGCCATCCTTAAGCCCGTTGCTCCTGCCACCGCAGAGTGTTCCCGTGTTGCCCCGGGCACGCCACCGCGCGCTGAGCGAGCCAAACTCGGCGGCGTCCGTCCCGCCCGCTCGCGACGGTGGGCCGGGGGGCGGCGAGCTCAGCTGCGCGCCTGCTCGCTGGGGCAAGGCCGGTGGCGAGCGGGCTGCCACGCGCGGTGGCGGGGGCGCCGCCCTCGAACCGTGACCGCAGTGCGCGGCCGACCGAGCTTACGACGCGCAGAAGACGGTAGGCAGGCTTCATTCATGCTGCAGCCAGGTAAAAGTCGCCTCTGCCCTCCCCCTTCCTCTGCAGCTGTCAGCTGCTTTGACAGAAACGACACATCCGTTTTCTTAAGAAACAAAAATGCTTTCAAATGAATACTTGTGTGACAAAAGGGATTTTTTAAACTGTCCTCCAAATGATACCATTTGACCATCAATTATGGAAATACGGAAGGCAGGCATTAAAGATTCATGCTACCCATTTTAACAAACACCAGCCTGTCAAAGGCATCAGCAACGTTTACGCCAAGAAATGAGGCAGTAAACACAGGAACAGTGCAGTGCACATAGTGGCTGTTCTTGTATTTCATGGAGAAAGTACGTTCAAAGAAGTGCCACATGAGAGTCACCAATTTTAATCCCCTCCAAAAAAGAAGTTTGAACCTTGGTGATTTCTGTCCCTCTCCTTATAAAACATAGAGCTTGGCTTCCATGCACACGAAATACTTTTTCCACACTATTCTGGAAGCCAAAGACTCTGCTACTGACTTTACACTATCATGAGGAAACGGTTTAGGAACAGTTTACAAATACGTCTCATGGAACTGGGAGCCCTATTACTCAGTCTTTTTGCGATGTAACAGAAGACTTGAGTTCGGCATTTTTTTTTATTTAAGAGATTGTGTTCATGAATTACTATACATGTTCATGAAGTAATCACTGACAACTCCTGAGCTATTGAATATTATGGTATAGACTGAGCAAATCACTTATATTCCTAAGATCAGAGTTTCCACACCCAGTTGTATGGAGGTGTTCCCTTAGTTTTACTCTAAGCATAAATTGCAATCTGAATGTTCCTGGTTAACTTAAATCATCCTAATTCAACACACAGAACACAGATTATGTCCAAAACTCCAGAAGATTCAATGAGAGTTTAAAAATACAGATTGTTTCAAAAATTCAATTTAATAAATAAATTCAAATTCAATTCAGAATTCTAAAGTAAAGATGAACTAAATTCTCCCAATTTGAATATATCAGTGCGTATTCCCATTATTTATTTTTAGAGACGCCTGCACACTGATGATATATGTGGCATCTCTCAGAGTTTAAGTAAGAGCCATTAAAATAACAGTTCAGTACACCTGGTGTGCTCGGTTATCCGAGTTTGTACTGTGGCAGAGACTGTCATACACAAAAAAAGAAAACCCCATTAAAAAACACTCAATCCTCATGTTATTTGCTCTTCTGTAAAACACTTGCCATATTTATGTTCTTTAAATATTTCGTCTGAATAAGAACAACAGCACTTAGCTCACTGAAAATATTTCAGCTGCCACACTAAATTAGATATCTGAACTACACAATACAGTATTTCAGTGCTTCTATAAAGCAACTGCATGGTCGGTCTGAAATTTAGCTGGATTTCCCATTAAAAATAAAAGAAAAAATATGCTGTAGGTCCAAGCAAAATTTTTGTTGCTACTGTTATTCTAAGAGAAAGATTTAGAGCAGTTCCTGACATTCCTCAATTCCAAACTGGAACACTATGAAAGCTACAGTCCTACAGAGAACAGGCATACACAAACAACAATACCTGATGCTTCAAAGCAAAATTAAAACAAATGGTCTGACAACAAAACTGTCAGGTTGAATTCTGCAACTTTCTACAAAGCTGTACCTAAGAAAACATTCTTCTCTGGGACCATTTATCTTATGAAGTAGCCATAAGACTCAACAAGTTTCACGTTTTTACTTATCTGTAATAGTTGTAAGTTTTTCTAATCATAAAAATAATCAGATATGTTACTAATTCAGCAATGGTGCTTTGAGGTAATAAATCCCTATGTTTGACTTTATAGTTTCTAAATAGTGTTTCTCTTTAAATCTACGAACCTTGAAATTCCAGCTCTCTGTAAGAAACTGCTCTGGATCAGCAAATTCTGCTGCCTTCCTCACCAGCCCCTCTCTGTCTTGTCCTGCTGGTAGCACCTTGGGTGGCAGAAGCAGCTCCGTTTTCCCACTTTCAGGAGGAGACGCAGAGCTGGGCAGGCCAAGGCGCAGTTTATTGCCCCTCCTGGGCTGTCCTGCCTGGTGTCTTCTCTAACCTCGGAAGTCCTCGCAATGGTCGTGCTCCTTGACCCTTTTCCTGATCATTTTTCAGGAGACTTATCTGTACAGACCACCACCTCTTCTCTGCCATCTCCCAACAATATCTGCATGGGGTCTGCCCAGAAGAAACTGCTGCAAATTGTGCCCTGTCAGACAGGCTGTGGTAAAAGGCAGCTTTGCTGCAGCTCTTCTCAAAGGTCAGGTGTGAAGATTAATACTTGTAAGCTTTCCCTGGATTTACCTCTTCTGAATGCATTTTTTCTCAGCTCATGTGGAGATTAATCTCCCATCTTAGTTGCTGTACACAAATCAGCAATCACCCACTTTCCCCTGGCTACTTCAGGCAACGGATCACACAGCCCTGCTGGCTAACGCGTGAAGAGAGCAGGTTTCCGCTTGGGGAAAAATGAACGCAAGGAAAAGGTAATATGTTGCTTTTACTCAGTAGTCATTTCTGTGCCCGGCTCTGGTGTCTATTCAGAGTTTGTTATTCCTTCCACTGCCTGGGACGTATAAATAATAATTTTTGTTCTCATTCACCTTTCACAAGAACCTTTTTTTTTTTTCTCTCTCTGTGCATTTATCGATTCAGTTAGCGTTCAGTGCCAGAATTAGCTACCAGAACAGGGGTTGACTTCTGATTTGAGCACTGATCATAGCCTAAAGCTGGAAAAATGACAACCAGGTTTAAAGAATGGTCTTACAATTCAGCTGGCCATGAACATATCTTTAGTTAAATGAAATCAGTTGTATGTCCATAGGCCAATATCCCTTTGCTGTCTCTTATTAATTATAGTACTTACATTCTGGGCACATCTTTGAAAGAGTTTCTTGTATCTGAGCTCATACTTTAGAAATGTCTAAGCAAGGAATACAGAGAAATACTTCTTCATCACCTGTATTTAAAATGTACATACCAAATTAATAGCAGCTTTGATGTCCATTAAACTCCAAAATTATTTTATGGGGTCCTCAAAAAGCAGTCTGCTGAATATGAAATATAATACTCAAATGCTGGTAGTTATAAAATGTAAAACTAGTGAGTGATGTAACCAGAGATGGATAGATGTTTTTCTTTTATTAATAGCCAAATGTACAAGAGAGTTAATGACAAGAGAGTAGAAAATCAAAGAAGTTCAATCCATAGCCACAGGCGAATGAGTTCCCCTTGGTTTTTTACCAGATAGCTAAACAATTAATCTTTGACATCAGTTTACCATATTAGTAATGAAAAAAAAAAAGACAATTACGGAAGAGCAACACAGTTAAGCCACTCATATGTTGTGTGACTAATACTACAAGGCTGGAGAATCCTAAAATTAACAGATATCACTGCCTATTTCTTTTTTCATTTGCTGATAGCAGGTTATAAAATGCTTAGTCCTTAAGAAGCAGGCACCTTCTCGTCCATGTTGTACATTTTATGATTGAACTGGCATCAAAAGAGGTAAGCCGATTGTTTTCAGCTGAAAAGCACTTCTGTCTGAAAAAATGAGGAATGTCGCACTGATAATAATCCCCCTTCAGCAATGCTTCTATATGGTGAAGCAAAAAATGTTATAATCATGAGCAGTGAGGAAAAGTCATTTAATTAGTCTTTTTCCATGAAGTGAAAGTCAACTCAAAAGAAGCTAGGAAAATGGAGACTACAAATTAATCTAAGTGATCAGTGATGCTGGGGTTTTTTTCTTCCTCAGGAGATGACTACACAACAAAGCAACAGGCATTTGGGGATTTTTTTAACAGTGTTCTGGCTAGAAGATACACTACTTGTCTGGGTGGGAAGAGACTACTATTTTTGTGAGTCTAGGCTGTACCTGCTCTACTGGATGCAGTGGGAATTGTAACCGAGGCAGTAACACAGCTCACGGTACTAGATCACGTCAGTTGCCTTTTGAAAGCATTGAAAAAAAAGCCTCCAGAGCAAGTATCCTGCACTGCAGAGCTGGTTGGACCAGCCTGGGGAGGCAGAAAACATGTTGACTGTACAGTATTAAGCTTAGCACCAAGGGAAAAGTACAGATGTACTCACTTTTCCCCTGAAGAGTAAGTGTGAAGTCATATTGGGCAGCTGAAATAAGAAAAACAGAAAAGCAATAGAGATAGGGAGGAAAACAGAGGAAGCAAGACTAACAAAATAATACACTATAAATTCTTCCATGTTAGAAGTAACACACCTCATCACTCTGGAATAAAGCTTTTGTGGTTTCCTAGATACTCTCAGATGCACTCTTGACACAAAGTGATTTTTATGTATAGCTGAATTAATTACTCTTTATCTGCTATACATTAAGAAGGTATTCATACTTGCTCTAAAAACGTTCTCACCTATTCTAGGCATAGAGCAGAACAAAATAACCCTTCCAAATATAAACAACTGAAGACAGAGAAAGAAGTAACGAAGCAATAAAATAAAAACAAAAATCCCAACATTTGTTTCTGCCAGGATTAGGTAGATTTTTCTGCAGGCTGAGCTGCCCATTTTCCTATCTCCTGGCAGCTTCTGTTTTGACCTTTCCAGTTCAGGTTCTACAAGGAGAGTTAGTCTGGCTCAGCATGTGGCAAGAGCTCAAAAATGAAAGAAATTTGGTCTATTTCAGCAGATGGCACACTTTCCTCCCGAGCTAGGGCCTGAACAGGCACTCCTAGCCAGTGGCTCGGGGGGACCTATGGCTGGAGGACTCGCCAGCTCTCAGCCAACCCATGCAAGGACAAATGGTTCCAGCCCCTTGTGCCATGAAAATAGCCAATTGTTTGTATGTAAAACACAACCAAGAGAGGGACTGCCTCATCTTGGTAGTTACCCAAATTGGGCAGATGGAATCATGTCACTCTGCCTACAAAGTCACTCACAATCCTACTAGGATTCAACCAATCATCCCTTTGATTACAGGCTGCAAACTTGTGTTCTTCAACAAATTTGTCTTACAGAGTTAGACCTATTCATTTATTTTTATGTTAACAGTTCATCCTACTCTCTGTGATCATAAGAAAAGATCTTTTTTTTTTGGTCCAAATACTGTTTTCTAAACATAAATATAGAAACGATATCAAAAGAATATAACAACAACATTTCTATATGATATGCACAGGCTACTCCAGGGAAGTTTATCTGCAGAAGAGATGGAATATGTGTAATATGTAAAAGTTCAATAGTTAATTTTGCATGCAATGCTCTTTTTTTTTAAACCACAACAAGAATTGGTACCCCAAATAATTTCTAATTTGAAAGCACACTGGCTGAGATAATTCCATTAAAAACTCTATTTGTAATAAGGCATGAAAGATTTAACATATTTCATGCGACTGAAGCAATTTAAGAAAAAGATCGCAAATACAAGACAATTGAATGTAACATGGAAAGGACTAACTACAGAAGCATGCAGTGTCTACTAGGACTGCAGCAAATCTTCCAAAAAGGTACAGGAAATCTGTAACACAGGTATCTGTATTTGGTGGGGGGAGGGGAGTTGTTCTTTTTTTTAGGTGCACTCACATAGTTGCTGAACTAAAGCTACCTTTGGACATTCTGAGCTCTCTGTGCTTAGATTTTTTTATCAATATTTAAGCTCCAGTAATATTTGGACACCTCAGTAAATAGAGGAACACTATACATGTGTCTTCTGATACCAAGCCAGCTATCACATAGGCCAGTAAAATGGAGAAGAATGAAGAGAAATACTAAGAGTGTTTTGAACACTTCAGAGCATTCTAGAGTCACAGGTCTGAGACACTGTTGCTATGACTGTATCACCTGTTAGAAGGACAGATTTAAGAAAGTAAAACCTGAGATAGATTTCACTAGCAGCCTTCCAGCATGTCCTGGCAAAAGTCAGCGCTTGGAATTGCTGCCATTCTGTGATATGATAGTCCTTTTTTAAAAAAAATCTGTAACATTTTAAAGATAGAAAAAATATTCTAAGTAGAACCAGGTTTTAAAATTTTCAGTGTTCATCCCTGATCACAGAGAAAGATGCTTTCATGCAAAGTGGCAGTATTTCTGCAAAGATCAGTACTGGAAGCTACAATGACTTTAAATGCTCTGCCAGCAAAGAGCATTTCATTTTTTCATTTTTTCATTTTTTGCTTTATTGTTTGTGATTATGAAATGAATTGAAAAAATATATACAGCATTCAATTTGAAGCTCTGCTTGGACATAATCATACTTTATAACACTTCTGACTTGGACAAATATTAATGTATTTATTTTATTATTTATTATTTAATATTTAAATATTAATAATGTAATTATTAATTATATGTGTTAACTTCTGTTCTAACTTAAACTTTATTGTTTGTTACAGTAAGTTTAAATTCTTGATTAAACTTCAGATGGGTGTATTGCAATTTCTATGTCCTGGCTTTTTTTCTGCTGACAGATCTCAGAATCTTTGCGGAGATTAAACCTTATTTAAGAAACAGAGCCATTTATAGGGATTAATTTCTAAAAATCTATTTAAGTTTCTGCCTTCTGCAAACCAACAGATCACACTTCATACATGACTTTGATCTCATTAAACACCACAGTCTCAATACATCCAGGAAAGCACTGAAAGAATAAACATAATAGAGCTCCGGTCAAAACAGCATATATTTCAGGAAATACCAATCAAGATTTGATATTAATTGCAAGTCACTGCTGTGCATGTTGCAATTGTTAGATAAATGTTACCTTCATCCAATTAGGTATGTTTGAAGTATCTACTTAGAAGGTTTTAATTGCTGGAGTTACTTTGCTTTCACCTATTGTGGTTCTAACCAGAATACTACACACTGAGAAGTTTGTGAGCCACCTAACAGTTGCCCTGCGTAGGTGCAGGCCTGTGCTGTGCTGTATGGTACTATACATACCACTTTCAGGACTGTGCTGCATTGCATATTTCCCTGGACTTCAGATAAAATTAGCTGGCTAGTCATAACGGAAGCTTGTAGTTTGGCATCAGTGACGACACCACTGGCTTGACCTTGCCTTTATCTTGAAGTGAAGCAATGTTTTCCTTCCACACCACATTACTACAAAAATTGTATAAAAACTCTGAAGACCACAGTACCTGTGAACATCACAACAGATGAGCCCTGCACATAGTGCTGTGGCCTGACTGGAGGTCTGTCTGATGCTGTATCAACTTGGAGTTCCCAGCATCAGAAGCGACATAAGATTTTATAACATGCTATTATCTTTTGGGGAATGTTAATAAAATACTTATCTTTCTTGAGCAAGAGTTTGTGCCTTTCTTGTGGGATACAAAAGAACCAGCATCTCTTGGTACAAAACATCACCTCATGATATAACTTGTACACAAGCCTTTGAAGGCATTGCATGGCTGTACAATTCACGATCAGTCACTTTAGAGCAGCAATAATTAAGACTAGCATTGCAACAGTGTTTGAAACCACCTATGAAGGTGAGATAGGCCTGAAATAGAACCCTAAAATAAATACTCTCGAATTGGAGAAATGCTCTGTAGGTGCACGTGGGTTTGAGAGGGCAGAGGTGGACAGGGCCATTGTGGGGAAGAAAGCACTCAATTCTGGAAAAGATCCAAATGACACAACGATCTTCTATTTCAATCGTGAACTGAACCAAACTAGAAATATCTCAAACACCTCAACTGCACAGGGGGATGACTTCAAACCTTAGTTCCAAATTTCACAGCTCAGTACCATGTTTATCATTTAGAGTTCAGTAACACTAACAGATAGATAATTGGCAGTTAGTCTTTTCTCCTCCTACAGTAGGTTACTTACACGGTAACCTTCAATTATGGGTTGTTAATCAGAAGACCATTTAAAATTTCCTATAGTATGGCTGAAAGCACTTTTAGATACCTTTGGGCCTAATAGTAACTCTTACTCTCCATTGGAGAAATGGACTGAAGCTACGGTGCCGTTTAGTGTCTTATTTCACAGACAAGTGATTGTCCCAGGCAATTAAGCACCCGCAATACAGAGCCTGCTGAGAGTCTCCTCATTGCCAAATGTCTTTCACTGAGCAAGCAACATGGTGAAAAATGAAAAATGGATGACTTCCTTTGCTCAGAAGCAGTTTCCAATCCAGGTTTGTTTAGTGTTTTTTTGTTCTTAACGACCTTTTCCTTCACAACTTGTTACTGCTTTGAATGAAGTATTGACAGGTGTCTCAATAAAAACACCATTCTTCTGTTCTAGTCAGTGATAGAGATTACATTTTTATCTACAACATAGTTGCTCTAAATTCTGTTGGGAGACTTCACAAGGAGAGAGGAAACTGTTTCCTTTGTAGCAGGAAGATCCTAGAAAGAGGTGAAGAAGGATAAGAGCACTAAAAATGGGAATAGGAAGGTGGTCTGGGAAAAGTATCATCCCTAAAATATTTTTCTATGATGATACAGTATTCTGAGGAATTTTCTAGAAACTTTGTGCTAAATGACGAATGTGAATGCTGAGTAATTGCTAGGAAATTCCAGCCAGATTTGGTATAGTCTGACTAGTGCTAGACATTCTTGGTTACATGGTTACTAGCAATATAATCACCATGATGCCAAAAATTCAAAAACAGGAATACAAGTGCTCCTGCTCCAGAAAGGAGGGTAGAGCAGAGACTGAAGAAAAATTAGGAAGAGGTAACGGCCTTGCCTGACAGCCTTTTGAAGAGGAGACATTATATGGGAAATGTGAGTAAATCGACCCAGTCCTCAGTACTTCTGCACTAGCCTGGCAGCCTGTCATGTGCTCAGGGATGCATGGGTGTCCTTGATTATAGTCTGTAGACAAAGTTTAACTCAAAATTCGGTCTCCCTTTGTCCATAGAGGAAGTAAGTTCTTCTAGCTCTTCTTTGCACATCTGTGTTATCAGGATACAGTCCAGGCTCTGCCATTCTCCATACCTAGTAAATCCTTCATCTAGTAAAGTGCTGAGTATTATTGTGGTGTTCATAGCCCAGTGACGTTACTACCTATTCCTTTCATGAACTGCTTTCCAATCTTTGGTTTGGATATAAGATATCCGATCAAAGCCTTTCCTGACCTCAGTGATTAAATGACAGCTCAATAGTACTTAACCCTATTTTCATGAATAAAAGGCCCACTCAGATCAGCAAACGGACAAACCAACCAACTATTTAAGCATATAAAACTGAATGCGTTCTGAAGTCTTATTGATTTCCCTCTTTCACAAATATAAATGCCCTATGTGAATGAAACAGTAATGCTAACTAGGAATGGTTTCAAGCATGGAATTCATATTCAGAAATCCTGTCCACATTCAATTGTTTGCCAACCTGAGGGCTACTGACTGAAAGGCAACACAGACAGAAACAACCATAAGCCATAAATTTGTATATAGACCTGAAATTTTTCCTCAAAATCACTACTCAGAACTGATTTAAGGATGTTTCTATTTCTGCATAAAACAATGAAAAAAGTCCTTCTTTGGCCCCAAACCAAAACCTGACTTTACATAGCTTTTTTTTAAGCTTGGGATTTTAAGGCCACAATTTTTTAAAAAAATTATTAACATGGAGGACTACTTCTCTAATTATAATTAGATTCCATTTCTTTCGGAATAAATTTTGTTAAACACATTTCATGCGATTTACTTCATTATCTTTTCATTTAAATCATCTTCAATGACACACCATTTAATTAGGTTTGTTGTGCAGGTACTGACAGTTAAACTTATGCATTCAAGACATGCATTTTCATTTGACCAGCATAATAAATCTTATTCATGCCAATGTCACCATCCATTACAAAAATTAACAAGGCATCATCCAGTTAATCTCAGTCTACAAAATGTTTATAAAGAATTCTTTTCATTCCTTTGTAATATTCTTTATTGACAAACTTCCTGGTGTTCTATGATCCTAGCCATAAACAAAGATTTACTTGTCAACATACGCTGTAATCTTACCTGCCAGAAAGTTACAAAATGTTCTCCTTTAGTCATAAGTATTATTTCCCTTTGTTGTCATCTTATTAATGTTGTATTTTTTTTCATGTTAAGAGGTTTTACAGCCCAGAGAAGAAACAAAATTGCTTAGTAGTTAATACCAAACATTTTACACACACAAAATCCCACATAATAACTTAAAATTTTACCTTTGCTTGCGGCAAGAGGTATATGTTCACATCTTCTTAAATTTGTAAATAAGTATGTATTCCTGTGCATAATATTTTTGTCAACATATATAGTTCATTAACCAGAAAAAAATCAGCACAATACTTCAGATGGAATTTTGGCTACAATGATTAAGGTTCCCACAAAATACCCTCTAAGCTTTCATCACTTTTTTTAACAGCTTCTTTTTCAAATGAAACAAGATTTGTGGAGAAAAATAAAATACTATACTAGATCAGCTTATATAACTTGGAAAAAGGACAAATTTTTGGCCTGCAAGCCCCCCTGTAGGTCTGATTCCAATAGTGCTTTCTTTTACATACTTAGCTACTGCAAATTAACTTATGTCAATGTCAACATTAGTTAGCATCCATCATTAAAAGTCAATGATCAATTTAGCTAGGACAAGGCTAATTAGAGCTGAAGCCATACTCTCCTCACAAGCTACTGACTGAGTGAAGATCTGTTTTGTTACCTGAAACTTAAAAAACACAACTTGAATTTTGTCACACCCAGAATATAGACAAATGTGACAGTGAATTCTACTAATTTGTTGTGTGCCAGTAAATTAATATCACGTGTTACGAGATCCTTTTCTAGTACTATTCTTTGAGAGGTCGTATGAGTCAGTTAACACTGAAGAGCCCAGGAGCACAAAACAACTTTGATGGACAGCAAAATTGTACTACTTACAAGCCGTGATAGTTACGTCTGGAAGCACACTTCAAAAATGCAGTAGGTTAGGTGATTTTTGGTCCTTAGGATTAGTGTGTGCTAGTGCTGAACATAAATATAACCTAATTTTTATGGTTACATGATGTAGAAAGGAAAATTCTGCAGTTTTAGGTGCCAGGTTGGAGTACAACAGCACTTGGTAGAGCAGCCAGTTATGCCATATGCTTCGAGAATGAACTTTCCTGGACGTTAATATTCTGCATTGAAGTCATGTGCAAACACAGTCAAGCTATGTCTGAAGTGCTAGAGCTAGAAACTGGAAGCAATATATAACCAGTTGCCTCTAAGCAGTCCAGCAACAGCAGACTCTAGCTTGACATCCACAGTTTTCCCTCCTGGGGAAGGAGGTGCTGTGTCCCTCTCGTAGTAGAGCGGCAGTACAGGATCGTGAGATGGCTTGGATTCCCCCTCACGTTCAGGCGGAACTTCCTGTGCTTCAATTTCTGTCCATTGCCTCTTGTCCTGTCACACGGGACAACTGAAAAGAGTTTGTCCCCGTCCCCTTGACACCCTCCCTTCACGTACTTGTACACGTTGATAAGTTCCCCCCTCAGTCTTCTCTTCCCCAGGCTGAAGAGGCCCAGCTCTCGCAGCCGTTCCTCAGAGGGCAGATGCTCCAGCCCTCTGATCATCTTCGTAGCCCTGCACTGGACTCTCTCCAGTAGCTCCATGTCTCTCTTGTACTAGGGAGTCCAGAACTGGACACAGGACTCGAGATGAGGCCTCCCCAGGGCTGAGCAGAGGGGCAGGATCACCTCCCTCCGCCTGCTGGCAACACTCTTCCTAATGCACCCCAGGATACCGTTGGCCTTCCTGGCCACAAGGGCACATTGCTGGCTCATGATCAACTTGTCATCCGCCAGCACTCCCAGGTCCTTCTCTGCAGAGCTGCTCTCCAGCAGGTCAGCCCCCAGCTTGTACTGGTGCCTAGGGTTATTTCTCCCCAGGTGCAGCAGTCTGTTCCACTTGCCCTTGTTGAACCTCATGGGGTTCCTCTCCGCTCAACTCTCCAGCCTGTCCAGGCCTCTCTGAACGGCAGCACAGCCCTTGGGTGTATCAGCCACTCCTCCCAGCTTGGCATCATCAGCAGACTTGCTGAGGAGGCACTCTGTCCCCTCATCCAGGTCATTGATGAAGAAGCTGAACAGGATGGGACCCAGTCCTGAGCCCTGGGGGATGCCACTAGCCACAGGCCTCCAACTAGACTCCACGCCACTGATGATAACCCTCTGAGCTCTGCCTTTCAGCCAGTTCTCATTCCACCTCACCGTCCACTCGTCTGCTTGCATCTCCTTTCTTAACAACATACTGAGCAGAGGTCTCATTGCTGAGATGGAAGACGTGTCTCCTGTTCCCACCTCCACTCAAGGTTCAAATCTACAGAAACCTTTTTTCCAGAAAAGTGTTTCCACCACTGGGCTATACATACTCTGCTGTAAAACAGCTATACTTTCAGCTTTTCTCTTGTAAGTGGCTGATTTTGCAAAAAAATACCCAGAATCTCTGGGACCATGGCAAGAAACAATGACCTACCCATCATGACACTAATTTGGGTTTCTTTTCCAAGGACTGTGCATTCATGACTGTTTTATGCAAGAGGCATAACTCTTACACAGAATCAGAAACGCACTTCCCAAAAAGAACACAGACAGACACAGATCTTTTAAGCTCCTGTGGAACATTTGAGGAAAAGAAATTAAGATGGCAAAAGGCTCTATGCTCCTTCAGTATAATAAAGCTGCTTTGTAGGCGAGTTTACTGCAATGCTGTCAAACTGCTGAGGGGTGCAGGTCTTTTAAATATAAATGCCACAATAAACTGATGTGTGGTGTGCACCTGTCCTTCCAATATGACAAATGCTTTAACACATTTTTCTTCCAACTGTAAAACACACAAAGAAGTTGGAGATATGTTCTTCTCTCCTTCTCAGCCTTTGCCAAAGTACATATGATTGCTGGGTGGGGGCATCAGCCAACAGAAGGTCCAAATAGTTGGTTTGCAGATAGGTTTTAAAGAAACTGGTCAGAAAACATGATGATATAGCTGGAGCAGCCCAAACGGAAGACAGAAACAGCAACCACTACATGAATAAAAGTCATATGAAAATTCCAGAAAAGAAGTTACGATGATTAGAGTAAAACAAGATAGAGAGATGAATTAAGCACTGAATACATAAAATAGTTAATGCTAATTTTCCTGAAGTGAATGAATTAGTGGCTAAAATACATATATACATATATATGTATATATATATACACACACACATAAATATATATTTACAATAAATGGAAGAATGCTTTTACACAAACACATTTCAATTTAATTGCTCTGGCAATAACTTCGTCTACAAAGTCACCGCTGCAAGCAGCAAAAATTATAATTAAAACTTGTGCATTTTTCACATTTAAAATTGTATGATTAAAGACCTAATAGTACCAGATACTCAAGAAAAAAGAATAAGAATTGTGTCTGAAATGTTGAATTTCATAGTTCATGACTTTTGAGCACTTAATTATGCAAATCATGTAATCTTAACAGCTTTTTCACTGTAATATAAGTCTTTGCGCTATTCAATTATTTTTCTAAGTTCTCTTGTTTTATATCCTCTTTGTATTTCTCTCATTTCCTGTCCTCAGCATAAGAAACTAAAATGCAGGGTCAAAACTAGAATTCAGTGTATACAGCCTTTAGAAGTCCAGTGCTCAAAGAAAGGTGCTATATAAATTTATATTCAAAGTAAACAAATAACTGTTATCTGTACTCTTATGTGGAAGCTTTCAAGGACAAAAGCAAGACTTGTATTCCAAGACTTATTTTTTTTTAGCCTTTGTACTTTACTGCAGGATGAGTAATGATAAAAATCTGTTTTTATGTGGTAAATAGAAACATTTTGGGGTTATAATTTATAGATAGAAATAAAATGACTAATCTTAAGTTTTTCTTCTTGCTTTTAATCCAGTGCTATTCTCCCTCAGGGTAACTATTTTTTTCCTTGGCTGGCCTCTCTCACTCCAGTATATTTGGTGATATCATGGAGACTGTACATAAACCTAGCTTTTTTGTGTTGTCAGCAGCAGTAGCAAAGAATCACTGTCTTGCTTGTTTTATAATTAAAACTTGTGCATTTTTCACATTTAAAATTGTATAATTAAAGACCTAATAGTACCAGATACTCAAGAAAAAAGAATAAGAATTGTGTCTGAAATGTTGAATTTCATAGTTCATGACCAACTGTTGGTTTTAGATGAAAATTATAGCCTGTGCCTATAGTAATTGTTTTATTTGCAGAAGAATCTGAGTTGTAAAAGGAAGATGATAGACTTTCTGTTTATCCCCACACTATATGAAATACTTGCAGTTTCTATAAAGGAAATTAAGCTTGCAAATGGTGGGACCAAAAGAGATAATTTTAGTATTGCTGGTCTCTCCCATTCCAGAAATAGAACTCAATATATAACTGAAGTTTTGAACAGTTAAGAAAACAACCCAAAATATTTTCAACATTTGTCTCTATTGTAACAGGTATGAGCAAAAATATGAGATGACAGTAGGACAAACAAAGGAAATAGTAAAATACAGAAAAAATACTCAAAATTCCATTTTTAATGACACTGTGAAACAGTAAATACTGTCAGTATTCAAAATCACTAAGAGTTCAGACTTATGTCCCTCTGACATTAATTTTCTCCCAATGTTGTCTGCATGGTTTCTATAACATATATTTTAAAATATATTTTTGAAAATATTTTTTTATTTTTGAAATATTTGTGTTTTTATAATTGAAATGTTAAAACATTTTTCTGGTTATCAGGATTTTAGTTTTTTTTCATTCACATAAACCTACATAGGAGTAATTGTTATTAAAAAAGAAACACAACAAAAACTAAATATTTGGGCAAACTAGTCAATGTTATCAATCAGAAGGCCACAGAAAAAAGCCACAGACTCATAAAACCTACATAAAAATGCGAATTTCCAACATCCTTAATCTTGCTCTTAGTAAATATAATGAAGAACAGTGACTTTCAGACCAAAGAAAATAAGTCAGATCATGATACTGACTGCATTTTTTTAATTATTCCTATTTTACTCACCTACTTCAGTAGAAACACATTTTTGTCTACTTCTGTACAATTCATCCTGCCTTCCTCACTTTTATTTCATGGAAAGGATATTTCTTGTTTCCTCCCAATTACATCACTCCTCATGTTTTTGCTTCTAAAGTACATGAATCAGTGGAAATCCACTTAAAATCTCCTGCATTTTCCTCCTTTATCTTATCTCTCCTCTTTCCGTGATGCTTTGGAGTCTTCTTTTCTCTTGCTGTTTAAGTCAAACTGTAGTCCATTTAGATTATTACTTATTCTGATATTTCTGATAAGAGGAACACCATAGAGCACCAAAGCTACAAAAATGCTGCAGAAGGTGCAAGTTACAATGAAAAATACACACATAAATATTTGAATGAAGGTCTTGCCTTTAGGACAGATGTTAAAAAGGGATTTTTGCATTATTTCTTACAGGAAGGAGAAGCTTCCAGTTACTGATCAAAAAAACCCAGGTGACTATACAGGAATGTAAGAGTCAACCACAGAGAAACACTTGGAGGTTGTACATGTATACATTGGATTCTGTTAAATAGATTATTGTAGTTAGTTCACTGCTTAAATAAGTGCACATAACTCAGTAACAAAGAACTGTAATACAAGGAAAGCTCTCCAAATTAGTCATACATTGCAAATGCTTGAAGCAAGAGCTATCGAGCTTAGTTTTCCCATTCTTGATTTTTGTCATAGCAATACTCGAGTACTACTGTAACAAGATCTGTCAGAGGTTGATGAGATGAATTCAGACAGGAACAGCATCAAAGAAAGGCTACTGTGATGAGCAGAAGAGCAGAGTGTCTAAGACGCAAAACGAAACTAGGTGCCTTTAGCCTAGCAAAGGGAGATGAGCTACAGCGGCTGTTTATCAATATACGTCAGGATGGTAAGCAATAGAAGAAGAAAAGAGCTGCTTAAGGAAACTGGTGATACAGTCATCTGAGGAAACAGATTTCACATTGGCTAATTACACACTTTAAAGCCTTCCTTTTTCTGGAAAATACATTAAAGCTCTGTCAGAACAAAAGCCAAGGCCTTCCCATAAGGATGCTGTGGCTGTCATTCCCGTGGGTGCTACCAGCTTTTCAGCAGGCGAATACCTCTGTGGCCCAAGGTATGAGGAGCTGGGGACGCAACGTTCTGCCCTTCTGTTCTCAACCTTCGGACTTGACATAGTACCAAAGTCAACAGGTTAACACTTCTGTACCACTCTAATTTCGATTGCTTTTCATTCTTCATCAAGAATCCTTCCTTAACGCTTAGTTATTCCCAACAAAATCTTGTAAGATTCCAACCACTCGTGCCCTCACTAATATAACACAGAATTTTCTAACTTACCTCCTTTTCCACAGTGTGTTCCTCTCAGTTGTGACCCCATTCTCCTAACCATTTCAGCTGAGACAGGGACAGCTGGGCCTAGTTTACAGAGGTATCAAGAACCTCAGCCAGTATCTTTGTCTCACTATTTGTCTAGAACACAGAAAGCAAGGCCTATGTTGCAATCAAATTTTTACATAATAAATGAGATGTCTGACTTTCAATTCCACCCATCATCAAATGGATGTTAAAGTGAAGCAACATCAGGAGGTGAAACTGAAAATCTCATAATCAGTTCTCAGCACTCTAGAGTAAGTACCTTTTAGGCTGGTGATGGCAAAAGGGGAAAAAAGTAGGGTTAATTTTCTTCAGACACAGGAGTGAGCTGAAGTTGGGTTTTATGTGTGCCCTAACACAAGCCGCTTAATAAGCAGATGCCCCTATCAGTTCTTCCTAATAAAACCCAAATATCTAGAAATCTATCCTGATAAAGAACAGCAGATCACTGCACTCACATGTAGCCATATTTTCATATTCGTCCCTTTGGAAAAGGGAAGAGTAAGTCAGAGTTGTCGTTGGACTGCTCTAATGCATGCATCATGGTTTTCTCTGAAATCACAGTAGCAGGATGACAGTGGGAGCATTAGTGTTTTAGCCACCTCTCACAGCTCTGGCTTTGTACATTCGTGCAATGTACCTGCACTGCAGGATCTATCCTTATGTATTCAAAATAATACTTTAGCCTTCAGTGGCACTACAGGGAGTAGACTGTTTACTATTGCCATGTTCAAACAGACACAAAAATACCTAGCTTCACAGTAAAGCTCAGTCATTTAATCATAAAGTTTTTATAATCAAGCAGGTTACTCAACTGAGAATGCACATGAAGCTAGCTGGTAATATATAGCTGGCCAGATTTGCCAGTCACAACACAACACAAAAACTCATAACTATTTCTTAGCCATATGAGTCCATTAAGAATCAATAAATTGGGATTCTAAGAACATAGTGGCACTTGCCACTGTCTCAAACGGAAATTCAATGTACTTGAGTTACCAGTCTTTTTGAGAAATTTCTTCATATATTACTTACTCTCAGTAACTACATTTGAGATTTTTTATTTTTTAACAGATTTATTATGTCCCTCGCCCTCATGGTTGATGACTTAGAGCTTTGAAATTGTTCTTTTCTTGATGGCTGACAGATATAGGCTTATTCTTCACATGGTTTTCTTAAGAATCAGCTTGCACTATAATTATCATATCAAGATCTGTAATGCCAGACTTTAGAAGATTTCTCTCTAATAGCTTAATGTAGAATTTGGGGAATACTGGTAACAGAAAAAGAAAGACAGACTCTTTGAGGCAATACCTTCCTAAGAATAGCTAATTCAATTTCATAACTATGCAGTATCTTGTAGCCAAATTTCACTATTACTTTCAGGATTTGTTTCAGGAATGGCAGGAAATATGGGATGAATATTTTTTCTATGTCTGAGAAGTTCATTTTTCACTTTGTTATGGCTAAAAATGAAGAAACTCAGAACAGATAGGAAGAGTCTAAGCCAGCTAGGCTTTTATATGTCTTTTCTGATGAATGTATGTAATTTTTAGTTCTGGATTTTTTTAATCCATGATGCCTAGTATTAGAAATTCAAACACTCAGTTACGTTCATTTTGTAAGTTCCATTTATGAATTACCTTAAAGGATTCATAGCTACAAGAAAATTGAACAATAGCAGATAAATTGGTCACAGCCTATGGGCGTCACACTCAGTTTCATATATATTAATACCAGAGGTAACATCCAAATTTGTATTAGGAACAGTATGTCCAGAGTCATATACTCATAAAAAATTTGGGGTAATTTCATTTGAGTAACTTTCATTTCTCCAGGAGAAAAAAAAAAGAGTATTTGTAACTTAATTCAAATAAGAAATGATCATTGTATTTTTATCACTACATAGAGAATTCAAAGCATCTGGAAACTAAAACACTTCTTTGTAGATAATCTTTATCATATAATTGTATCAATGTATCCCGCATTACTGGGTGACGTTACCAACTGAGATGACCTCGGCTTTCCTTTTGTGTTATGAAAAGTAGACAAAGAAAGCTCTGCTATGCATTAAAGTGCAAATCTTGCTCAACTGGACCTAAGTACATCCTGTTACATAAAACACATAAAATGTCAATGTGATTTCCAGACAAAACAAGGAGTATGTCACTAAGTATTTGGAGTGATCAATACAGTATTTTTTGAGGAAGGATGTTAAACATCCATACCCATATTTAAGTCTGAGATATTAACTTCAGGTACCTCTTCAAGAAGGATAGCAAGATGGGGAGTCTTAGCTAAGACAATAACAATTACTTGAGTGAATGTTTCACTTACACACCAGCTGTACCCCAGGAAATTATAAATCCACTAAATCTTTCTCATTAAAATATTTTTTGAGTTGAATGATTTTTTAGCTTTGTAAACCACGGTTCACTTAAGGCAGGAAAGACAGACAATATGAATGACAGCTCCATATTGCCTGCAGCCTTCCACCAGGGTGCATGTACTGAAGAAAAGGAGAGGTAAAGTAGGAAAAAGTGAATTATAATGTACAGACATCTGGAGAAAATACCACAGATGTTGACTGAGGCAGCTATATCATGGGAAAACTGAAATGATCATTTGAGTCTGAAAGTAATAGGAAAAAATAAGGATGCTTCATGTTTCAACTAATGCCTGAATATTTAGGAAATACTAGAAATAAACTCTTAACTACATTGCTAGGGGTTTTTAGCAAAGATACCGCCCCATTCCACTTAATGGCAACCATGCATGTCAAGACATAATTTGTAACCTCCATCGAAAGCAAGATACAGACTATCCTTTTCCAAACAAACTTGGCTTGCAATTAGCCATATTTGAATTCCACCCAAGGAATTCATTAGGTTGTATTGATTTATTGATACAAGAGCCTGATTTAATTTGCATGTGTAAATTAGCAGGAAGAACATTTCCCATTACTTAGCTATACGGCTGGAATGACTGTTTACTTAATTTCCTCCTGCAGAGCTCTGTTTTTTGCAAGATGCATTTGCAACCAAAGATGTCCTCTTGGCTTTAGTTACATGTTGCCTATACTTTATAAGAAGGTGAAGCAATACAAACTTTAGCATCTGGGAATTACAATTTGCAACCAGTCACAAGGCTCTCAAAATACATTCCTTCTGTCTTTCAGAGTATTTATTTTTTTCTGCCATAGAAGTATTAGAAATAGCTTATTCGAATCTTAAATTTCTCCTTATCTTAGATACTATTTTCTTAGAATCATCCTATACACATCACAGTTTCAGTACTTTATTTTTGTGGGAGGTGAGCAATAAAACTCTCTTGAATATGAGATAATATTCTGCTTTATGACCCTTTTTATAAGGAAATGGGCATTTGGACATTTTCTCCATTCAAACTGAATGGAGTGAAACCAAGAAATGGAGTCTAAATGCAACTTAATAATCTTATACTACATCATTTTATCAGCTGCAGAGGATCAGATAATTGAACAAATTTAATTACAACAGTAATTTTCTTTCAGAACTCCAGAAAGGAGAAAACAGAGAAAGCCTATGACCTGAGAATTAATGACCAGTCACTTTCTTACCCTTTTGTAGAGGATTTAAATCCCTTTTAAGACTCCCCAAGTCCTCTCCATCCTAAAATTGAGATGGCAACAAATATACTAATTTGTTCCCAGTACTGTGCAGTGGAAACAGAACCAAAGAGTGTGGCTTCCTCCAGCGGGTCTGCTCTTTCATAAAGCGTGACAAGGTAAAGTAGTGCAACAAGCTTCCATCAGAAATTGCCTTCCAAGAGGTGACTCATTTATTCAATGGGACATGTAACTAAGTAACTTTCATTTTTTGGCCAGTAACTTGGAAAAGGATTCATAAAATGTGAGGTAATTCCAAGGCCATGTTCTTATATTTTAACTCACTAGAAATCTGTTCTGAAAAAAATTTAAATGCCTGAAAGCACTGTGGCTGCTTACTGCATTGTTTGAAATTCAGCAAGGTCGTTGCTGCTCTGAAGTGGAAATGGAACTGTATCTCTTATTTTTTGCTGTACTAGCAACCATTTATTGGAACACTTCAAGTTTGCTAGATAGCTGTAAGACTGCAGAAGAAACATTCGCAGAAGATAAAGCCCCTACTACAGAAAAAAATATGTGCTATAACCCCTCCTACAGGCAATGCATCAGAAGACCTATATCAAATTGATGAGTCATTGGGAAAGTTCATGGCAGCAAGAACAGCGACCAAGCCACTAGCTTCAGATGATTTGACTTAGGAATTAAAAATGAAGTAACTGAGGTATTTAGAACCACAGCATGCAATATCATGCAAAAACATGTTTGCAGAAGACTGGAAGGTGGTTAGAAAGACACTGATTTTTAAAAGTTTCTGGGAAAGACCTTCTGAATTACCAACCAATAAATCTGAAATCTGCTCCAGGAAAGCTGCTAGAAACTATAAAAGACCAGAGTTAGTAAAGACACAATAAATAGGATCTATTAGAGAAGAATCAATATAGCTTACATAAAGGCAAGTCATGCATCAAAAATACATTGGAGACATACGTTATAACAAAGGACTCAATAATAATAAGGATGAAGGAGATCCGGTTAATACGGCATACATGCATTTCCAAAAAGCATTCTACAAAGGCCTTTTTAAAAAGTTTTCAAGCAAGCTGAGTAGCCACGAGAGGGAAGGTCCTCACATGAACAAAATAACTGGCTAGAAAGAAAGATGCTGAGAGTTAGTGTAAAAGTCATTTCTCTTTGTGAAGAGAGATACTCAGCAAAGATTTGCAGGATGCAGTACAGACTCCAGTGTTCAGCATGTTTATAAGTTTCCTGGAAAAAAAAAAAAAAAAAAGGAGTGAACGATGTAATGACAAACTTTCAGGATGCTTCTGTTATTCAGGACAGTAAAGATAGGAACTGAATGTGAAGAACTGCAGAAAAGCCTTGCAACCGAGCAACGGAGTGAGATAATGGCAGATGAAATTCAGAAAGGATAGCTGTAAGGGTAGATGCCCAAGGGAAAAAAAGGCTTTTACTTAAACAGTGATAAGCCAGTCACTAATACACAGGAACAAGATCTTAAGGTCACCATAGATAATTCTGTGAAAAAATAAATCCAATATCCAGGAAAACAAAAAAGTGAACATCAGCAATTACTAGGAAAGGAACAGAAAAAGAAATGAAAATGTCATTGTATGGCAGTGCACAAGACTTCTGCATGTTTAAAACTCTATGTCCTTTCCCACTCATAAAATAATATGGTAGAAACAATAAAGATCAATGAGAATAATTAAATATATAGCATGGCTTCCATAAAAGGAAAAACTAGCTACACTAGCATTTTCCAAACTTCAATCCAAAATGCTTATTTATTAACAGCTATACTTTCACTGTTCTTGTAAAATAAAGACAAAAATTTAAATTTTGGAACTCCTTTCAATTTTTTGGAGAGCTGTTTGCTGCAGTGTGGACTCTTCTTATTCTGACAGGGAAAAAAGGCTTTTTAACTGTGTACAACTTGCACAAGGATTTCACACAAGGTAACAAACAAAGGAGAACTGTGAACCTACCATGACTATGTAAGTAGGTGAGTATCTACTGTATTTCACCAAGGTTAAAAGAGATACTGAAAAAAAAAAAAAAAAAAGAAAAACTAAACCAACCTCTCTATATAGTTTTTCATGTAGTTAAAACAATAGTTTATTGAATTTATAGGAAGCTTAACTTAGAAATTATTAGTAATCTAACACTTTATTTCTGTCATAGTTAATATTGGTTAACCTTTGAATTTGAATGAGAAATTATTCTTTTGTTCAGAAGGAGTAATTATGGAGAACTGAAAAAAAACAGGAAATCACAGGACCAGAAATCAGAAACTACTTGCATTTAGTAATGGTGAGAATGAATCAATACTATATGGCAGTACAAAGACATTCAATTTCAAGAAAGCAGATTTTAGGGAATTAAAAGAAAGTTAGCAATCGAAGTGCAATGGGAATTATTTTTATAATAGGAAATGTTAAACTGGAACAGAACAATGCAATTGTTTGTAATTCCATTTCAAGAAGAATCACTCAGGAACAATACAAGTAAAGACTTGTATGGAAAAATATGTTATTAAAGAGGAAAATTAAAGGAAGAGTAAACAAATTACATGGGAAATTCAGACATAAGGGTTTTTAAGAACACAGAAGGAAAGGTACAATGATCTATTTGGTGCTTTAAAGAAAAGAGCAAAAATCATAGTTCCAAAAGAAAGGATTAAGTCCTTACCACTTGAGGATTTGGAATTTTAAATGTATACTGTATAGCATTTTCATTCTTGTCCCACTAGCCTATGTAAGTCTGGTTAAGCTCAATGCACAGAGCAGAGATAATTCTTCAGCATTATTGTCAAGAATATAGACTTCTTTGAATAATATTAACCCCCAGGAGTAAATTAAATTCATTTTCCCCAAAATTGTACGTATTGACCTAATGCTAGCTGCTAAACTACTGTAAATTATTTCTATTTGAAAATTTAAGCTGAAATGTAAGCTCTTCCTTGTTTTTGGAAATGAAAATGAAAAGCGTTTTTAAGTCCAAGAGGAACCATGTATTAATTACATTGGTAATTAGAAGCCAGCATTGCTAATTCAAATGTGAAGAGCACTGACAGGGACGAAAGACTACAATGTAGCAATCTGAAAAGAAGTAGTCATGATTTCCAGTAAGAAAGGCGTAATTGCAAACTGCAATCTCTCCTGTGCTTTTAGCTCTCACTTTTGATCCAGCACAACACAGAAACACTGGCTATAAATACTTTGTATACGTGAACAAGGAAGTCTCTAGGTCTCCGATTTCTAAAAAATCGTATTTTGACTCAACGTAAATGGAAGATGTTAAAAACTATGCAGGAGGCACTTAGCCACAGCACAGACAAAGGTGCTAAATCCTTACGTAGCCACGTTGTTGGTATCATTGAGGAAGGCTGGATTTGCTGGCAAGCATAGGAAAGGAGGTTTGTACTTTAAAGGTACTTTATAATACCAAGCTTAAAAGCTTTTACCAGTTTCCAAACAGATTTGAGAAGGGTTTTCTCCTCCTTCTGATGCATAGCTTGCCTTCTGGGCTTGTACCACTTTCAGTACCTATGAAGCCTCAGACATTTTCTTCATATTTGACCCATGACAAAGAGCAAGACATTTGGGTACCCCTAAATGCAGTATTAGAAACACTCTCCTGTTGGATTTTTATTCCTTGTTCATGACTAAACCAGCTGCCAACATTGGGATCCAAAGGAAATCCTCTCTTCCTTCTCCCATCCCCTCCCCTGCCCCAACTCCTGACAGGTTAGGGTTGATATTTCTGTTTTGTTTGATCCTACGGCATATTACAGTCATGCCTTTTGTCTCTTCTCCCAAAATTTGCATTTGTGATGTTTTTGA
The DNA here is from genome assembly GCF_028389875.1 of Rhea pennata. NCBI lineage: Eukaryota > Metazoa > Chordata > Aves > Rheiformes > Rheidae > Rhea > Rhea pennata. The sequence goes on from NC_084666.1 coordinate 60,329,624, forward strand.
AAAATGTGTTGTGGCCAGGGCTGGGGGAATGGCACATGGAGAAGATGTTCTGAATCTGAGTCTATTACAGACTGGGAAATTATTGCATGGTTGCCTGCATTCAGAACAACTTCCATTACTTTATTCACAGATTTCCTTTGCTATAAAACATCTTTAAAAACTATCATGCTATGTCCTGCATGGATCAACCAGGAAAATGAATATGAGGTTCTTGCTATCACAATTGGATCTCCCTTTATGCAAAGGAAATTTTGATCTGTCATGGTTCTACTTAAGGAAAATGTATCCAAGATAGTTCACTAAAATAACTTTTCGAAAAAGAGCAAGAAGAGGGACGGCACACTCTGAAAAAACTGTATTTGTGAGTGTTACTCTCCAAGTATGCTGCAAATATTCAGTTATTAAACTATGTTAGATGCTAATAAACTATTCTGCTTACAGTTGGGGAAAACGAAGTCTGACATGAGTACGGAAACAAAGGAATGAGAAAAGGTCTCTTAAATGTGCAACAAAAGGATGCAAAGATCTACTTAAGCTGATTTTCAGAAGTCAGTGGACTCCCTAGGAACGCTGTTCAGTTAGGAATGTAGAGATCACAGAAGAGCATAAGCACCTCAGCACTAATTTTAAGTAACTTATTAGTATGTTACCTCCTGATGTATGACAATGATAGGCATGACACTTAAAACAAGACTATGCTTTTAGATGAGGCATTTGTTGCTTGCAAGAATACAGCTTGGCTGCTCCATTTTCATTAGGCTGGAGTAACATAAAAATATTGAGGTGCAATACAGCATATATTTCAGGTCTAAGTGTGTATGACAATGGTTGAAATCCTTGTTAGTTTTTAAAGCATGAGAAATGTCCTTCAGAGATAGCTGAAATGCTATTTCATATGTTTCTGGCATCTTACTTTTCTGAGAAGGAGCCTCCTGAGAAACCTCACCATTCACATACACAAGATCATCTGCACACACAGAAGAGGAGTAAAAAGCAGAATTAATGAACATATTGAAACATCAGCAATATCTCTGAACAGGAGTGGGTTTTGAACAGGCTCCTTAGGATAACATGCACACTAAATGTATTTATCTTCTACAGAAAAATACTGTCACAATGGAAGTGCTCTCTTAAAAGAAATTTCTTCCCTTTTTGGTTAAAGTACTTCTACTACTTGGTAAATTTAGACTTAGGCCAGTATTGATGTTAAAAAAAAAATTCTCAGTTTAATGAACCAGCTATGCTTTCATACACTTTTCCCCATTTCCCTTTCACCTCCCCTGCCACTTATTCCTTCTCTCACAGCTCTTCAGTCTTCCTGGTATAGCTGACTGTGGAACTGGCTGAGAAAATGGATAATGAAAGCAGTTAAAATAAAAACACTCCAGCAAAAGAGGTGGGGAAACTATTTTTAATTTGGATGTAGTCCCATCTCGTTGATCGTGTAGTCAAATAAAGAGCTGCAATGATACAGTGTTGAGGCTAGGACAAGCATGAGGACAAACCATGAAAGGAGGAGGCCTGCTTAAGCAAGACACCACTGCAAAAGGAAATGTTCTTCAAAATACAGCCTTAACAACAACTCTGCTCAAGGCAGAGATCTCTCCTTGTTTATTTCTTCAGTAGAGGATTCAGAATTGGAAGGAAAAAAAGCACCAAGATATAGTGCTTCATGTAAACAGGATTAATACAACATGTTTTTTGCAGTGCTAAGCATAGCAAAATAAGATGCTATGCTCTTATTTTCATTCAATCTTTAGATGGTTTTTCCATGTTTCCTAAAAGTATTAAGTTGTGTCATGTGAACAAAGCACTACCAAGTAGTCTAAGAAAATGAGATTTTTTTTTAACCTAAAGAGCTACTTGTTTATGAGATAAAAGTATGAATATACATTATAGAGTTATCCCAATTCAAGAGGACAAACAAACTGTTAGTGCAGAAAAACTGTTTTAATAAAAGTGAATACAAATGTTAAAGTCCTTTGTAAAAAAAGACCTAATAAATTGAAACTCATACATAATACCATTTCCTCAACAAGAAATTTCAGCAACAAAATTAATGAATAAACTGAGGAGAACTAAAGGAAAATATTTAAATCAGTAAGGGAATGGAGCAAATGCAGACTATGAAAAAGGTGAAAATAAAACATTGCTCAGCTAACTGACGTTTGATGTTTTCAGCTATGGCAATCAATGTCATCTTTGGTCCCCTAATCACACACACACACACACACACACACAGAAGCACTCTAGTAAATTATACATATATTTTTCATTGACCTACTTCTGTTCCAGTTTATTAAAGTGACTACTTTCCACTCTACTTCCCTCTGGCTAGGTGTAATAGTGTCTCTGCCTTCCAGCTAAGTGATAATTAAATTCACTAAATAAGTGGCAAGTAGGTGGGAAAGAAACTATTTACGCTTATACAAAAGGGAGTGGCTCAATTAATACTTTGTTTAGGAACATGGATTTTAAAAATTTATTACAACTTGAAATTAATCATGAACTTTCACTTCTCCACTACCTCAGGTAGTTTGGTTCTTCCCTTCAGGGCTGGTAAGTCATACATTTCATACATTCCAACATAGGCCTATAGGCTGGGAGCAGACAGTCAAAGAGACAGAAGCTCAAAAGCAAAAATCTGAATAATAATGGTCATTTAGCACCCAAGACTGAGGACTAATTTATGGGTCAAAAAAAATAAGTTATTTTGTGTTGGTTATTCAGATGGTCGAAAATAGGGAAATACAGCCCTAGCATAAATGTAATCAGGACTTTCACTAAATCAGAGAAATATAAAAGGTGAGTCTGAATCTAACTGAACTGACTGAACAAGAGATCTTGGGAAAAAAAAAAAAAAAAAAAAAAAAAAAAAAAAACAGGACTCTGTTGACCTGTCCCTGAAGCAATTGTCTAACCCTTGGATAACACTTCCTGCAATTTGATCCAAAACACAGCATTCTTTGACTTGGTTTGATTCAGTCCTAAAGAGTTCTCTAGTCATGACACTAAAATATTCTGTGTGTAAAAAAAAAGTCAGTTCCTGCAGGGTTCCCAGGCACTGGAGTCACAGCCAGGAACCTGTGAGGTGTTAATGGGGATGGAGCTACAAAGAGCATTGACAGGACCCTACCTAGTAGGACGTACCACTTGCATTTGAGGTTGTTCAGCAGTACAGCAGGAGTTTTACAAGAGGACACCTCTGAACGTTACGTATACTGCATCGGTCAGTTCGGCTTGTTTTCTACAACCACTGTCCTAAAAGCTCGGTCCAAAAATGAAGAATAATTTTACAGATCTGAGTGGTTAAGGGAAGGTGGAAGGAAGGAATAATACAAGATGCATACTTGCATGTGAAATATTTCTTACGTTCCTGTAGATCAGGGATAAAGCAAACCACAGCAGAAGGTCTTTAAAAACTTAGTGACAGAAGGCTAAAATATTTGGTGCAAAGTAATATTGATTTGATGCAACTACAGAGGAAATGAACTGACGAAATAGAATTTTGTGGTTGAAACTGCGCTTATTTTTTCCCTTACCTTTGAAGTCATTTCAGAAAATTGTGTAAAACAAAGAATTTGTCACCTGATATCATAGGTGATCTATTTTGTGAGCATAGTATTCTATTTGGCTCTCATCTCTCTACTTTAAAAAGAGGAGATGACTAGACTTTTATGATGATAGAATGTGATATAGTAACTTATTGAGAAACTCATGCACAAGTACATCTAACCACATAAAGTAGGTACAAAAAATTCAGGAAACTGTCTATATTATACACATATTATGCATGTATGTATATATACATACATATCTCCACAAAATTCATATGCAAGTTGGTTACTCAGATAGATGTAACATGACGGATTTTGAGATTATCTTGCCAGCCCAGGCTAAATATTTCATTAATAAGGTACCATCATACTTCTTATTAATACTGGAGTCTTGCTTTGGATCTGAACTGAATTTCACAAGCATCCATTGGGCCCATTTGCCAGAGCAAAAAGGAATATTGGGAGACTTCAGACCATGCTTAAGAATTTGGGGGGGTTTTTTGTTTAAGTGTGATCTTCCTCCAGAAGCACAGCTTTCTAATAAAGATAGAGGTTCCAACTATGTGAAGAAGCTAAGTGCACAGTTCACTTTAAAATGCACAAAAACCACCACTGAATTAAATACCCCGTGTATAAGAAAAGGAATAAATAATAAAAAAAGAAGCTTCCAACAGGTCTCTTCACAAAAGACACAGTAATTGAAATTAAAAAAAATTATTTCAGTTTCTAGGAGCATCATAAGGGATTTGCATGCATTACCACTGAACACGCACTGAAACACAAAGGCAGAAATGGAGGTTTACAGGTCTAGTCTGTTCTGATCTTATCTGAGCATAAATACTGTGCTAGTGATGAGAAGCAGCTGTTAACCAAACTGCAATGCAGTTCTTTAGAACATTAAATCATTCTGACCTGGCAACTTCAGAAGATCATGAACAGCAAAGTATTACACACCAAGTCTTAGTTACTAGTGCTTACAGGGAGCAGCACAATATTTCTATTAAGAATACCAAAAACATGGATATTATGCAACTTTAATCTCCTTAGGTTCATTTATTATGCTGAAGTTGCTGAATGACAGACAGTAAAATAGTGGATAAAATCTTTTCACGAATATATCTACTCTTAAGTTGGAGTGGTTATAAGTAACCCTCCTACAAATAAGACTGAATATCCAAGGCTGTTAACATACACCTAATATTTCAAAAGTCCTAATAGTGTTTTTCATAAGAGAGTTTTACTAGACTGCAAAATTTTAAAAATTTCAGGTTTTCTCTTTGCTATCCTAAATCAGAAACAGACTGTACCAGATTGGGGGTGGGAGGAGGGAGGGAAAAAGAAGGGGAAAAAAAAAAGGAACAGGGAAAGACAAAGGCATTCAGATCTTCTCCTTTCTGCCTACCATTTGGAAACTGAAGTCTCTACCTATATTCAAGTAGACTGGAAAACTAAATGTGGCTTATTGTACCCCAAAGTAGGAAATTCAATATGAGCTGTCCTTACCCCAAAAGGACTGTCCTGATTTTCAGTCTATCTTTAGGCCAAGCTGTTATGTACTGCAGTGTTTTAAACAGAAAATGCAGTCTGCTGGCAGGAATAATTTTGACTATAACCTCAGGGTCCCACAAAACTGCCAAAAACCTCCCAATGAAGATTTATTCTGAAACACTGAACTCCTAAAAAATGGAGCATTTTTTCTTCATAAATGTAAATTTAAGCTTTGCCCTACTTGTATTGTTTCAGGACAAATAAAAAATTACTACGGAAATAAACAACAGTTCCATTTCCCTATGTCCCCACATTTACACAGCTGAAAGCCTATCTATCTGTTTCATTTGCAGCTTCTTGTTTTTTGCATTTTTCTCATTTCATCACAGTGAAGCACAAGCCATATCCATCTTGATCCTCTGTAATCTAGCATAGTAATGACTGGAAATAAGGTGAAAGCACAACTCTGAAATCCTGATTCTGCCACGTAAAAATGATTGAGTCACTTTCACATGATGTTCACATTATTTATAAGAATGAACATCAATAACTTTTAAAGCCCATGACAATCCAATGTCTTGGCATTTATTATAGTATTTGTCACATTAGGACAAAACCAATATGTATCTAGGAGCAACTTCTAGTAATTATGAGGTCTGTGGTTAATATGTGAAGACCTTATACTGTCATTATGTTGGAGAAAATTTCATGTGATAAATTTGCATTCGGAATTTTGTAGAATCTTACTGTTGTTTTTTTGCTTACTGATGTACTGCAACTTTGCAACTTTCATCCATTTATGCTTTGTTACTGTCTAGAACATCTTGATTCTTGAGATTTTACTTCTAGACATCCTATTGTTAAAAGTATCTGTGCGCTGTTCAACTCTAACTGTTGCTTTCACTAGAGAATTGTGGGTCAAATTTCTAATGGAGTAGGCACAGATTGTTGTTTTGAAATACAAAAAAGGGGCTTGAAGAGCTTGAAGAGCGCCATTTCCTTCACTGAGGTGGCAGTGATCTTCAATATTAAAAACACCATTTTCAGAATAGGTCTGAAAGTAGTCTCTCACCTAATAGATCTTACCTGTGTTAATAGTGAAAAACATTCCACTGGACTACTGCATTTTCTTGACTAGTAGTTCCACCAGGTCTTCAGAATTATCTGAAAATGAAAAAGAAAGACATTTTTCATTTTAGTATGCTTGCAAATATACATGAATGAATACATGTATATTGCAATGACATTGCAATATGTGAAAACAGTGAGTAAGTACACCGAAAATATCCTTTAGCACTGTTTGAACTGAGAAATTAAGGAGCCCTACAGTTACAAAGGTTTGGAATTAACAGATTATGGTGATTAAGCAAGAAGTCATATTTGGAACACCTGTCTGCATTTTTAAAGTTATTTTGTACCTATTTTAGGTGTAATTAATAAAATCAAAACTAAACAAAACACTGTGAAAACAAATAGATGGTGACATATTCTTTTTTTAGAAGACATGGAAATAACATATACTTCTGAAAGTAGTGTCCTAGCTTTCTTTACAAATGAGAGTTCAAATAAATATTTACTGAAGACGTAATTACACTGCAGGGCAAAAAAATGGACCAAGACCAAACAAGGTAAATCACAGATGAGTCTTCCAAAGAGTAATAACTATTTAAAGTGAATCTTTACAAAAAGTTTTACTTAAATCCTTTACAAAAACCTTTTACTGTAAAATTTTAGTTTTCTTGCTTTAAGGAAAATATTTAGTCAATATTTACCGAATTAACACTCACATAGTAATTATCCAAAAGTTTTGATTTATTAGAAGTTTAGAAAAAGTAAGATAATATCCTACAAGATGTAAGATCTGGTTAGTGCAATATATACCACACAACAGTTGTAGAATATCACATCACAGAATCGCAGCATCACAGAATCACAGAATGGTTGAGGTTGGAAGGGACCTCTGGAGATCATCTAGTCCAACCCCCCTGCTCAGCAGGGTCACCTAGAGCATGTTAGACAGGGTTGCATCCAGGCGGACCTTTAAGATCTCCAGAGAAGGAGACTCCACCACCTCTCTGGGCAACCTGCTCCAGTGCTCCGTCACTCTCACAGGGAAGAAATTCCCCCTCATGGTCAGGCGGAACTTCCTGTGCTTCAGTTTCTGCCCATTGCCTCTTGTCCAGTCACACAGGACAACTGAAAAGAGTTTGTCCCCGTCCCCTTGACACCCTCCCTTCAGGTACTTGTACACGTTGATAAGTTCCCCCCACAGTCTTCTCCTCCCCAGGCTGAAGAGGCCCAGCTCTCGCAGCCATTCCTCATGGGGCAGGTGCTCCAGCTCTCTGTTCATCTTTGCAACCCTACGCTGGACTCTCTCCAGTAGCTCCATGTCTCTCTTGTACTAGGGAGTCCAGAACTGGACACAGCACTCGAGATGAGGCCTCCCCAGGGCTGAGCAGAGGGGCAGGATCACCTCCCTCGACCTGCTGGCAACACTCTTCCTAATGCACCCCAGGATACTGTTGGCCTTCTTGGCCACAAGGGCACATTGCTGGCTCATGATCAACTTGTCATCCGCCAGCACTCCCAGGTCCTTCTCTGCAGAGCTGCTCTCCAGCAGGTCAGCCCCCAGCTTGTACTGGTGCCTAAGGTTATTCCTCCATAGGTGCAGGACCCTGCACTTGCCCTTGTTGAACCTCATGAGGTTCTTCCTCTCCACCCAGCTCTCCAGCCTCTCTGTGATCCCTCAGGAAAGATAATCACACACATACCACTGACACAGTGTGAAGGATGGAGCTGCAGCTTTTATCTACTTTTTATCATTGCTCACACTGGATGTATTTTTCTTTTGCCTCTGTAGCAGGCACCAGTTCCAGCTAAGGTACAGTACCACACCACTCGTGCAGTCAAAGCAACATTGTTAAAGAGAATCAGACACAAACATTGCTGAAATGAGTTACAGATACAGGTGAAATTTTGTTAGGAAGACAGGATTACATACAGGAACATATACGAATGTTTTTATTTCCTGTACTGATTAGACCTGGTCTATAGAAAGATTGTACTCCTTAAAGCAAGGTGGTTAGAAAATATTAATGCATAATGAACCTTGACTCACACTGTGTTAGGTATTGCAGAAAACAAAGTAATTTCCTCGTTGAGTTTATAATTTAAGCTTTCTTAACAATTTCCTTTAAAAATTATTTTAATACAATGCCTTAAAATCATAATACACTAGTCATTTAAAAACTGAATGGAAGAGATATTAATATTTAAAATCACCTATTTAGACATTTAAATCACCTTCCCCCCATCTGACACCTGATTAAACTGATGCAAACCATATACAGGCCAGACCTGAAACAAAGTTTAGCACAGAACAAAGTAGATCACAGCATTTTTGAGGTTAAGAAGGTGAAAAAAAGAGTTGGCACTTATGTTTATTTGCTTTTTAGAACTGGACTGCTACATGTCACACATATATTTAATATGCATCATTTCATATCCGGATTAGACTCTCATTAGGTTCACACCTATAACCTTTTAGTGCTGCTCCAAATGCTAAAAGTAGATATAGGGAGGCTTCTTTTGTGCTACCCAGAAAAATATATGATGGTCAATAATACTCATGAGGGATGAAGTCAGCTAAAATAAAAGGCATCCGTAGTTCATGTAACACAACACTCTGGTCAGATTTCCCACTGAACTGATTATACTGAACATCTCTTACAAAGTTGTTTTTACTTCAGTAGCCATTTCACTCTTCTGACCAGTACTATGACAAGGAGAGAGGAAAGTTTAGGAGTAAACATACGCATCTGACACACACAGAAGTATCCCTACATGTGTCCAGAATGTACAACCAACACGTAACAATGTCTGCATATTGGAGAAAGGATCCAGAAGATACAAGTATTTTTTAAAGAAGCACCTAGAAAGACAAACAATCCTTAAAGTATTCAACTCACCAGAGCCTCTCACAACTGTTCCAGCTTTTTCACAAAGCTCATTTCTTAGATATTCTTCCCTGCCCTCACTAGACCTACTCCCTCCCCAGTACAGAACCAATAATCACCAGTTCTAAGAGATTAGAAGACTCTTCTAAAACTCCTATTCCGTTTTTTTTCTTTCACACTTTGCTAACCTCATCCAGTAACAAATGGAAACAACTCAACCTACAATATTCTCATACAATAGAAAGCAGCAAATAATATACAAAAAATCTGTAGTTAAACAAACAATTCCAATATTGGGGCATCATTACATTATGCAGAGTACATAACTGAGAGTGCAGTCTGGCTGTTAAGATAAGCTCTTTCTCAAAGCCACATTCTGATTATCCAGTTGGACCTTTTTAGGTTATGGCAAAATTGCATACCAATTCCCACAAATGAATGGTTGAATTGCAGTTCCTGCATTAAACACACAAAAATCCTCCTTCGTGTACTACATTGGATAAAGGGAGAAATGCTTTTGTTTGGAGGATAAAAATAACAAGAGAATGAAGGGAAATTTTTGTGGGAAAAACGAAAGGCAAAGATAGAAGGAAAAAAGTGACAGTTTTAAAATTGCTTCCTCCTAGAAACTCTGCTGTCAGATTCAGGTAACAGCACTTCTAGCACAACCATAAACTGGGTGCTGTTCAAGAGCAGAAATAGCTGAAAACAAAATAAAAAAAGTTTTTAAATGCCTGTAGATTTACTGTGTTATCGATATGGCAGGAAGGGTTGTCCAGAGGTAATTCATTCTGAAGGAAAAATCTACTCTTTCATCAAATCATAATTTCAATGAGAAATGTTTTGCCTGATGACAGACAGAATGTGCTAATTACCGCATAATTTAACAGTTTTATACATGGCATTGGCATTAAATGACACATACATTTATTTAATTTGCCTTTAATCAGAAGTTCTCTAGAAGATGTATTCGCATACTAAAGGTATAATTCTCAAGCAGTTGGAAGCCTGAAATCTTGCATGTCACCAAAATGTGTCTCAATTCCTTCCTTGTTAGCTAGGTTGCATAGCTAAAATGAGAAGACAGCCCTCTCTAGAGGGTATTATAAATCTACAATATATCAAGTACATTGGCAGAGGAGAAGAGTAACTGTCTATAATGTAAATAAAAAATGTTTCATGCTCAAAAAGGTGTTTTTCCTAGACATTAATTCTTCTACTTCTAGTGTATAAATATAAATATTTAACCAGAAATACGTTTCAGATTTGAAACAAGGCAGTATTGCATCTTGGGTTGAAAATATGGAAAAAAACTCTTTCTGTTTTATTCTCATTTCTTTAATTGCAATTACCACTGCACAAAGTCTAAAGCTTCTTCATTTTCACATTTAGACATTTTCTAATGCAATAAAAAAAATGCTTCTGTCAATTCATGTCATATTCAACATATCACTCCTTATGTGCTATGTGTATCAAAAGAAGATTCTGCCATGCTACTCAGAATACACAATTCAACATTGTTTAACACTTTACCTTCTTAAACAACACTTAATACCTGATAGCACATTCAGATGGTTACCTAACTATTTTTCCTGTGTTGTAACAGTGAACAAGGCTTGCTATTGACATTCACAGACTCATGGTTGTATCACTTTTACATCATTGCTCTGTTTTCCAAAATGATCTTCTGACCATCATTATATCACAACAAAGGCCAGCAACTTCTGCGTAGGAAAAGAAATTTATAACTTCACGATTAGAGCTGTGAAACTATTATACATTCCTAAACTTTCTTGTGAGAATATTTGTTATATATTCAAATAAAATATTTTACTATGGAAAAGCACATTAATATTTCATTGCATATATATGTATTTTGTTATTAACTAATAAATAACATAGAATGGCTTACAGCATTTTCCATTGGAAATTAAAAAATACTGTAATGAATATTGTTTATGGAAACGGCTTAGTATAAGAAAAACAACACAATAAGTGTTAAGTAGCATATCTTTCAGATCTCTCATATTCAAAGCAGCATCAGATAATTAAAAGCTGTTAATTTTTGTTTTCACCTATAAGTAGCTGTACACATAAGCTGGATTCATAATAAACATCACCAAGAGTGGATAATCTCTCCCGCATAGAATTGCATAGAATTCACACCATTAAAATCTAAGCAAATGGGCTGCCATTTAGGTTGAGCTTTATACATTATTAAGAGCAGTTGCAATTTAACCTGCTTCCAGAGGCTTACTTCAAAGCTTAGCTTAGATCTAATAAAGGATTTTGCCTCAAGAACTTACTTTTTGTTTTTGCAAAGTCAGGTAAGTCTGATTGTAGATGATCATGGACCAAATAGGGAATGGAGCCACCATAACCAGTACAAATAGAAAAGCTGAGTGAGAGGCTATTTCCACATTTTGTTTGCCAAATTATAGAGCTGCAAAAACGGCTCGGGGAAACATTTGGTTTGCTTGCTACCTGAGTGTATCATAAAGCATCACGTCTGAAAGAAATATAAAGGCAGATCCCCAGTAACTTTAAGGCAGCAGCAGTATAGACTGTAAGCAGGCTCTGTCTCACCTGGATTATTCCATCAGTACAAAGAGACATGGTGGGCTGCCCCGAAGCTATTGCTAGAGATTCCCTCCATAGCACTGTCTCTGTAGTCCTGCCTCCCTCCCGCTCCCCTGCCGCAGCTCTGGGCCTGCAGGCTTTCCAGCCTGCCCAGATGGCCGCAGTTGGACAGAGTTGCACAGAGGAAGACCAAGAGCTCACTGCCTTTTAGCAGCTCCTACTCGGAAACAAGGCAGGTAGCTGAGGCTGCCGCCAGAAACAGTGTCAGCAAGTCTGGATGAATATCGCTGCACAAAAAGCTGACCCTGGAAAAGGTAAAAGATATAGGGAAACCTTTTCCTACTTTCCTGTAACTTAAGAAGAGAAGAACAAAATATAGGAGGTCTGCCTACATGTATATGGCTACTGGCAGCTGCAGTCTGTCTAAACGATTGTCTTAAGAAATCACTGCAGCCTCACACGGAGGAAGTCTATCAGGTTATTTACAGACACAGTGTCTGCTCTGCTTTACTCCAGTACGCACTTCTCAGGCTAATAACAAAAACAGTAATATATTTTTCTTTTTAATCCCCAAATTACATTTCAGAAAAATCTCTATTGTACAGGGTTGCTGCAATGTGAATCAACCAAATATATTTCCATGTTTCCAAGAGGATCCTTGTAAAATAAGAACATGACTTTCATGAACAAAAGATGCAAAATGTTTTATTTTGGATAGTTCTCACTGTTCTGAATTCATTCCCTTTTCCTCTCCATTTTTCTCATTCTTTAGTAATATACCCCATAATTTTGACAGTATCATAAAGATAAGTAATATTCACTTTCAAAGTGTGGGTGACATTAAAAATAATAATAAAAAAAACACCTAGCAGGAAAAAAAAACTTGTAGAGCCAGAAATGTAACTTTGATGGAGAGTGGAAGAAAAATGTTTTCATAAAAGAACCAATCTTACCGAAACAGTAATATCTAAGAATACTGTAACATAGTACATAAATCTTTACAACTTACTTTTCTCTTATATCTTAAAAAAGGAAAATCCCATTACAATCAAAACTCTTCTCTGATGTGCAAAAGCACTGAATGGCAACTGGAGTTTTTAACATCACAACTCTTTGTAGAAGATATTTCAAAGTTTTAATCTAAACTCTGATTCAGAATTGCATAAATCGCAGTTACAGAAACGTCTGTTGCAATCTGTCTGAAAATACACATGGATTTTCAGAGGAAGATTTAACCCTATGAGTTTTTAGCCTAATGTCACTTTCCTGTTTGTAATCTGATGTCTGAAGACTAGTTGTTTTTAATTTAATAAAGAAAGTCTTCTCATTCAAAGCCTGTTGAAAAATCAAATTTTCTCTTTTATCTATAAAAAAAAGATCTTTTGTGTTTTTAAACAGCAGTTCAGCTGAAAAATCGTATATATCTCACTATTCTATAAATGTCATCTCCTTGTTCTGGAAAACTAATGAAAGCAATACCAGGATTTCCATTCCAGGGAAGAGTTGAGAAGGGGAGAGCTTGGGAAGAAGAACATTAGAAGTGTTTCAACATTTGAAATATGAAGGAAAAAAAAGAAATATATCTACAGAATATTATGAATCGGAAGCCAGAAAACAGAAGAATTCATAAAGGGAAAGTGTGGCCCAAGCACCTACTTACTGATTGTCAGCATATCTAGAACCAAGACAAACCAACAGTTCATTTGCTTGGTTACCTTCACAAGTTTTAATCAGCTCTGACTATCAAGCAACATGGAGGTCCATTGAATCAACATACTCTGATCAAATGAAAAGGCTACTCTGATGCTAACCTTCGAGGCTTTAAGTCATTTGCAGATTTTTTTTTTTTTTTTCTGAGACGTCTCTGAGTTTTCAGCTCTTTCAGAACTAATGAGATAAAGTTCTCACACAATGGCTAACGGATCTGCATTACTTGTTGCCAAAGGGAAGACTGATTGAGGACATGGAAAAATTATGACATTCAGGTCAGTAAATCTTCTATCTAAAACCAGTTGGAAATGCAAAGGTTTTAGCGTAAGTATCATACACGCTTGTCCTGTTTTATTCTGCACTGAGCATCTGTTTGCAGATATTTTTGGAGACATTTGGCAAAATGTACAGTCATTCTAACTCACCATGACCATTTTCAGATTCTGCTTGATATTCACTTGGTTGCAAGGATAACCGGGGGAAAATTACTTCAGTGTTTTTATATGTCTGGTCATATAGGTGCTTATATGGAATTTGTTATATAAAAAACTCAAGTATGGCTACGAAAAAGGGAGACGAGAAAGAAAGAATTCAAATCACTCCTCTAAATAACTGAAAACTACTTCCCAAGTAAGAGGAGCAGTTATCCTTTTTCAGTTACCCCTATGTAACTCAAGGAAGTTACAAGGAACTGAAGGAAGAAAAAAGTGGTTTTAGTTGCTGCTTTATTGCCTCTTATACGTAGGTGTAAAGACATGTAGGTAATGCTTACAAAAATGAACTACTCTGTCATTATTAAAGGCTGCAATCTTCTGGCTTAAACAACTGGAAAAAATTGTCAGGCTTAACAAGAATTCTCTGTCTTACTGAATATTATATTCAGAATGATTAAGACCTTGGTACTTTTGAAATGTAACTTTTCTTGTGAATCTTGAGTACAGATCAAAGCAGCAAAGAGATATTGGTATGCATTAACATAAATTAATGAAAGTGGTTTGTCTTTTCTTTTCCCCAACAATGAGTAGTCTAACAGAAACAAAAGAGAATGGCAGAGTTTCATCAGGATTGATTAATATCAGATCGACCACTCGCCTACATTTGCTACATATTGGAAGATGTTGTAGGCCAGATAAGAAATGCAACCAATTTGAACTTAGTGGAGCACATCTCATTCCAACTGAAAATAATTTTGTGTGTCATATGTAGTGTATGTATATCAATAGGCTAGCGTGAGAATTAATGATGTGACTGCAGTAACCTACAGAGTGTTCATCAAGACAAAAATTTGAGTACCTATGTTTTCCCATCTAGTTAGTGATAATATTGTGCAGCTTTAACACTCACATTAATTTTTATCAGAACAGGCAACAAAAAAACCACTTCCCTCAACTTGCTGGCTACAGTCTTGCTAATCCAGCCCAGTATGCAGCTGGCATATCACACACATATGTAGTAACATATTTTGTAAGCATACTGTTGGTTGTTTGGAACTAGATAGCTCTTCTGTAATTTCCTGAAATTGCACACAACTGGATTTTGTGACCTAATTCCACAATCTGATTCACTGAAGAAAGTCTGAACATTTGTACACGATACAAATGCCTAGTCCTCATAGATGTATCTCATCAAAAGTTGGACAAGAGTATGATTTCTAAATTCAGGGATTAGCATGTCTCGCTACAATATGAAGCTATTTGAAGAGAAACAGGAGGGAGTTTCTAGTACGTTTCTTCCCTATGAAAGGCTAAAAGGAATGAGCTTCCCAATCAGTAGAAGAGCAGCATGTGGACTTGACAGAAGTCTGTGAGGAGGCAAAGGATGAAAACCTAGGACACCTCCTTTCAGTACAGTACAGCAATACAGTCACTTAGGAATTCTGAAAAGCTTGGAAGACATGAATGAGAGCAACAGCAGTGGCAGCGGTCCAAATGCCGCACCTACTTCCAGAGGCACCAAGAGCCTTTAGGATCGGTTGACAACAGTGTACAGAAGTGGGACCTTCGTTTCTTGAGCATGTGGAAATATTTTGGAACACAAATAAGCTCCCTGAAGGCTCCGCTGAAAACAACAGGGAATCTGCCTGACTTGCACTTAGAAACTCCAAGGTATGGAGGAACAAGCTTTTTGGGATGATGCATCTATTACAGACGAAGTCTTTAAAATATATATTGAAAAATAAAAGGAGAAAAAATCTGAAGAGTCGCAAACAGAAGACTTAACATATATGCATGATTGCCTCTATACAAATGACCTGAATGTTAATACTAAAAGGAATGCCAGGTTTTAAATGAAACTATTGATGTGATGTTCCCTGTTACAGAAGTGAGAATCCACAGCACACAGTTATACCACAATACAAATGATGCTAGAATGAAAATAAAGTAAGCTGCGACTAGTCTAAAAGTCTCACAAGAGAAGCTTCTTTTTATTAAGTCAAATCCATAAGACACAATTCACGCTTTAACTACCAAAGGACTACTATTTAATAGTAATGATAATACATTTAAAATCAACATCCTTTCATGAGGAAAGGAAAATACAAATAAAATCTATTGAAGCTTAACTTCAGAAAACAGGAATAGCATAAAAATGAGGAAGACATTAAAGCAAATGAAAGGAACAACTAAAAAGATAAAACAAAGCATCACATAAGAGGCTTAAAGTAAAAATGAAAGCAATTACGTTTTTGTAGAAGCTGAATACAAGACAGCTTTCAAATGAAATGCATTTTTCTACTATACTAGGATTTTAGAGAGAAAAACGAAAGGGATTGTGTTTCATAATTTCTAGTAACTTGTATATTATTTTTACAGCTCTTGACAAAACTAAGTCTTGGTGCATCTCTGTAGTCATGTGATAGCATAATAATACAGTTACTACTTAGATTCAGTTAAAATTACTGTTCCTTGTGTTTGCTATTTCTATTTATTCAACTTACCTAGTATTTTCACATTAAACTTAATTAGTGCTTGCAAATAATAATCAACTAATAGGCCAGTTACCAAAACTATTACCAACATGTGATTGAGATGATTAATCTCATAAGCAACAAAACACTCCAGTAAGGATCTAAGTCTCCTTAATATCTACTTACTTCAATGCATCTTGAAGACCTGAACCATTTGGCACAGAAATATAGTTCTCCAAAATTTCTCCTTTTTTTTTTGCTTAAATAAATATTTCTCATGCAAGTATCACAAAAATGAATTATAATGATCAGGATCTCCCAAAAAGTGAGGAGGAAAAAGAAGGAAGCAATTTATTTTATGAAAACAGAACCAAGGGGAAAGCAGGACCAAATCAGAAGGAAGCCTGAGATCTGGAGATAAAAGGCAGACCACAGTTTAGCATCATCAGAGAGAAAAAAGGAGGGGAAAAAAATCACTCAAACATCACTGACTAATCAAGAAAGACTGGAAAGTTTGAAAAAACCATCTCTCTACGAGGAAGAGAATTCTAGCAATCTCAGTCTCATTAATCAGCCAACAGTATTTGGCTGCAATGTTACTGAATGGCCAACATCCACAACACAAGTGAGCCCTCAGCCTGCTGCAAACCTGCAGTCTTGCAAACTAGCCCAGTTGATGGAAAACATCCTGTAACTTCTGTTTTATTTTAAAATAATACAAAACAAGATCCATAAAGCTCTACGCATTTCCCATCAAGCTGAGGATGTGTCAAAGAGTCTGAAAAATTCTAGCTTATCTAGCACAGAAAGATATATTCCTTGTAAGTTATAAATTTATAACATTGTAAGTTATAAATGCGATTATTTGTGTTGATGCAACATCAAATGTTTCATGTGGATCTCCTCAAGTTTTGAAGACTATAAGAAGGACTTACTGTGTTACTAATTTAGTTTTCTCCATTGACTTTAACTGTATGTAGAAACCTGAAAAATAGTGTTATATAAAAAGAAAGCTTGCCTGCTTGCTAAATGTTCCCATTTTCCTTCTTGTTGGTGAACCCATAAGCAAAAAGTGAAGTATAATAAAGATTGCAAAGCAGAGAGAAAAAAAAAGATTTTGCTTAAAAGTGCAGTTTCAAACGCTGATTAAGAACTACACTACTGTGTAGTGGTAATGTGGTGAAGTTCACTATAACAGTTCATTTCTACTGGAGTTTTTTAAACTCTAAGTATAAAGAAAAAGCATTTATCATCACAAACAAAAACAGCATGTTCTATAACACCGCAAAAAAACTTTACAATACAAAGCTGCATATGAAGAATAAGCATTTTAAAAAGATTTAAGAAACCCCTGTGCATGAAGCTACAGTCTCCATTGATAAATATGATCTTTAAGTTTATCATGGTATCATATAGGTAATAATAATACAATACAATAATAATGCCTACTCTAGGAGATTAAACTAAAACATCGGCTCCTTATTTTAACATAGCTCAAAACTTGAGAGAGGAAACTCTTTTTTTTGTTCCACTGGATAGAAGTCTCAACTGATTCCTGTACATATATTTACAATAAAACAATTAGTTGTCAAAAACCAAAATTATTTGGAAATTGAACAGCTGTAAATATGAATACTCAGACATAGACGATCATGTCAGATCTGTATTTATCTCTGACAAGTATTTCAGCTGAAGTCTAATGTAGATGGCTTGCAATGAAAAGCAATATACTTTGCAAAAGAAATCTAGCAATTGACCAATTGGCTCTAATCCAATCTCATAGTCTAACAGCACAGGTAGAGGTGTTTCCATATTGTGCCATCTTTTTCTCACAGATGAGGCGAAGAAGAAATCCTCAATGCAAAAAGTAATAATGTGGCTTCTCACAGAATCACATGTAACTTCTTAATGGCAAAAGCTTCCTCTTCAATGAATATGACCACTTGGTGCATTAGGTAGCAACATCCAATTTATTTGTTTCTTAGTATAGAACTGAAACCCCCATTTCTCTTTTTCTGAATGCCTCTGGGCAAAACTAAAACAAGAAGTGCTTAGGTTGCACGACTCGCTAAAGGAGCAAACAGACTGCCAATGTTTATCACACTCTCCTCACAAACATTTATGTGTTGTACAAGAAGACTGCAGACTTCACATTTACTTTGCTATGCCTCCACTGACATTTCTGGTTTGTCAGTTTAGGTAAACGTGAATTTGCTGAGCACAGGATCGACTTGGACCTCTTCTGTCTCCAGGTTTCTTGTAGAACAGTGTGGAGTGCGCAATTCCTCAAAGCTCATGCGAGAATGAAGCCTGGGTGTGACAAGCATGCCAGTGACACAGATCTAACTCTAAGAGAGTCCCAGAAGCTACAATTCTTTCCCAATATGCTGCATTTTCTCTGTGCCTGATTCACATCAGTTAACAGCAAAGCTTTTGTTGACTTTAAATGGGTTCTCAAGTGGTAGATGAGATTTTGTAGAATTAACTTAAAATATTATCAAGTTTCCTATAAGCCTAAGCTACTCTTTTCACTTTGAACAAGCTTCTACTTTAGCAGTTTATTCCTCTGTGAGGTTGAACTGCTACACAATATCAAGAAACTGATAGCAGTCGGTCCCCAACACTTTCAGCAAAACGCCTTTTCTATCATTTAAATTTCCCAGTACCTAAATAAGTGAAAACTGTTTCTGCTGCCAGTATACAAGGATAATGAGCAACTCAGAAGCAATAATAAGTTCATACCCATGCAGAGGAATCAAAGAAAACAGTCTGATGACTCTTCCTTTTAAGGCTGAACGCAATCTGCAAGACCTGAGCAATTCATTTATAGGATCTCACAGCCAGTATTTCCCAAATTCAATTTCACTGTTGGAAAACAAAAGCAAAAGCTAAGTGGTAACCTGGAAACCAGGTGAAAAAATAAACCTACCCTCAGTAATACTGAAAATCATCAACACTATAGCCTGTGCTTCCTATGATAAGGATGAGGAACTCCTCAAGCAGAAAAAAAAAAAAGCAGGTACAGGAGAGTCATTATTTGTCTTAGAGGGAGACAAAAATTTTAAGTGTAATCAGTAGTTCTAAAATCTCTTCTTCCCTCCAACTCTTGTTACTTCACAAGATACACTGCACCTTATGTTCTTGAGGTATTCATCACTTGTTCTTTTTGTTCTCATTCCTTTTAAAACATAGAAATTGTGCACAGAAACTTCAACCCACCCGGCTGCTCCCAGTGTAATGACTTGAGACAAAAGCAAGGTATTTCAAATTTCAGGCAGTCCCATTCTGTAAGGGAGAACTTTGTAATGGAAACGACTTTCACCTTGGTGTAACCCCCTGGCAATGCAGGGTTCTGCAGTGAGCAAGCACAGTCCCATGGCTGCCGCGTTAGCCGGAGCACAGAAAGTGATGGCCCTGCTGGAGGGTGGTGAAGTGTTAATTGGCAAATTAGGACAGTGCTGCACTGAAGCACTGAGGATGAATTGCTGCACTGAATATGCATTTTCTGGGAATAATAAGGAAATTGAGTGGAAGATGTATAAAAGGCAGCTTGACACTCTAAGGGAGACACTGAGGCGAAGGGAGTTCCCCAATTTATTTTCCCGTGCCTCTATAGAAGGCTCTCAGCTCTGAGAAAGTAATTTGTTCTTTCAGGGATACTGTTTAATTAAAGAAGAAACTATCTGGGAAAGGTTATCTAATGCCTCAGCTAAATTTTCCCCACCAAACTGTTCAGTTCAAAAGGCCAGGGCTGCGTAGAACAACCAGGATTAGGAACTGAATGCTGCTTAAGTATAAGGCCATTTATATTCTTGACTCTGTGCAGAATACAAATTATAAGAATTAGACTAACAATGAAGACTGTCGTTTAAGAAGAAAACAAAGACTGACTGCTATGTTCCTTCCTTGCTCCCTCCCCTTTCCTCTACCTCCAAAAACCAAACTGCATTTGCAGAGGGTCAAATCATTTAAGAGGGGTGAAATAATCTTTTTTTTAACATTATTACAATTTACAGTAATTTATGTATTTCCATGTCTAAAGCTATATAAGCAGAGATACATTTCTGTGTATACACAGGTCTATATGTATGTACATATACATACATACATACATATGACATACATACATATACATGTACATATACATACATACATGTACATATACATACATACATACATACATATGACATACATACATATACATGTACATATACATACATACATGTACATATACATACATACATACATACATATGACAACTAAATTACAGACATTACATCAATATAAGAGTTTGAGGCAGCAAATCACACCAATTGCAAATTTGAAAGAAGGAATTTTACTGGATATTAATTGTGCGTTAACTCCTAGCTTTGGTGAATTTCTCTACCCCAGATGTGGCACTTAAACCAGTGATTGCTGGTGACATGGCTAAAACATTGAAGAACGCTCTGTCGCATGCCATGTGCAGGCAGTCTGTCTGTCAGATGACAACTTTCCCAAATTGTCCAAAGCCAAATGATTTTTGAGGCCATTGTAAAGACCCTAAAGGCAATTGCCATTCACCCAGGACTTGGAAGACAAAAGACTGCAGATCCCCATACAATCACAAAGAACAACATGCAATAGATTCACAAGCTCTCCATCTGTAGAATTATTGTTTTACAAATTGACTTACAGTAGTCAAAATTCATGAGATATGAAACTGGGGTTTTTTGAAACTTGTAGTTACAACTGCAAGAAAACAGTTGCAGGAAACAAGGTAAAGCAATTCAGGAGAGAATTAATGTCTTCTGCCAGAAATCTGTCAGAACTCCCGACACTCATTTCTGTACTTTACCTGCTTCTACCCAGTTCAGTAGAAGACAGGAGAACAAAACCAACTATTCTCTTTCTCCATGGAAAGATCAGCAATATCAAGCAGGAAAATTTTTATTTTTCTCAGCTATTTAACACTGAACTAGTATGCAAAATACATCGGGACCCAACGAAGTCTTCATATGTTGATTGTTACTACTTTCATTTATACAAGTGCTGTTTAATGACACCTTCTACACAGGTCTTCCATGGTTTTGCCTGGAGTTGGAAAGATGAGAAGGGAGCACATCTAAAGCTGCACTACACTGCTGTCACAGAGATGGGAATTACTACAGGCAAATCAGGGAGACAGCATCAGTTAGGAATCTTGCTGTTGTACACAGTAAATAACTCTCCCATCATCTAACCATTGACTATGCTGCCATAGCAAATACACAGTATTCACTGTTGTACTGTTGTCTAAAGAATATTTCATTTATATGCTGGCATATGCTATGCTTCAGTTGTCAATGTTCAGGATCAGTAACCTCCAGTTTTCAGCTGCAGAAGTCAGCCTAGGTGATTACTGTCTGCTGTGCTTTATGTTAAGCTTCATAGTATTGTACTGCTCCTGAAATCTTTGCTCATGGAGAAAAAATCCCAGTTCCCTTTTTAATTAAGGAAGTTCTGGCCCCCACTGCTGCAGAGTAGAAGTAAACCCCACAGTTATTCAGAAGTCAGTGGAGGGAAAGGGGGGGGCACAAAAACCCTGACATCCCCAGCCCCATGCATGCCCCTCTTTCCTCCAGTCCAAAGCATAACTTACACCTTTAGAGGATGTTTTCAGTAGCCACATTTACACCTTAAAGAGGACATGACTGAAGGTTTATTCTTTCTTTTTTGATTTAATAATACGGTCTCCCATCTCCATGTGTTGATATTAGAACTGCACACAGAACAACCACCTGTGCTGTGGAGTTGGAAACTACCGAGCAGACCTAAGGCAACACAGCGACCAGTAAGACTCCAGATAAACCCAACCATTTTGAGCCTTTATTTATTTATTTTTTAATTACTATGAGAGAATCTGTATGAACTAGTGCATAAAATGCTAACAGCAGCAGGTGTCTTGCAGAAAATTTGCGAAAATGTTCAAGACTCTTTGGCTCTTAGTAGCTTATTTCTCTTCTAAAATCAATGCAATATAAATTCACTTTTGAGAACAAAGCAGATACTTCAGTGCTTTCAAAATGATATCACATTTGGTAACCAGTGGGGAAATCAGCAAGAATACTCTTGACAGGTCACACTACGCCTCACAACCTGTCTCCCAACAGGTCTGAAACAAGAACAACGTCCACGACCTGCTTACCATTTCTACTATTCACTCAGGAAGGCCTCTCTGAAATACACTTAACATAAATTTTGACTTGGCATCTTATTCCAATGCCTATTTTGGTATTTTTATCCTCATTCTCAGCCAAATACTACAGAGGGAAATAAGGAAGGTTATTCATTGGTGACGGTTTTCAGAAAAGGTAATTTCTAAAATCAAGATTCTTCCTGTCCTCTTTCCAGATTCCTTGGTCTTGAAAGCAAAGAACACCGGGAAGATGAGTCCTGTCAAAACCTTGATGGACTGCAGTGTTATCTGCAGTCATTGCCAAGGAATGAGCACTGCCACATGCACATGGGTTTATTAGCTCACCAAGCTTATATAAAATAAATTGTAACGAGTAAACACTTCCTTGGCATGTTCTTTCTGACTAGAATTTGTGTCTATTAGTATTAGAAATACCATATCTATGTTTTAAAACTCTAAGCTAATTTGCATACTAATTGCTTCAGATTGAACAACTGAATTCTGAATATATATTGAATAAATAAGTTTTCAGATTCTAAGTAAGTATTGAGAAGCAAGGATGGTCCTTTATGTTCTCTTTTTCTTAGCTTTTAGTAAAATTGTCAACAGGCATCTGTATACTTACATTAAAAAACTCATTCATTTCTACATATGGTACTTCTGAAATACAGAAACATAAGAATTTCTAAACCTTTTTTTTTACTCTTTTCATATTAGTGAAAATATTTTTTTTAGGTTGGTTCTGTTGCAACACAAAATCTCTTTTGGAAGCACAGGCAATAATGAAATAATGATTTCAACTACATGAAGCAATTTTGCTTAAAGAAATTCTTTCTACCTCCAGCACTGCTGTTGCCTGTAACACACTATTCCATGTCCTTCATCCTATTTTCTCAAATTAATCCATCCTTCCAGGTAGGAATAAGAAAAAAAAAAAAAGAAAGATTCATTCAGTGTTTAATTTTGCAGGCTATTGCAGAAGTATTTTGCTGTCTACGTTTCAGAAAAATTTGAAGTGATAATCAAGGAAGTAAAACATGGAACTTGCGAACACACTTACAAACAATAGGTATGCTGCTGCAATCCTTAAATAAATGGATCCATTACAAACTAGAATTAAGAATGGATCTATGTCATGCTTCAGTGTGTTAAATGTAGCTGTTTTGCCAGTTCTTACCCAAAAGCAAAGAAGTCAATTGCCCGTGGATAAAAAAGATATGCTGTTTTGATTGCATACTTTTTGAATAGTCTACGCTTTGCAATTTTAGACCCATGAAGTTTAAGATCAGATATATGCACAGTGCAAACAAGCACAATTCTTCTGCTCCCATCAAAAAGCAAACAAACCCAAAACCTTTTAAATAATACAAGTTATTCAAGGAAGAAGCACATTTTTCCTCATTCATGAAATACTCTGTTCTGTGATGCTTAGGTCTCAGATATTACATAACACTCTCTCCATAAAAACTTTGGCACGTGATTTTCCTTTTAAATCACATTCAGATTTAGCTGGTTGGCTGTGTCCTTAATTTGAATTTTCTGCACTTAGATTAGGTGTGTCTTCAGAAAATGGCATGTATTCAGTGCAGTTTTATAATGGTAGTTGAGAAGTACGGCAGGAAAAGACAGACTGCTAGACTACAATTGCAGTATTTGGTATAATTAGAAAGCAGTCCAATTTCCCACCAAGTCTGATCATGAATAAGTAATAGTTTCACACATTTTCTTACTCTGATTTAAATAAGAATTGTGACTTCAGAAGCATAAAAACATTTTCTGGACATCAAATACAATACACAGCACAACTTTACTTCAGAAGTCTATTGGCCTGCTATTTCATAAAGACTGTGTTTATCTGTAGGATTTAAGAAAGTTTAAAGTCTGACATTTTAAAATGTTGACAGGTGCTCTTTTCTTTTTAATTCTGATGACAATTTACATGTGTTACATATAGAAATTCTATAAAGGTCACTGAAATGTGCAAATCCTTTCCTTTCTTTAAATCTTCACCTTAATTGAAAGACTCAAGACAGTTTCACTTTAAAAGCTGTTGTAAAGTTTTCACACTTTGTGAATTCTAAAATAAAGCATCACATAAATGTCCTTTTCTCATTGCAACTGTCTGAACATCAGGGGTCTCTGAACACACAATGGATGGCAAATCATTTTCAGATGTCCAAAATGAATACAAATCAAATGGGGCATACATAATGTATCACTCATCCAAGCAATGTTCAATAATACACAGTGGAGAGGGGTGGAGAGTTATAAACTCTTAATATTAGCATACACAGAGTCTTCTAAAAATATTAAACATTTTACTTGTCATTATTTGGAAAAGAACCGCCAGAAATATAAAATGCCCAAGGTCTCCAAAAAAATGAGTATGGGAATAATTAGAGAATATATTTTTTGGTGAATGTGACTTCTCACATTCTAGATCAATGCTTATGTGGAGCAAAAAAATGATTTAATATTTCTTCTTTTGTTTAAACAAAAAGGCATTTAAAAAGAATGAAAAACTGTATCCCCCAAAAAGTTTTGTTTAGGAAAAAAGTTGTGTTTTGAAAAGCATCCATATTCTGTTTTAAAAGTGGTTGCGTTAAAAAGAATTACTAGAATTTTACAGATGTAGCTTGATTGATAGAGGAAGGGAGACAAAAAGAGAAGAAAAGTTGTGTGAAGGGAGGTTTGGCTTTGAAGTTTCACGAAGCCCTAGAAGCAACAGCACCAGGTATAATGCTGGTTTGACAGCGTCTTCCCCATTCTGCCCCAGGGACTAAAAGCTGCCAGCCCTGCAGGGAAAAAGGACAGGGCTAGGGTGAGGAGAGAGACAAAACCAAGACTGCAGTTGGAGTGTGGCTACAAAGGGGCTGCCAGATGAAGGCGTAGCCTATGCATTAGTATATTTAGTCTATATTCTTCCCCGCATTAAGTTACTCACTGAAATATTTATCTTTTTATTAAAAGACAAAATAATAGGAAAGTTTTCTTCCTTTAAGGTGAGCTGCCACAAGGATATTATGGAATCTATAGGAACCTGACTCAAACTGAACCTTATCTTACCATCTCCATCACTGAAATCCTGTGTTCTTTCCTGCCACTGGTGATATGTTGTAGGTCCCTCCTGTGATTTGCCTAGATGTTCACAGGGGGTTCCAGGAAACCTTAGCACATGCTCAGCTTTTCTTTCCTTAACTTTTACATTACCTTAACATATACATTACACATTCAGTGCAATCCTCATTTGGAATAGCTGAACTTCACTATCAGGTGTGTTTCAAAAGGCTTTGCAGAACTCATCATTTCCTATACATCCGTGTCATTCATTTCTTTCTCATGTACTTGCATATATACATACACCCATACAAATGTGGTCAGCTTGTAGTAAAAATTTGTGACCTTGATATTCTGAGGAAAAAACACTAGAAGCTTCATCTTTTCCATATGTACTTTGGGGGGGAGGGGAAATTCCTACTATCTACACAACCTAAGTGTATATATATATTGTAAATCTTGAGCATATCAGAGTCTTTCAATCTTAAATAACCAAACATTCTCCAATGGCATAGCGAAGGATCTGATCGTGCCACGCTTGTGTTACACACTCTTCCCACAGAAGAATGAATTTTTACCTTTTGCAGATACAATGTGAAATCTGTGGATTATGGAAAATTCCCATCCAAGCTCTTTTCACTGTTCTGAAGACCTGGTGCAAGATGTATGCAAGTCTTCAAAACAATACCTAAGAATTTTACTGGTTAAAAAAAAGTATTGATTTATGTAAAGATTAGATCCTAGTAAAGAGCAAGCTAAGGCTATGTAATTATTTATTCATGGGCAAATAAATATAAACTATATTTCTATAACTTTTAAAATTACTGGCTGATATTGAAAAAGTGTGAATTAAAAAATATTCATGTATTGAATAGTCTTTCAATAGTATAAGAGATCTCTTAGGCAATTTGCATTTAACAATGTACTTAATCATGTGTAAAGTAAAGCTGGTAAGAAGGAAAAGCACAAAATCGTTATTTTGTGTCCTGATAGTGAGCAGTAAAGTTGAACTCCCAAAACAGAAATTACTTTGTGTTTGAAATGTCTGAAAGCATTTTAAATAGAAACCTATTCTCATGCAGTATGAACTCTGTCAGTTGTTAAGACTCTATTTTAAAAAAATCCAGAAAATTAGAGCAGTAAAAGAAAGATCCAAGCCATT
This sequence comes from Rhea pennata, assembly GCF_028389875.1. Taxonomy (NCBI): domain Eukaryota; kingdom Metazoa; phylum Chordata; class Aves; order Rheiformes; family Rheidae; genus Rhea; species Rhea pennata. The sequence goes on from NC_084666.1 coordinate 60,356,199, forward strand.
TTTCTGTTTCTAGTGGAAGAAAAAGCATCAGGCCACAAAATAATTTTCTAGGCTGCCTGCGTAGCTACAGGTAGCTAATAACTGTGTCAGAAAGTGAAACAAATGGCCAGTTGAAGCTGACTCATTGGCATGCATACTGCACACCAGTAAATTCCAGCACAGTCTGTTTCCCCCAATGTCCTACTTCAGCTCCATTATAAGTGACATGGCAGTGTTAAGCAAGGCACTTGCAGCGCTTAGGACCACATTATAAGCTAGTAATCAATTATTTACTGAACAGAGGCAAACAAAAAGACTTTCACTACACTAGTACAGTATTCATCAAAGCCTCAGCTATTAAGGCAGCTGAAAGAGTTAGGAAATAAAACAAACATTTACCTTAACCCATTTTTTTCACAAAAATAGATGTTGTGGCTTGATTCTGATTTAAGAGTGTCAAACTCTGCAAATCACCTGCAATTGTCTTTTGAAATGATCTTACTAACAAACAGTAAATCAAAATATATGTAATGTAGTTTGCTCATTGTTTTGCTAATGTATAGACTTTAAACTACTAATAAAAAACATCTACCCTTCCAGAAGATATCTTTTCTAGTGCTGTGCATAATTTCAGTTACAAAAAGTGTGTGTGTATATACATACATATATTCTGCATATTTGTTTTTCTGGTTTAAAACAGCATTATATGCCTGTAGCTTAATTTTTAGATTTTTCCGTATTTATCTATTTATTTCACCTAATGAAGTCAGTGCTTCCTGTTAGTTGGCACTACAGCATTAAATCCTTAATGCTTAATACTCTCCAGGCCAATATGTTTCCTGTAGCCTAGAGTCTTTTGCAGTGACAGTCTAGAACATTGCTGTCATCTTCTCCTGCCCGTCCAACAAGCTAAGAGAACAAAGTGAGAGATCTGGGTTTAGCAAGCAAGTATTATCGCATTAACCAAGCAAGCCAGAAACCCAGTTCCCTCCAGGAGACTTTCTCCATAATATATGTAAGATGTGCATACATATGCATACACATACACACCCACGCGTGCACACGCACACATGTATATACAGGAGCAGTGGTATCAGTACCACAGCTGCTCCTGGTGTGCGCAGGAGGTCAGACTGGAGACCTCCCTAGGTCCCTTCAAGCCTGAATTATCCTACAGTTAGTAAAAGAGACTTTGTAAATGGGGAGGAACAGTTCACTTTAGGATTCTGACAGAGAAAATATTCACACCATTTACTGAAGATTAACTTTCAAACAACCCCCCAAATAAAAAACAAAACAGAAACAATTGGATATTCACTCAGTAAATTTCAGAAAATGATCTACTTTAAAAGCATAGTTTTGATCTTACGAATAAAACAAATGGAAGAAAATGAGAGATAAGTATCCTTGGGGTGTAGCTTTTCAAAAAGTTAAAAAGCTCCCAAACTAGAAATGTTAGGCTACATATGGTATATCAGAGAACATCATTAACAACACTTTGAACAGGAACAGTTGTATTTAAGTGAAGAGAGGGAAAAGGAATTATTTTACTTAAGTATTGCCTTTTTTTCCACCTAGATTTATACGTAATAATCACCTACTGCTGTTACATTTTAGTTCTGCTTAAAAAAAAATTTCTCCCAGTTCTTGACTTTCAGAAGAAATAGTAAAATACTTCATAAAATGCTAATGCTTTATGGTTCTTCTTGCACAATATTCAAGGATAAATGTCATCAAAAAACAAATATAGACAAAAAAGCACTTTTTGGCTTGTTATTTATATATATTGTTATTTACAATACAGATCGTACAAGGGATTTTCTATTTTTCATGTTGCCTTTACCTTCCTTCCTTTCATTTTACTACTTTTATTCTAAGACAAAATGTAATTAGAACAAAAGATTTCCAACAGCGATTGCGACTTCCCCTGCAAGAAATGCATAGTAGTAAAAGCCTGACCTTTTGAAATAATTTCCATAACCGTGAGTACTGCATGTTTGCCTCTTACTATAATATACAGACATGGCATGAAGTATTTTGTTTCATTTATCATGAGATAAGACACTTGCTTAAAAGCCCCCCCAAATATCCAAATCTTCTATGTTTTTACCCTAACGAAGAAACAGATGAAAGTAAAAACTGCAACAAAATTTCTAGGTTCGTTGTAGTTCTGGACAAGAGCCATCATGTATGACCAGTTACCACAGCTCAGCCGAGATCTGGACTCACGAGCAACGGTGCGGATTAGTACCTAACTTGGTTTGGGCAACGCTTGCAGGGCCACGCACCAGACCCCTACTTGAAACATCTCCATGCCTCACGGTGTTGCAAGAAGGTTGTCAGCGTGATATGTGGAGTCTAAACAAAACATTACAATTAATAATATTTTAAGGCAGTAGTATTAATAAGGGATTTTTAAGGTTACTGAAAAAGACATTAGTGCTGCAAAAAGATATAGCCACAAAGACCCGTAAAAGCCCTCTCAAGTAAGAGAAAAGATTGATGATCCAGAGAGCCAGCAATCGTCTTTGGACAGAGAGGAAAGAAAAGATTTTATTTTATTTAACTCCTAAGATCATAGAGGATATACAGAGTCCTTATTTTGCCCCTCTAAAGTCCTAGCATTGTGAACCACAAAACCAGTCTTTTAAAAGAATGTATATTTAGGTATTTTAATGCATTATCCTTTTTCCATCTATTCGGTTTGATGGCTTAGAGATCCACCTTACTCTTCCAAAACAATTTTTATTAGGTACTCTGTAAATCGTAGATTATTAAACGTATTTGCTGAACTTCTTCAGCTAAGAATAATGTAATTAACCTGGAGTACCTTCAGAGATTTAATTTACAAGTATGTCAGGGTATATACTGCTTCATTCATGCAGGTTAGGTGGATTTGTGCTGAAGTTCTGAATCATAGATTAGCTGGAACAAGCATGAGAAACTTGTGGCCTGCAGGAAAGTCTCACCAGTCAAAGCAAGAGGAATCCAGTACTAATCTGAATGAAGCCACAGAATACATATGTATGTGCAAGCTGATGCTTTTAAAATGCACAGCGTTTGGTGAGAAGAGAATTATACATCAGTGCTGTTTGTCATAAGAATCAGCCTCAATTCTAAAACTGCAAGTTACTATTATGATACACAGGCACTATGCACATTTGAAAATGTAATCGCTTTAATTTCAGAACCTTAATGTATTTTCACCAGCCTGAATTTACAAGACCCAAATCTGCAAGTAGCCTGAGATGCATACAAATATCAGTTTCAATATACACATTTTTGATTGCCTTGGTCTTCTTCAGGCATGCGAAGAGATCACAAATGCTGAAAAGGTGTAAGCTTTTGCTTTCCCATGACACAATGAAACACTGAAAATAAAGCACTTCTCTGTAAAACTAGGAGAGAACATCAAACACAGTCTAAGCTAATGAACAGCATTAAAACAAAGGGTCATATTAAAGCTGTTCATGTTTGGTCTTGCTTATACTGAAGAGCTACACATTATTGTACATTACAACCGTACATTACAACTGTATATTTGAATTTCCAGCTATGTTGAGAACTATAAGGGTATTTTAAAGCACAAGACTAGAAGAGAATGGAAGAATAAACACAGGATAAAATCAAAGGAGGAGAAGAAGAAAATACAAACCCCAGAAGATATCTTTTTCTGTAGAAACTTACTATTCTAGGTCTACTATCTTCTTACTTAAAGTATTTCTTACTTCTATGCATTTCATTGAGGCTTAAGCCTAAATGATTGCTTACTATATTAAACAAGCTTTGCTACTCTCCCCATACCTCTAAAAGGAAAGAAAGAGAGAGAAAAAAAGAGAATATGCTTTGTCACCAAACAGAAGTTTGCTTTGAGAAGAAGCAGGACAGAAAAGAAGAAAGATTTTTTGGGACTGGTCTGATAGAACAGCAAGGTCAAAGACTTCTATCTCTCATCCAGTTCAGTGCTTTTATTAAACCCTTCTGTACTCGTTTGAGAGGAACAGATTTTTAAATCCTAAACTACAGAAGGAGAGAAAAGAAGTATTTTCTCTGAAACAGTGACAGAAAAGGAGAAAAGACTTCTCTAAGATCTCTTGGGACCTTGAAATTCATTATGTGTTTTTTTAAGAACAAAATAGCCTTTACAAACCTGCAAAGAGGATAAGTCTCCAAAGAGGATAAGGCTTCACTGTACTGAGTGCTGTACAAGCAGAAAAATAAACTTCTCATAGTGACTTCACACTCTAGAATTATGTAACAGGGTTATTATGAGACTTTTAAAATGAACATCTTAAATAGAAAATAAGAAGAGTAAGTAAGTAAATGTAAAACTATCTCAAAGCTGAACATCTCACACAAAAGTGAACTGAATATGGAAATGGCTGGAAAGTACAGAAAAATCCTTTAAAATTGCCTCTAACTATACATGTATACACTTACATTTGTGTGTGTTTGTATATCAACAGGCATACTAAACATCTGGAACATCTAGGCCAAATCTGGCTTTTCACTAAGCAAAACTAAAAATACCAAGGAGAAGAAATTCACCAATAATTAATAAAGGAGTCAGTGGCAACAGCTAAGATCTCTAAATCTACCTGCTTTGGTCCCGTATGCTGCCAGCATATAAAGGTAATAGACTCCAGAAGCAGTTCTTTGAAGAAACGAGGTTATCTGGTTTTAAAACGTAGACAGTAGAAGCTAAGTATTACTAAGCCTCAGTGATGCTCAAGTCATACCTGACATGCAGACAGCCCTCCCAGCACTGACCTCCACCTGCTGATGTCCCCACGGCCCTGCCTGGCCTTTGCGGGGCTGTGTCTGACGTGGGCCACCCTTGCCGGGCCTGATGCCAACCCTGATCTGTGGGCCGACTGCCTGTCCAGTCCCTGTCCCCGTCCCCGCTGCCGGAGAGTTGCCAGATGTCCCGGGCTGGGGCTGCCCCTGGCTGCTCTGCTCCCTCGGACAGGCTCCGGCTGCGGGGCCCGGCCCTGCTTCCGCCGGGAGCCCCTGCAGCTCCAGGCACCTGGCACCCCAGGGAACTCCCAGCCACATGGCGCCCTGACAAAATTGTCTTTGAGATTAAACAGCATGGAACAAACGCACCAATATTTGATAGAAAACTGACTCTTTTCCATAAGCCCTTTCCAATCTTAACTATGGAGAACAAGTAAGAATGTCTTTCCGTTAAATATATTTGTGACCGTTCACACAGTACAAACATACATTATCTTTTGTCCTTTTCTTTTTGGCTAGTCAACCGCTTTCGCAGCTATCTGCTCATCTACAAAGAGAACATTACAGAATTCTCCAAGAGCTCAACAGGAGAAATGATGTATTTTACTAGAAAAAAGACTTCAACAAATGTCAGACACTGAAAACCACTTTAAAAAAGAATTCTGAAAACTCAGGATACAATTACCATCAGGTAAAGTTAGATACTTAACATTTTCCCCTCTCCCACAGCCAAGCATTGTATATGCAGTTCTCAGACAGATGAAGTTCCAAGCATTATGTGCAATTTTTTTTTAGTAGACCTATTTTTTAGTCAGGAAATTACAAGAAAAATCAGAAGTTCTACTTTGCAAGTACTAATTCTAATTTTCTGTTTTCTTGTCAAAAGGGTTTTCTTTTACAAACTGAAACCTCTGACCAGAAGTCTGTTAATCCTAAGTGCATTATTCAGATTTATACAGTAGGATGTAGCAGAGCAGCAGGCCAGTGGGAGGAGGTGGAAGAGGCTGCACAGCAGAGCAGACAGTCCCCCGTTACATCACGTAGAGCTAGTGGGGCGCCACAGCTGCTCTGGTCAGGCCAACACTACAGTAAAGCAACTCTGAATACAAGTTTGAGGTCCTGAAAGGGATAAAAATTGGAATGTGATTTCTAGGAGTGCCACTGTAATAAAATAGTCTCATTAGATTTCATATAAGCCAAACAATATAATTTCTTTACTTACAGACTTCCTTAAACTAACTTTTGTTAGATCAAAATTTAAAACTATTTAAAGAACTATTTACAACGATTTAAAATGGGTATTCCAGAAATACTGCCTCCCACTGTCACCTGCAGATTCTGCTCGTGGAAAGGGGCAGCTTGCCAGAACAAAGCCAAGGTGTACAGACTGGTAACAAAACTATTAAGATTGGCATGAACAAAACATGGATGGAAATGTCTGTATGTGAAAGCACAGATAAGACTGAAAAGAAGGGGCTGTATGAACAAGGAAGAGCACGATTCCCGGCGCACTGCTCCCCGGACACCGCTCCCAGCAGCGAGGCTGAGGTCTGTGCTGTCTGGCACCACCCAAAGGGCTGCCCTCCGGCACGGCCACCGCACAGACAGCTCACCACCGGCAGACTCTGCATCCTCCCAGGACCACGACAACAAGGTTGCAGCACGTAACATACACCGTTCCTTCTCCTGTTAGACCAATAAGAAAGCAGATTACAGACATATTTTTAAAACATATTTCAAACAAGGAAAAGCAGCTAATGGGCAGCAGCTGGGCCTAAGATGCATGGAAGCTAAGTAAGCAAATTTCCTTATCCAGTAAGTACCATTTCTGACAGACTGTTAAGTCTCTAGATATTTGGTAAGAGTTTTTTCTGGTGTTTCACTGTAATACATTAAGATACATTAAAATTCCTAATGCTAGCTTACTCTTTTTAGCAAAGACGTTGCTATGGGAAGACCAGCTACCTCTTAAACCTTGGAGGGTTACACAGTAATTCTTGAGATCCTTGAAAAAGCTCTCACCAACAATTGCCTCCCTAACAATTGCCACCCCATGTACTCAAGAGAATGCTCTGCTTTTGCCATTTAAAAGTTTGACCTTCACTGTAGTATCTGTAATCCACAGTTTTCTCCTCTGCTTTATACAGTCATCACAGACATCAGTATTTTCACAACGCAAGAGTAAAAACTGAAGTGTGGCACTCTTAAGCTGTATATCTTAAAGAGAAAATCTGTGATAGACATATAATAGATAAGACAACTTCTTCTGAACTGACATTACCATTTTATCTCTAGCATCACCAAAGATCAAGCATCATTTTGGATCTAGCTTTCAGACTGAAATTCAAAGAAGAGTTCATGAATAATAGTTACAATTAACCAGCAACATGTTATTTATGAAGTTGCTATTTCATGTACTGGCAAGAAAGATGTTAATGAAAAATGTAGTGTTTAGAGAATTTTTAACAGAAACAAAGGAAGTCATACGTAAATTGTATTTTTGTAGGAAAAAAACCCTCACCCAAGGACAAGGATTTAACCTGATTTAGTGCAGCTCAAGGATCAATCTGTTTTAATGTATTATTCTGTCACTATAGATTGGTGGATTGATCACATCTTGGCTCGAGCTTTACTTGCCAGCGAGCACAAACTAATCTGTCCAATTGGTTTCACTAGCATACAGTCACCAAGCACTAACTAGATCTGATCGATATCCCCTATAGTGTAACAGCTTCTGTGTTTATTGTGCTACAGACTTCAGAAGTGACAAATCAGTGTCAGTACAGTTTAGCAGTGATGGCTCAAGTGGTACACCATGCAAAGTATGTCTAGTAGGACTGACTTAAATGACACACCTTCACAGAGATTTTATTTACAAAGTCCTGGGACAGTTTTGCTCTAGCACAGAGAAAGGGCCTCCGTCACCACAGACATGCGAGAAAGTTGTTACCTGGACACGGAAGTTTTGCAGGCCCAGCTTTTTACTATTATTGCTGTTAATGTTAATCATAATAATCCCAAAGTATTATAATCATCACTGTTAGTCATCAAAGCCATAGTCAGAAACATGAAAAAAATGCCCTATCAGAATATATTACCATCTTCTATCTCAAAACTGCATTTTTTGACAAAAAGGATCTAAATACTAGCTAGCAGACTGCATTTGAATAGGCGTATGCCAGCTTGATACTAATGAATAGGGAGAGGAAAAGGAAAAATGGATTGGGACAGTAAAAATTTATTTAGCTGCCAAGCTGCTTCTTGTCATTCATTCAAAGTGTTTCAAAGTAGATCTGCCATGAAAACTGGACTCTTACGCAACAAGTGTATCTTGAAATCTGCTTGTTTTGCTTTACCTGCACTGGTCAGAGACTTGAGATGATTGTTGTTTTGATTTACAAAATGTGAGGGCAGGCAAGATAGCAGCTTTCCTGAAGCTGCTTTGAATGATAATGGAGTTACTGCCTTAGCTGAAGCAGTAGTGGGCTTTGTTGATAAAGGTCTTGGATGACCCAACTGAAACATCTTCAGTTAAATGATGTTCCAAATCTGAATGTTTCACAGTGAAATATCTGTCTTGAGAAAGACTTTGTCAGGAATGTTGTCTTCTTCTCATTCTCCTTCTTCTTTTGAGAATGGGGAAAACTGACTCTTTCAAACCCCAGAAGCTTAGTAGCTACGGGGATGTCTCAAATTAAGACACCTGCGGAACTGACTTCACAAAGTACTGTGAAAAAGAGGGAGAAAGTTGGGGAAAAATTAAAACCTACTTTCCAACATTCAAGATAAATCTATATGTTATTTGTAATAAACATTAGTATTAATTATAATACTAATAATACTGAAATAAATGTAATAATAACACTGTAACAAATGTCATACTAATAATTGCAATACTAAATGTGATTTTCAGGTAGGGTCTTTACAAGGCCATCAGAGTGGAATATCTTAGAGTTTTAGAGGGTGCTGCTGAGTATTCATCAGTCTTGCACACACTGGAAAAGGGGAACTCCACTGGTCGATAAAACTGCTCTATTTAATAGCTCTCTGTGGAAAGCTGTGAGTCCCTTTGTGACTAGCAATAGCATGGCTCAGGATTATCTTATTTTGTGTTTGGTCCTAAAGCTACTTAGACATATCTGCAATGCAGGGATGGAATTACACAAGACTGTCTTGTGAGACTGAGAAGCTGAGTAAATTTGTACCTATGCTTGGAAAAGACTTTGGGGAATTTCAGCTAAAAACTATCCCCAAACCAAACCAACCAGTCCATCCATAAAAGATTTAAATTGCCTCTTCTAAAACTATATTTGCATGTTTATTTTTTAATAAGATGAACTTAATTTTGATTAACATTCTATCTTGAGATTCCCACTTCCTCTTTTCCTTCTAAAGTCTTTTCAAAATCAAATTCTACAAACTTCACATGGTCCTATTACGATAAAATGGATTTTTTTTTGTTGTTCACTCACTGGATTTCCTCTTCCCACAAAAGAGAAGAGCATCATTTATATTTATGCAACTGTACACACCACAACAGTTAACAGCATCACACTAAAGGAAATGATTTAATTTAAAAGAGATGTCAACAGAGCCAAGCACGCAGAACAGGATCTGCAACACTCCAGTCAATGACCACTGGCTCCTTCACCACAGGCAGCTGCGATGCCAACAGCCCAGCTATCCAACAGCCACTGAGTCCCCATCTGCTCAGCCAGACAACAGCATTTTGAGATGATGACGTGACAGCAGACCACACGGTAGCTGATGAGCCAATGAAAGCAACTACTGACTACTAATCATGTTATCATCGCAAACCCTTTCCAGAACCAGATATATTATGGAAAAAATAGTTTAGACAAAGCCCAATTAATTTTTGCTGCCTCCCTCCTCTCCCCAGGTGATTTCTCTGAAAGCCTTTAGAGGCTTTTGTACTCCGCTCTGTAACAGCCAAAACCACTTGTTAGCTTTTAGTCTTTGGTGATGCCTCCAGTATGGTATGAAAATGTGAAATGCCCTGTTCAGCTGTAGCATATTGGATGACAAAACCAGTGCAATTAAATAGCCTTTGTCCCTCTACATTTGTGTGATAAGATATTAAATTAAATCTTCCGTACAATAAGCATATTTTTATGTAATCCATTTCCTCTCATGAACTAATTTCAAAAAAGAACATAAGGATTCTTACAAAACTGCTGATGGAGAAGAGGACTATCCACCAACACACCATTAGCTATTGCCTCTTGTGTTCTCAAATAAAACACGCTGTGTAGAAGTGATTGCATTGGAAGTTATTGGTACATTTGAATGCAAACTACCAAACCATGAAAAATGAGGCAACCATTTGCTATAAAAATAAATTAGGAGGCAATGCTTTGCTGGCAAAGCCATTTGAGTACCACAGTTCATAACTATTCATGGTACCATTAACAGATGTCTTTGCTTGTACTGTGAGCAGCCTTATGATATTGTCGTATTCAGCAGTACTTTATATTTAAAGTGAGTGCAAGCAACTTTGTTTTAGGATATAATACAATCTTGCCTGATGTAGAGATCCTATGGGAAATTATACAATAATGTTACCTACATAACTAATTTTCTTCTTATGAAATCATGATTCCCACTACACTTTTAGAGCTATTCCAAGTATTGTTTAACACCACTATTTCCATGTTAATACCTCAATAAATCACGGAAACACAATACTTCATATGAAAAGTGAGCCATACCTTCAGGAACATAACTTTTGCTTTCAAAATTAAAAGGGGAATAAAATTGATGCTGAATGTACTGTATGTTGTTCAAGGGTAGTAAAAGTACCCAAGTGCTCCTAACAAAGCAAAACTACATACTGCATGCATCTGCACTCACACAAGATACTGCATAATTTTGCTTAACTATTTAACTCTATGCCTTGAGAAAAAGAGGGGCAGGAGGAGGCTGCTTTCAAATACATTCCTAGAAAACTTACTTACTGAATGCACTGTTCCTCCAGAGATTGCTCAGAAACTAAAATACAAATGGATACCCAGAGTAAACTTTCCACCATTGAGACACTTCTCTTAATGCTATTAGTTGTTTTGAATAAGGATTATTTTGAATCCATACTGCAAGTCAATTTTAAAAATTTCAAAATATTTAATAAATGATAAATTCCCCCTTTCCCTTCAGAAAATGCTAATGTTCAGAAAGTCTAGCACAGAACAGCTCAGAAAGAGCACAGAAATTCACCAACTTTGCCATTTCCTCTCCATTTGTAGCTATGAGCTTTATACTATACTTGTATTACTGTGCTTTCATATACTCTTCAAAATAGAAGCCTGATAACATAAATATGTTGTAGGAAAATCTGAAGTAATACTATCAACACAAGTAGACCTATACCAGTAAAGAACAAGACTAATACTATTTTTGGAAGATCAGACCCTATAGTTAAAAGTTTTGGATTTTATTCTGCATATGCTCCATATTAATCAGATTCTATAATAAAGAAGCTGAGTTTTGCATGGTACTACTGAGGCCCCTTGTTCTGGCAGCCTCAGTAACTCCATGTAATCCAGACTGCCTTTAGAAGGAAACCTGACTTGAAGCCGGAGCGCCATAAGCAGCATGACTGCTCCAGACTGCAAGCACATATTTAATCTGTTTGGTATGTTAACCACCACACCGACACACCAGTGAACTACCCCTGTAGCCATGTTAACCCCATTTCTATTTGCATCTGTGTACAACTATCTTTTCTTTTTAATAAAGTCTTACGTGAGGGATTAATTGATACCACATTCAGACTCTAATTTTAAATTGCATTCACTTCATGCAAATTTGTAGTCACAGCATAATTTCTACCCTTTCTGCATAGTTTCTCCTCAATGTACTTCAGTGCACTGTTTTCTAGTCAGAATTCAGTTGAAATAAGCTAATACTGAATATGTAAAGGAAATAAACCATAAACAAACACATTTAAAAGTTGTAGAAGAACATATCCATGAAAATTGTTCAGCCTTTATTTTTGTTTAGAACAGTTTATTGCCCTGTCTACTTTACTGATCATCTCTATGCTAAATTATACAAACTTATTATAGCCACCTCATTAAATGCTCTTAGTAGGACCCCATTTTGCCCTTTCTAGTCTTAAAAAACAGCAGGCAAACACCAATTAAAATGTTCATGGTTTTTGTTTGAGGGAGAGAAAAGTAACCTCTGAGATGCCATTTAGCGTATATGCTTTCCAATAGGCTTTTTCTAAATATTGGTCAAAAATAAAGGGAATTACCTTGATTCAGCAGTAGAACAACTCTCTACTTAGTTAAATTGCTGTCTCTAAATATAATAAGCCCCTAAAATTATCTTTCCAAAGCAAACATATTTTATGAAACACTTTAGCTTTACAATTCTGCACAAACACTGTTGTTCTTTTTTAAAATAACCACTAACGGTCAAAAGTAACAGCTATTATCTATTTCTGCAGTATGAAAAAATGCCCAAATTAGTATGATAATTATATTTAAACATTAGAGCTGAATGATTAATGAAAGGGACAAGAAGATGGAACATGTTTTTAACACATGAATAGTATCTGTGAATTGCATTTCTTGCCATTTTTGTAAGTCATTCCTGTTTGTTTCTGAATAATGATCTCCTTGAAACTATTGCATGGCTTTGTATGGTAATTATGTTTTATTATTAATATCTGATTAAAGTGAGACAGTCAGTGAATCAGGATGATCAGCTGAAAATGGATTATGGATCCACCCACCCCAAATGTTAAGAAGGGCAGAACAAATGGTTTTATTTAAGATCTGTGGAAAGATACTACTTTAAAGGAACTCCTAGAAATAGTCCTTTGTAAAATTAAAAAAGAAAAATGTGCTACATTCATTATATAATAAATGGTGCTTTTCTAACAGAGATCATAGGAGTATAAAAATAGACGTTACCGGTCAGAAGAAGGGTCCATCTGGCCAGCAGGAGTCTCTGACAGTAGCCAAAACCAGACATTAGGGAAAACATCAAGCTCGGAGCAAGTGCATGCTACTTCCCCCAAATCCATCCCTCAAAATTTTGCAGCTAAGAAACTTGCCAGACCAGAAGCCTTTGTATCTCATAACCTTCATTTTTCCTCTGACCTTTGGCATTTAAGTAACATGTATTTAGCATCCAAAAACTCTACAGAACTTCCCAGCTCAATTACAGGCTGTGTGAAAAGCTGGCTAACTTTGTTTTGAACTTGTCCGTAATGTTTTCATTCAATATAGCTGTTGTTTTGGAAGAGGTGAGGAATGACTGTTTCTATTCTGCCTACAACTGTATCATTTCTCTCTCAGTTACTTTTCCTGGCTAGGAAGTATTATTGCTCCTTGCACAGAAGCTGTTCCATACCTTTAATCATCTTTGCTGATTCTCTCTGAAGCATTTCCAGTTTTTTACTGCATATTTTTTCTGAGATGAAGAGAGAGGCAGTGCTGCACACAGCAGTGATGCAGCTGGGCATACAGTCAACCTTCACAGTGACAAAGAAATTCTGTACTTTATTCATAATTCCTTTCCTAATAATTTTTAATATTCAACTTGCTTTTTTGACTACTGAACATTAAGCTGACATTTATGGCAGGATCTCATTCCCAAGTGCCAGTGGTTCACTCAGAGTCTATTATTTTACAAAGAGTTAGGATTTTTTCCCAGCCCTGTGCACCACTTTCACGTATCTGTACTGAACTTTATCTGCCACGTCCTCCCTCCATCTCTCAGTGTGATAAGGTCCACTCTATAATTTTTCCTAGTAAGCTCTTGTTTTTAATATTCTGAAAAGCTTACTGTTTCCAAAAAGTCTCTTTCCCTGCCTCACTGAAGAGCATTTGAAGGAATACAGAGGGCAGCGCAGCGCCTGGCGAGACGGACTCCCCCAACAGTCACGCTCCTGCACGGCCGACGTTCGTGCCTCGTCGCTGCTCTCTGCTCGGGGAGCCGCGCAATGTGGCTGCTGCGCAAGGGGGGCCAAGCCGAGCGAGGCCGTGGGTGATGGCAGCAGGGCAGAGCAGCCCCACAGCCCCTGGGCACGGCTGGGGCGGGACAGCGACAGGTGCCGCCTCTAGACCCAGGCCGGCAAGGCAGGTGCCCGGGTGTGCCCGTCTCCCCACACAGACCAGGCGGGAACAGCAGGAGACACGGCTGCGAACGGGGCTGGAAACGAAACTGGAGATGCGGCTCCCCCCACGGTAGGTCCAGAGTTCATCCCTCCAGGGAAAGACAGAAGAGCAGGAGGCAAGGCTGGGCACACATGGTGCACCCAGGCCACAACGTGGGCAGGTCTGGGTGCCCCAGCCTGCACTTCCCCGGAGCTCCTGGCCCACAGGCAGAGGGGATGCACGTGGGGTCCCCGATGAGGCTTGCCAGGGCAATTAAGGCCTATGAGTGCACTCAGCCCCCCGGCACTCCCACCACTGAACTAATTATTCTTCTGCATAAGGACATCTTACCCCGTGTTCTTCCAACTTCTTATTGGCGTTTTGGTGTGAGGAATTTTGTCTGATTGCTTTACGATTATTCAAGCAAACTGAATTAACTGGTGTAAGCATGGCAGCTCCCTGAAAGGTTTGTGATGCATAATTTATCTTTTCATAAGCTATTTTAACAACTTCTCCCCAAACAGAGTTACCAGTGTGAATACTAATTGAATTATTGTATATTATATTTTGTACTAATAAAGTATCAGGCTTATCCGTCTCATTTTTGAAGCACTGAAAGGTCTTGATGTCATTCACTCCAATTGAGAGATTTTTTTGAAACTATGAAAGCTTTTTTTCCAGTGGTAAAACAATTTTTCACCTAGCTCTAGCAGCACATTCTGTGAAACTGCAGATTTAAGTTGGTCATGATGGTGTAGCTGCCGTGGAGTCAGAGAGTTGGGCAACCGCAAGGTCTCTAGCAGCTTGCCAGCACACTGTGGAAAACAAAGCTATTTCCTTCTTCTGTCTCTCTGTACAGCTTTGTCTGTATACTTCAGCAGAAGTTTGTCAAACAGATAAGTATCTATGACAAATTTCCTATGCAACTGCTCTCTACAGATTTCCTGGAGGTTAAAAATACTACGTGACAGAGCCGTGTAAACAGCGTAGATCTCTTGACTCAAAGTGTTACATTTGATGATATGATTCACTTTCATTCCTGCTTTGTTCCCCCTTGCTTGTGTTTCTTCACTGCATTAACTGGACAAAAAACTGACCATTAAAGAGCAGACCACATCTTTTACAGAGTAAATAAATGAAACTTAAAAGAAATCCCTTATCCAATTAACCACCCCCCCTCAATTTTGAAGCTCTCTAATGCTATCAATATAACTATGTCTCATGGTTTGATCAAACACATCTAACATATCCAACTTCTAAAATCAAATATAATTGCAAATATAATGGCTAACAGATTTCACTCCCATAGTTTAGTCAGTCACTATTAAGATTTTTCTTTTTCTTTCTTTCTTTTTTTTTTTTTTTCTTTTTCTTTTTTTTTTTTGCCTGGAATCAGGCTGCTTTAATTTGGTCATATGTATTGGTTCTTATTTAATAACAGAAGGCAACACATAATCAATAATGTCAGTTACAGAAGTGTCACAAAACAAGATCAGTGCTCTCTGCACCAGAAACCCTAAGGTTTCTTGCTTTTTAAAGCTCCCCAAATCTCACAGAAGATATATTTATGCATACATCTGAGGACAATAAACTCAGGAAATTATTAACAGCAGTAAATCTGAGAGAACTCAAGACACATACTGGCCTGGATCCCCAATTTTGTAGTTATTTACAAATATATTTTGCAGCACAGAAGCTCCATTTTTCAGACATAGCTAAAAGTCCTTTTGTTTTTCAGGGACACACTGAGAAACATAAGCCATCCAACTATTATCCAAAACTCCATATTTTTCTAACACTTATTATGGTTAGGAAGTAATACAATAGTCTTAGTGAACTCAAATCTTTTTTAAAACTGGGTACTGTAATACAGGAAAAGTTTTGTGGGCATTATGCATGACCCACTGTACACTGTTTTAATTCAACAGCATTGAATTAAAATTTCTAGAAAGAAAGTACATTTTTTTTTCAGATGTTAACTAACTTTTATGGTAAAAGATACAGCTTCACTGGAAATACTTACGTAGAGATATGTTATTTCTAATTTACATGTTAGCAGTAAAAGTGAAACTTGGCCATAAAATGCATACTGTTTCCTGATTTATTTTCAGTTCCTCCAAATATTGTCTGCAATAGTATGAGCATGCATCAATGCTATTCTCACCAAAATCTTTCCCAACTGAAACTAGTCCAAATACGAACTATCATTTGGAAAAAAAGATATAAATGAAAAAACACCTACCCAGAACCTAGCTGGATTTTTACATTAGCTTTCATTTTTTGCACCTTTCAAGATGGCCAAAACAAGTGATGTAATAGGAAAATTAAAATAAAGGGGTAACTTCACTTGGTTATAGTATAAATGAAGCAGATAGTACAGTATTCACTCAATCATGAAACTGTCCAGGACTAGAAACACAGAAAACTCTCAAAAAAGGAGACAGGCTGGAAACAGGATGAAAATGATCCAAGTTCAGGCACACAAATACTATAATTTCTGTTAAAACAAAAGTCAAACTTTAAGTTACTATCAGTATTTTCTATCCCAGATGTATTTGTTCAAATCCCAGTTTCTGATCATTTCTGGGGATTAAGTACTCTCATGTCAGTGGCTTTTCCCTCCCTCATTATTTCTGTTTTCCTCATGTCATCTTAGCTTTACTTAGGCACCTCTGTCTCTTCTTAGCTCTCTAGAATTCTCTTTTATATTCTCCAGTTTGTTTCTGTATGTGTATGTTAGGCCTCACTCCAACTATGACATCTCACACTTGCTGCTTTACCTTTCATCTGAATGCCTGCGTACACTAACTAGTTCAGTCTTGTGTCTCTTCACCTCTCCAACTGCTGCATTCGCTGATAACTACCTAGTCCAATGTATAGGTCTTATTTCCAGAGGTTGAGTCTTTTGTTGATCCCACGAAGTGGAGAACAGGATATTCTCTTGCTCTGCACAGATGAATCCCAACTGACAAACTCTATGAGTTGGAAACTTATCTATTTCTTTCATGAGCAAATTTTGAGATAACCCACTCTTACAAAGCCTGGGCCACTTGTGAAACAGATCTCTACCCTAGACAAGAATCCCAAACCAAGAAATACCCATTTGCCTTCTACCTAAACTAACTTAGTTGGGCCCCGCATGAAGTCTGTTTCCTTGGAATGGAACTTCCATAATACCTGACAGTCTCTCTTGCTTCGCATTATGCCTCCTCTGATCCTGCTTAAAAATGGAGGAATAAAAACAAATTCTGTTTCAAAACTTCCTGAAGTAAACGATGAATAACAGCAAACATTGATCATCATGGCCCTGTTTGAACCAACAGTCTCTACTTGCCATGACCTTCTTTCCTCTGAAACCTCCCCTGTTCCAGGGGTTTAGCTACCTATGTCCCAGGTCTGCTCTGATGTGGCAGAACTATTTAACCTTGGTCCAAACTTTGTGAAAACAGCTATATTTGTTTCTCCCATCACTCAG
The DNA here is from genome assembly GCF_028389875.1 of Rhea pennata. Classification (NCBI taxonomy): domain Eukaryota; kingdom Metazoa; phylum Chordata; class Aves; order Rheiformes; family Rheidae; genus Rhea; species Rhea pennata. The sequence goes on from NC_084666.1 coordinate 60,373,515, forward strand.
GAGTTGCATTTAAGCTTGGGCTTGGCTATGTTGAAGGTATGTGGGTGCCCAGCCTTGTACCCTGCTGACTTGTCCAGGCCCTGCTGACCTGATTTCCCAGCTTGATGCTGGATCTGCCTCATTACTATAGGCTTGTGCGGCCATCTGGACTGTGGCTGACGGTGGTTTCTGTCACCAGATCTACTCTGCTCGCCTTGCTCGGGTCCTGGGGCATCCCCTGTTGTTGGGGGACTGCAACCCTCAGCTTCCGGCTTGCCCTATGTTGCTCTCTGAGTAGCCCACTCTTGCTGCTCCCTGAGACAGATCAAGTAGTGTTTTAGCTAAGATTCTCCAGGGTGACATATGGTAGGAGGGCATTTCATTGCTGAAAAGGAAGGCAGTCAAGAACAATAAATGTCTTTTACACACCTGGTATTTGTATGAATCATTGGAACACTACAGTTGGTTATAATTCCATATTGCTTAAGAAACAAAGCAAAATGAGACACTTTGGGATTCTTTTTGGAAATAGGATGAAAACACTCCTCTGAAATAATTTTCACTTCAGTTAGCTATGTTTTCTTCTGCCCTAGAAGATGGCATTAATAACACACATTCTACCTGCATCTGTCTTTGATGACCACAGGGATTCATAAACTGTTCCATCCGTTAACTTTCTGTTGCTTTTTATTAGAAGAAATTCACACTTGTGCCAAACAGAAAGCACTCAACTTGTCTACCAGCTTCTTTCAAGGTGAAATCTAAGTTAAACTGAAGAGATAGAGATACTCTGAAAACCAGCCCCTTCTGGAGCACTCTATGAATCCCCTGGGGAAGGAAGGAAAAAAAAAGGAGAAAGAGAAAGAGAGAAGAGAAAGACAAGAAAAGAGAAGGAAGAGGGAGAGGGAGAGGGAGACTTTGCACTTACATACTTAAGATATTAATTGATCCAAAACTTTTCTCTAGCTTCTACATTAATGTCTTCTGGAATTCTTTCCTAACTACAAACTTCAGTGTTGTAATACACAGTAATGATAAGTCTTTGCAGTTCCACCTAATAAATATATTTTAAATCCAATCATAATGCCTCAAAATTCTTTTAATTGCTATATGCCATTTTGTAAACATAATAATCAGCCTTCAATTCAGCTACTACCTTGGCTGAGCAGGTTAAGTCTGCAATCACTCATTTGTGCACAATAATATTCTGGACCATTTTGCTCTTAGCTGATGATGAAAGAAATTGTTTCCCTCTAATCAACATAGAAGTTTAATGAAACAATATTCATATAGCATGTTATCTGCCCTGTAGGGGAGAAAAATCTAAAATCATGCTAACTTACATTACTATTCGGGTGTCAATTGAGTTTTTAAATAAACCTTTCAGGAAGTGTCAGAACATTTTATTCCATTACTCTCTGATGATATGATACTGTACTATCTGAAAATTTAGTGTTCTATATCCAGTAGTTTGGAATTCCTTCAAATGACGAAGAAGATCATCTAAATTATTCTTATTCCTACAGGCATAAAGATGTTGGATTACACTTGGACCGATTTCACTATCCCTTAACAGTCTGAATGCTTTGAAGACCTCCTTTGAATCAGGGGTTCTGTTTTCTTTCTATTCAATACACTGGCGATGCAAAGTTATTACAAATACTCTATGCGTAAACTTAACTCTGTTGCTGCTGTATCGAAACTCAGGTCTTTATACTGTTTAAAATTTATCAATAGCAACTAATTAAATATTTATTGTATCATTGAGATTACAATACTACATTTTGAGCTCTGTTGGTATTTCCTTGCTAAATCTGAATATTCAGGGGTTCATTACTGCATTATCTTATATCTCACTGAGCCCTCTTATAATAATAGGGGATTATTTCTGAAACTTAATTAGTTCAATTTTTATTGATGATACTGATTAGCAGGTCCCCAGTTTCTACTATACAGCTAGTGAATACAGAACACACAGTCAGGGAACCCAAAAGAGAAAATATTTTAAAATCAAAATTAAATCTAATAAAATAGAAAATTAAACAGAATATCCTTAGAAAGGTCTCAAGTCTTTCTGGGGCAAAGATCCAAAGTGAATCAGTGACTGCAAATTCATGAGCTGGTTGGATATCTCTACAGCTTCTGGTAGAAGCTACACAACTGTCATCTCCTGGCAGAAATCTTAAGGCCAACTGGGATCAGTTCTTCCTGGGGAAAGCAGGCATCACTTCGCAGGAGAAGTCATACACTAAGACTACATAAGACATTTGTGATTCTTGCAACAAGCCAGCATTAATCTAGCCAAAGGAAGTGACAGATAAACAAATGTGCATTTCCTTTAAACTTACCACTTACTTCTCTATAAAACATGACAACAAATATATATTGGATCAAAATAAATCCAGCCGATCAGACTGACACTTAGAAAATACAGTCTTCTGTCTGTATAGCACTTTAAAGCTCTGGAAGTGACTTTTTCTTTTAGCATTGTAAAAACACACACACCTTGCCAATAATTGAGGAGAGCATTCAAAACCTGTAAACCTTTAAATTACAAGTGAGAGTGAATTTGGATATAGTATTAAAAAAAAAAAAAAAAAAAAAAAAAAAAAAGCTACTCCAGAGCACGCTTACTCTGGACGTTAGCACTCTGGACAGTGTCCTGGGCAGCCTGCTGTAGGTGACTGTGCTTGAGTAGGGGGGTTGAACTCGATGCTCTCTACACATCTCTTCCACCCTCAACCCTTCAGTGATTCTGTGATTAGCAAGTTTACTATGTCGATAACCAATAAAGATGTGCTTTATTGTAGAACAGAGGGAAAATGGTAACACTAGAATTGTGTCAAGGACCTCAGTGCAATGCTTGCATTTTGTTAGGGTCTATACTACTTTTGGACTAGATACCAATAGATACCAGGCTATATTAGGTTTTTCTTAATCTTCAGAGAGCTAAAAATTTTAAATGTTCTCATAAGGTAGCAAATAATTGCAGTGACTGATGCCGGTTAGATTACTACAATTTATTCTAATAGCAACAGGAGCATTAAAATACATTTGGAACTGTATAACATCTTTTTAGTAAAAAAAAAAAAAAAAAAAAAAAAAAAGGCAGCTGCTTAAAACTCAAAATGGGTTAAAGACCAGTTACTAGATTTTAGAAAATTTCTTCCTTCTGCAATTCACCCCAACAACACTGATGTTCCAGTTCCTTCTTGTGTCAGGTGTAATGATCAAAGCATTCTCATGAGGATGCTCAAAACTGAAGAAACGAGAACAAACTAACACATTGCAAACAGTAAAAATCCACATATAGTGCAGCATTTCATGACTTCCTAAATTGATTAGGAAAAGGATAGAAATCATCATCATTTATTTGATGAAGAGATTTATCAGATTTATCAGACAATGCCATGATTATGTATTTCAAAACGTATATTGGTGTTGTCCTCAAAAAAAAAAAAATCTAGAACAAGGATTAATTAATTTCAAATTAATTGCAAAACACAGAGCATCTTAAAAATTCTATATACACACTGCTGTTAACATGAGAAAAAGCTATGTCAGTTTCCTTTAAGAAGACCTGCAGATTATTAAATAAAATATTGAGGGAGAAAAAAAGGAGGACTCCATAGAAAACTACAAGTTCCACATGTAACATAGAAAACAAAGAGCATATCTACAGAAGTACTGTGTTGTAGTATTCCACAGTTCCACAAAGCAGATTCTTCTCACTCGAATTTCTGGGTGAATCCTGTGTATTTACATAAGTAAACTGAAACCCACCACTCTTCCCAAAATCAAACTAAATCCATCTGCAAGTTTTGATTCTATACTGCAGTACACTGCTATCCCATCCAGCTTACATCTAAATACTCAGTATATTCCTGTGAAGAGTATTCTGCACCCTCAGTCTTTTCCAAATGATTTTGCTGCAAATATTTTCCTGAATAGCCGTATAAATTGTTTTGCACCATGTTATTCAAAGTAGTTGTGAATTTTCACAAATTTTAACATTTTCTGTGTGTCTTTTTCACTATAAAACAGAAACATATGGCTCAGTTTCAAATGGCTAATTGGCATTATCTTAAAGTGCTGTTAAGAGGTTGAATTGAATGTATAACATCTGATAATCTGCATGTATTTAAGACTAGAAGGTACTTTACAAGTCAACAGATGGCAGCAGATATACTTTAGGAAAAATAGTAATTTACCTTTCTTTTTTTTTCTTTCTTTTTTTTAACAGAGTTGTCTTTCTGTTTACTGAAGAAGAGTTTGCAAATAGGGGCTGGAATGCATGAAGCAAACCCCACCTCTAGAAAAAGACTAATAATAGATGTTTTTGCTTTATTCATCAAGATGGTTTTTGTTAAATACAGATGTATTTCATGCAAGACATACATACATGGTAATCCAATTGCTACTGATAGGTGCAAAACAGCATTTGATACCATATGCTATTAAAGAAACTGCCTTAGGAAATGGGAAAGGCTTCTCACTCACAGAGCTTACATACAACAGAATTATTTATTGCAGTCAAGGTTACTGTTATTATAGGATTATACCCTGAGATACAGACCTTGAGTAATCTGATGATGTAGATCTTCATTACCCGCAAGAGAATTTTTATAACCATACGCAATAATCAATCCTAATCACTTCTTTTAACTGGGATAACTGTTAGCTTGGATAACCAAGTATCTACGAGATTTTGTTACAGCAGAGGAGACAAGTCCTACTCTAGGTAGCTGATTACAGGACTGCGATGAGCAGATAGGTGAGTCAGCGCCGTTTCCAAACGGATAAGCAAGGCACTGCAGAGTAGACCTCAGCAGGAAGATGATCCTTCTTCAGCTTACAAGCAGAGACCAAAGTAGCTCCATACCCTGCTTTGCCTTAAGTGTTTAAATGGACAGTGTCTTTCTCACCACACTATAGCAGCGGGAAACAGCTTCAGATGATGACTTGACATGGGCTTCAGGAGTAAATTTGACTGCTTAGCACGCTGCTTCATATGCTCAGCAATCATGCCAAAATCAGGGAATAGACAGCTAAAGTATTTGCCACTGATATCTCCCACTTATTTTAAAGAAAGTAAAAACAACACACCACTAACTTCTATAACGTGGCATGGGAGATTTTCCTCCTGGTCAAATATACGACAGAATGTAAAGTCTGACAAACGAAGAGGAAAAAATAATCCCCAAATAAGGGAGATTAGGGCGCAGATGGCTGGCTACGCTGTTGTGTGCTGTTATAGTCCAGTTCCCGCTGTCTGGTGTCTTCTCTGGTGTGATGGCCCTGAGGCTTACGAGCTACTTTGTTCAGGTTAGGGACGGGTGGGATGAAGGGAGGGTTTTCACTTCTCAAATTCTGCCCAAGACATGCCAATACCCAAATGTGCTGGTTTTCCTACTCCAGTAGGGATTTTTAAATGGGTAGAATACAGCTGAAATAGTAAATCAAGCCTTGCACTTTCAAGCTCAATCGTTCACACAGCCTAATACAAACAACCGCTACTGGGAGAGAGAGCAGACAACGAGGCATTATACGTATCCTGAGATTTAAAGAATGAAGCTGCTCCATATTTAAAAAAACATCACTAGTTTGTATGGACTTAAATATTTTTCTTTTGAACACATGTAAGGAGAAATACTGAAGTTCAAGGGGGTTTCAAGATAGTTCTATCACAGAGCATCAAACTTCTTTTGATGAATCTGATATCCTAATTTTATTGACTCTAGATCTTTTGGGAGCATCTTGTCAGCAAATATAAGCAAGTATTGCTTTATATAGATATGTCATACCCTTTTGCTAATATATAAAATACTGTTTTTTATAAATTCTTAGAAAAGAATTTTAAATTAAAATGTGAAGGAAGGTTCTTTTGCTTGTTTTCTCAAGGAAGGATATTATTACTGAAAAGCAAAATTATTTATGTTCTTACATTAAATCAGACATTCTATCTCTGATTTTCTCTTAACTGTTCTAGAATGGTTATATCAAAGATGTTAACTTAAGAGGTTTGTTTTTACTTTAGTCCAGTAAGAGAGTGTAACAGCTGACTTCAAATATGCCACTTAAAAGAATCAAATCATTTTAAATTATCGTACTAATGCCTTAATACAATACTAGAAAGAGAACAAACTAGAGCATAGCATTGTTTTAGAGACGAGTTGCTCAAATCCTAGTTTATTAATTTTAATAGAAAAATCTTTTTAGGAAATATATGTTTCATTATAAGGAAAAAAAATTAGTATGTTCTTTGAAATTCTCTTTGAATTCATGGTGCGTTGTGAGTCAAGTATAATGTATACCCTCTTTTCATGCATATATTTTCAAATTGCCATCTGGCCAACATATATTATGTATTTCTACAATATCATGCATAGCTATTATTGTTTTAAAATATAGGTATTGGAAGCTAAGTAAAATATATCATAGCCGACAACTCATTTTTCCAAACAGCTTTTGAACAGATAGGTTTATATTATCTTAATGACATACTGTAGTGTTTACAAAAATAGGATGAGATGGCCTTGTACTGTGGAAAAATGAATTAAAGATTAACTAACTTCCAGCCTGTAGTATATGCTTTTTGAATGCTCTGTGTGTAGAATACTCGAGTGTTTCAGTCCCCTTGCCTGCAAGGACTACAATACATTTTGTCATGTTTCAGTTCAAATCAAAATCAGGTTAGAAATTTTATCCTCTCTAGGGATCACTGAGAGTAACTTGACTCTATCCACTGGATCATGACACTTGTTGACTTAGCTTCAGACGTCCCCATGGAGTTGCACCCAAATACCTAACCCTGTGGAGAGGAAGAGCATGCTAATGTGGCTACTCTTAAGGTCCCAAGCCACTCCCTGCATGGCAACACGCTGTCTCAGGATGACATATGTGCTATGCAGCCACATCTCTAGAAGCATTTTTTTAACAAGAGTAATGTGAGTTTTTAACTCATATAACTGGAATTTTCTCTTTGCTAATTTTATTAGGACCAAGCACCCACAAAACTGACAGAGCAGAAAAAAAAATCCCACTTTTTCTGCATTTTAGGTGCAGATATTGGTAACGACATGTTTCCTGTAACTGGCTATACTTTTACTTGCTTGGCTTTGTTTTTTAAAAAGAAACTGAGATTGCAAAAGATTGTTTTCGGATTCTACTCCATTCCACCAGACTTCTCATCTTTCATCCCTGTTACACAAACACTGCAGGGAACATATTTCTGCCTACTAGAAATAGGACCACAAGCAAGTATTTCAAGATATCTTTCATGTCATTTAAAAAGGTCTACAGAGGCCATTTCAAGCCTTCTCCCTTTTATCTTCTGCTGCTGCCTGCTGTTAACAGTGAATAAAGTATTTGGTGGAGGTTTGGAGCAATGTCTGCATTTTGTCTTTAAGAAATCCGTACAGTTTTCGTGGATACATACACAATGAGTACGGAGCAGATAAAAAGAGTGAGATTTAAATGAATATCAGACCTAATGTATCTCTGAGATTCTCAGAAATTTTAGAGGGTTATACTAATCTGCATTATCAAATAATAAATATTCAGTGCTAAGTTAGAATTTGGCTGCTCCACAGCATTTCATAACAGACGCAGTACAGCAATTTTGACAAGGACGCCACAGTGGAAATTAACTATTTGGATCCGGATGTCAGAATAAAATCCTGCAACTTAAAAAATAGCATTGAATATTCATTTTTGTCTTTATTTCTCTTACATATGTATAGGAGATATTTCTAAGGCACACATTTTGTATGTTTAGGCTGACACACTGTCTCTGTACTGGTGCAACAGAACACTGTCAAGTGCCTTGAATTTTTGGGAGGATGCCTACCATATTCCTATAGATTAAGCTTGACTCCTATTTGCTTGCCATTTCTGGTAATCTGAGAGTTGAAGCTAAGTCTGCATTATAACACTTTGCTTAGAACAAATGCCTGATTAATACATATAATATATCAGGACAATTTTAGACTGGAACTGAGGGATGAGAGGCCCACAAAACTGCTTCGGAAGTCATGAAAATTGTACAGTTTTCTTTTGCAAGCTCAAATGTACAAACAATAATCCTCAAATCACCAGCCATTACAAAATTGCTTTGGAACTATGGATGGAAGCAGATTACTGACTGGGTAATGACTGTACTTAAAAACATCCGGCATAGGGATTTTACAGATCACTGATTTTCATATAGAAATACTGTTAGGTACATAAACAGAACTCTGCATAATGCTTATCTAGAGATATGTCGCTGTTCTCATTCTGCTAACACTAATCAGATTTTGGCCTCCTACTTCCTACCGCTTCTTGATGCATTTCAGAAACAGTCACAAGCACGCGGTCCTTCTTTTCACTGAAGTTACACAACTTAGCAAGGGAAACAACCCTCATTTGTTTGCCAAGGCAGCCGGATGAGAAACTGTGTGTGACTATGATCTGGACATATAACTAAGCCCAAATTACAAGACTGTCTTCACACTTATATTGTCTAGTGTGATAAGTAAATTGTAGTACTAGAAAAATTTTAACAGTGAGTAAAGGATTACTTAGCTTTTTAAGAAAATTCTATTGACTTTTTCACAGAAAAATATTTGAACAATTTCTTGAACCAAAATACATTTGTGAAAATAATCTTCGTTTTTGATCAAAAGCATTTGCTAAAATACAGCACAAATTATGATGATCAGACAGACAGCTTAAGCTTTTCAGTCTCTAAGTAAGTGTCACTAAAGAAATATATTATTATCTAAACCTTAGAGAAAACTGAACTCCCTCCCTTGGTTTATTCCATTTCATCGCTCTTTTGGAGGTTGGTTTCAATATCCCTCTAATACTGGGACATTTCATTCTACTGCTACCCTAAAAATATAGGTAATATACACCAAAAGGGGAAAAAACTCTAACCAAACAGCTCTCCTCAATTGTATCAACTCATTCAACCATGACTTGCTATTAGTTAAAAAGCCCTTTCATTACCAGTGTGTTTTCCTTCCTTGCAAGTCTTTGGTGAAAGGGCAGCACACCTGTGCAGCATACCTAACTTCCTCACAGTGTTTAAATTAGCAGCATGACTTCAAGCTGCTTCAGCAGTACCTGCTCACCACCCACAACTGCACACATACAGAGGGTATAAGGCTAATAGATAGGGCTAGAGTCTCCCTGAAGATATGTTTTTAACTTTGTTTTAAGCAAACCTTCAGTAGGAGAGAGAGATGCCTTAGATGTATCATAGAGAGAATACTGATACCATGCAAAACCAAATGTCATTTTAGACATATCCCTATTTATCTTCATTCAGTTTTAGTACTCTGAAAAAAGAGTAGCTCAACTCTTTTTATGATATGAGTACTATGTGCCCACTGAGAGTGTACATATAAATATGTATGGGGAAGAGAGAATAAAACACCGTTGCTGAAACTAGCTATCAGGGAAACATTAAAGCATTTAGCTACAGCTATTGTTCAAACACAGATTTTGCTGCATACCTTTATGTAAAATAATACTATCATTGTAATTTTAAAATTGCAAGAATTAAAAAGAGGTTGTAATTAAGACAATGCTCTGACCTCCCGTTTTCTCAAGAGCCAAACAAACCAATGCAAGAATTTCCACCTGTGTTACAGCAGATTATGGATTCATCAGTGTGTCTGCAGAAAGACCAAACTCAGTATCTCAGTTTTTCCTCTGTAGCTCCATAAATGTTTGCCACTGCCAGACAAAGGCCCCAGGCTCCATTCCAACCTGACAGTGCAGGGTCTCAGGACTTGCCCAGCCTTGTTTTGGCTGGAGCTGGTTTTAGCCGTGCTGTCACTCGACTGCGAGGCCGACGCTCGCTGCCCCGCTATTGGCTTTGCTCTGGGAACACCTGGCGAGCCCCCCATGGCTGCATGACCCACAGCGGCCCTTGGGGCCTACTGGGCTGGGGAGGCTCCCCTAACGGAGGTGGGGTAGCACTGAAGGGACAGCAAACTGTGATAAGGATCCACATCCAAATGCATGTAGGGCTTGAGGCTGGGTAAGAAGGACAAGGTGGGTGGGTGGGTTATTGCTAGTATTGTGTGTCCCCTGGTGAAGAGCCTGGGACCTTGACAACCTGCTGAGAAACTCTGCTGCCTCTCTGCTTGAGGATGGGTGAGTGCTAATGCCAGAGAAAAGCGCAGACTCTAGTAAGATTTCTTGTACAATACTTTTAAGGGCATTATTAATAAAGCTTTTCTGTACATTCTATGGACTGTGAGTATTAGCATTGTTGTAAGTGAATGAATAACATCTCTTTGTTGTGTTTTGATTAGGTGGTAAAGATTTTAATTAGGCTAACAATACATTTTTGGCTCCATATTTATGCTCTGCTCCTTTCTGCCCCTAAGACTTTGAGTGTAACACCCCCTCGTGATGGCAAATGGAAAAGGGGGAATACAAAAAAGAAATTTCAACTAAGAAACAATCCTTACAAGTTTATATTTAGTACTCTCTTTTCAGAATAAGTATCCTTTTTATTCTTTCAAATTCTGAAATACATGAACATCCACTGTTTTAATAGGAGAGTATTTCTAGATCAGTATGAGTTATAGATAAGTTCCAAGAAAACAACAAATACTCATCTACAGTACAAAACCCCTTGTAGTCAAAGTGGAGTCCCTGAGATTAGGTCTGTATTCATGAACAGGATCTATATGATTAATTAATAATGCAGTAGCAATGCATTAGTGAAGTTATCTGAAATAGCTAGGCCAGTGTAGGACCTAGAAGTTGCTTGCCTCCACTTAGACAAGGAAGTGAAACCTGATTATTCCTAGCCACAAATAATTATTCACTTATCCTAGAAAAAATGATTGCCTGTCAGCAATTAAGAAGTAATTAGCACTTTTCTGACTAGAATAAACACATCCAAGCCAGTAATTTTTACTTCTTAACCTCAGGGCAAAGGAGCTATTGCCAGTTACAGATGTTTAACACTTTCCAACCTCAAAGCAGTCTGTAAACAATCTAAGAAATGCTGCTTTAAGCATGTTAACTCAGGTAATGAAGAGCTGAACATAACATACTAATTTACTGAAAAATAGCTTATGTTTTCTGTAAGTTCTGATTAAATATCCTGCAGCACAATCAAGCATTGAGGTTAGTATTCCTCTCAAGTATGCTTTTGAACGAAGCACTTGCACTCTAGCTGCAGCAAGCAAATGCTTATGTGAATAATTAGTACTTTATTTGTTTGTATGGAAGCACACAACCTTTTCCAGAAGACAGAATTAAAAAGATCAATAATGGGCAGATGTACGTTAGTGTTTGTGTCTGACAATCTTCCCTCTGCTAGAAAAGGGAATTTTATATTTCTATCATACTATTAACGCAGAGCTCATTATTCTTGTAATACCTTGCTAACTGCTACTGAAGCGACAGAACAAGGCTGAGAATCTCACCTATGGTTCCTATATTCTTTCACTTATACTTCAGCAATTCCTTCATTTAACACGAACTATTCGAAGAAGGAGAGGGGAAGTATTACCAGTTATTGCCAGTTATTGCCACTGGAACATTTGTCCAAATAAGAAATACTAGCCTACATCTGATATTTGTGAAGATCTGTCTGCAAGTAGTCCAGTCCAAGTGTCTCAGCATATTTTTCTTAGAGCAAAGAACAAACTCTCCTTGTCAAAAAGTCCCGGATCTGCACTCATACTGTGCTAAAGCACAAGCAGGTCAGTGCCTCTGAGCCCTTGGAATCTGCCTGAAGCTTAATGGTATTGGGGTCAGCTCCAGGAGCTGAGTGAGTACCTCTGCACTGCAGCAGTAAGCTATACAAATAGCAATAACTGAAATTAGATTTTCAAACTTGGAATTTCAGATGCGTAATTCAGACACAGTATTTAATGAAAAAACAGACCCATATAGTTAAATGAAAGTGTGGTAAGAAAGTGTAAAGGCTATACAGCTGCTTTGAAGACAACGACTCAGTGGGAAACTCTTGAGTGATAACAGATATAGAAATTACTTTTAAATGATTTTGAACTTTTTATACTCTTTCAGCATACAGAGTTATCCTCCCTCGGGGCCCCCCCCCCCAAAGAATGCGATAGAGTGTATCAGGAGTACTTTTGATCCTAGAATATGAATGTAAGGAAGAAAAACTCCGTTGGCTCCTAAACAATGTTAATGTACCATGGCACATATTAATATTTGAAAAAAAGGATAACTTTTTTTTGTTATAAATTATAAATCAAAAGTCTCACTGTGACAGAAAAAACTAATTCCTACATTTAAGACTCCTTCATTTTCTATTGAGCAGTTCTGTTAAACTTAAGTGAACCTTTCACAGCCCATTTATTTTATTGTTCTGTTAAGCTTATGGCATTCCTTTAAGCAGTGAGTCAAAGAGCCTTTTAAACTTTTCTAAATAGTGCATCAAGCACATTGTTTAAGATTACCAACCAGTCTCTGCTGTAAATTAGACAGTTTGGAAAGTTTACTTGCAATTTCGTCCTAAATCCAATTAAAACTTTTAGATAGAAAGCTTAAATAAAGCTTATGGAATCAAGTATGAAGCCAAAATGCACACTACATTCTATACAATTTGGGAAATGTTTTGTGAAACAAAACCTAGCAGAAGAATAATGACATTTGAGCAAGGAAGTAATCTTATTAAATATAATGACCAGACTTTATGGGAGGTGGAGAGGGAAGAGGATGGAGAATCCTCAATCTCTTTCCATCATTGTTCATTGTAACAATTTCCATCATTGTAAATGAGAATCCATTTACATTGTTTCTCTAGAGTAGCTTCTGAGTGATACTTAAAATTCCAGATGCATCAATTGATTAGCACAGTGACTTCAGTATTTGAAGTAAAACTTGCCCTCCATTTCAGCCTTTCAACAAGTAGCACCAAACAGAAATACATGCATAACAACCATTAAATATTTGCTGACTATATATATATATATATATATATATATATATATATATACACACACACACACTTGATATAAAATAATCTCAAAACAAACTTGCTTTTAGCAGGGAGAAAATGTTTGTTCACTCACCCCAAACTTTATGGAGTGAACACACAACTAAGTAGGCCCTTAATCTAAAAGGCAGCCAGTAAAAGCACTTGCAGGAGAAGTGGAGTCTATTTCTACTTCACAGAACTCATAGTAAATAGAGCTGGGGAGGACTTATTTCTTTTCCTTCAAAGCAAGAACAATTGCACATAGCTCATTCCTGGCAGCTGTTTGAACAGGGGAAGTGTGAAATCTCTGTACCTTCACACCTATCTGTTCCAGTGCCTTACTAATTTTACTATTACAATCAAATTATTAATTTAAATATTACTTGCTGAATTTTAAGCCTGTTGATTTTTTTTTTAATCTCTTTATGGTCATAAAAAATGTTTTAAAACTGTCCTCTCCCAAGCAGTCTTTTATGAATCACGTTTTGTATATCTTCTAAGACTCCTAATCTGTAGACTCAGGAGCCTCAAATCGTTTAGTCTTCTTTGGTCATGAGAAAACCAGTCATATTTTGGCCATGTTACTAGGAAAAAAATGTATTTTGAAGTTCTTAAGAATTTTATTTTTGCTATAGTTTGCAAAACTTACTTGTAAGAACAGTTTAAGCAACTGGCAAGTAAACATTGCAGATTTAAGAAGGGTCCAGAATTTAGCATGCAGTCTAGTCAGAAATAATACTTGGTTCCATTTGTTTATCAGCTGCCTGGTGTGAAGAAGGTGCCAGTCTTCCTTTGCTAGGTTGTACTCTCATTTGGTTGCTTTCTTGGAGAAAATCAATGTGGATTTGAGTTTTAAGACTTCTGCATTAGCAGCAGAATTACATGAGACTCTTTAATTTGGATGTCTTGAATGTTTAAGGTCTTACAATCTGTTGCCTGGTAGAGTGGGTTATATGAAGCTCAGAAAACAGGTTATATAACTATCCTGCAAAATCACTATTTTTTATTCCTGCTTATTAAGTCACATTTTGTTTTTATTCAATCTGAACATTTCTTCATCCTATAACTTGCTTAGAGAAGGAAAGTTTCAAGATGTGACAACTCTAGAGCTCTTCTTATAAGACCATTTGCTGCTGTGGTGGTGTCTTCCAAATCATGTATCACCAATTCATTCCCCAAATTAAACTTCTCAAATCCACTTCTAAAACATAGTAATTAATTAGAAATGGCTTGAGCACTGAGCTCTGTGGGAACTGCCATTTTTTTTTCTTTTAGGGAAGATCATATCACACTTCTTACTATTCTCTACTCTGATAGAAAGCCAAGATTCAGATCATTTCCCCAGTAATGAACAAATGTTAGTACTTGGGCCTGACTTATCAATTTCCTCTGAGTTTATTTCATTTATCTTTATTTTAGCTTTTAAATAAATAGCATGATTACTTACTGCCTCAATTGATATTAGTAACTGCAACACAAGCTATAAAATTAATATTAATTTAAATATGTTTTGCCCTATATTTTCCATTATTTTCAGAATTTTGCCTGTAATAGACATCAATTTATAGAAGCAAACTAACTGCAATTGTTTCTATCTGAAGAACACCCATAACAGATTTCCTCCAATCTCCTAACAGTATGTGCTGCTTCAGTAATGCCAACATATATAGACACATGTATTTAATCATTGTGCATAGCTGCATGCATTAAGGAGAAAGAAAAGATTATATGAATTGTTTCTTATTGTGCTTACCAAGCATAATGCCAAGATCTGTCTTCAACATACTGTTTCTTTTCATTTAGGCCCTTATGGCCCCTGAAATAACTCAGACTCAGCTTTTAATTTCAGTGTGATTCACCCATGCTAAAGACCCTATGTTACCATATAGCAAAGACATGAAGAGTTTGTATTTCCTGCTTGCAAGAACTTAAAAAAAAAAAAAAAAAAAAAAAAAAAAACAAAAAAACACAGTTTTGAAGAATGCTGCAACTATATCTTTATTGGCCACTCAAAATTGAAATTGTCCTGGCAGCAACCAATAAGAAAAATTGAGGTGTGAATGGGTAAAGTCACTGATATTTCAAGGCTTCTTAGAAATGTGATTATGATAGAAAAAGCTAGCACTTGGGCCTATTGAAATAAGTATCAGTTTCAGTAGTACTTTGAGCAAAATGTAAGTTACTGTCTATAGCAAAGCTCTCCATAAGCCAATTTCTACTCTCACCAAATCTTACTTCTGCTGGACTTAAGAAGCATAAACCAAGTACTATCCACTGTAAGGATCCTTGTATGCAGAACCAACTCTTTTATCTCTAGAGTCTTTCACTTTGCTAACAGTTTCATGAAACAGCTACAACCTGGTGGCAGTTTTAATCCAAGAATATGCAGATTTCTGTGGCACAGGAATTACCATACCTACATGCACAAACACATCTTGATCTATATATCTCCAAAAAAATGAGCCGCAAAAGTCAGGTGTCCCACATCTGTTTCTTAGCAATGTGAACAGGGAAGAAGCTATGCTCACGTTAGAGAAATTACTTGAGTACCCCATGGCACTGCCTTCCTGGTCACAAAGTATAAGCAGGTGACAAGTTTCCATGATAAGTTGGGCCAAATGCATTTTCTCTTCTTCCTGTATTTACTCTTAGGCTAGTTAGAGAGCTTTAAGTATCATTCATCCTACACCTACACATTGATCTTTAGTTTCTTTCTGCATTTTGTAAAATTCCACACAGTTCCTCTCAGCTGACAAGACTGGGGGGACAGTCTCAATTTCAAAAGAAATGTCATTTGAATCATTTGAAGCCTAACTCTTTTTATCTAGCAGCTTGAAGATATGAAGCATGAAGACATGCTCCTGAAAACTTTAGTCTTGCCAGCAGTGCTAAGGCTACTAGTCATAGGGGGGCAGCGTAAGCTTCCATTTGGACAAACAACTAGAACATAAATTACCCAGTCCTTCCACAAGCATTTCTCTGTAACGTTATCTTGTTTTACTGCTGCTGTTTCTACCCTGTTAGAAAGTTAACACACCCACAACTGTGTTTATAATACATGTAGAAGCTCAGGAATGTACAGGATAGGAAGGTTTTATATGATGCTTTGCAATTGGTAAGTATCAGTCCGCATTTTGATCTCAAATATCAAAGTAATGCACCTCAATGCAAGATGTACCTCAGAGAAGATTTCTTTTTAAGGAAGGTGAAGTGAGAAAGAAGAGCTTTTAAATGCTAACATTTTATTAAATAGCAGTGGAACATGGCAAAAGTGGAAAAGGCAAAACTCATTTTCATCTGTTTCCTTATTTCAAAATCCTGAGCATTAACCAAAGATGTTTTTCCCTATTCTTTCACATCATTCGCTAGTCTGCCATCAACATAAGAAGTCTCTGGACCATATACAATATCACCATAACTTGGAAGACTACTGCCAGGAGAATTACATTTCCATCTTTTCAGAGAGGCTAAGTATCATACATGAAACTGATAGCAATTGGAGAAATATCAGTAGTGGTTTAGTGGTATATGTGAAATGTGGTTTTCACTAACAAAATAATCGCCTTCACTTCAGAAGGAAAGCAGTGGACAGAGGAAATTGTGTCTCCCAAGACCACAGTAGTAACTTGAGGGAAAAAGCTCAGTCAGGATACACACTAAAACTCTAGAGCATGTAAGAAAGGAACTGGGGGAAGCTGCAGGCACTGTACTCCCCCAGGCATACTCCAGTGTATTTCCAGCCAAACTTTCCTGGTTCTTTATTCCACTTCTTCTCACTCTTACTTCCATTTATAGATTGATGAATCTTACTCACAAAATACAAGCATCCTCTTATGACTCACTCTATGTATATTATATTCTCATTGATTTTACTTCTTCCTTTGTCTTTGACTTTTCAATATATCTTCTTTTTTAATCTTCATATATCTATTTTCCTCTCATGGCATGTTTCCCTTTCTTTCCTGACATCTGTCCCTTCTAGCTACTTGATTTGAGTGTAGTTTTTTTTTATTTTTTCTCCTACCTTTTAACATTCCTAGATATTAACTTCCCCATACTTATGGCCCTCAGTCACAAACTCACTTATATTCAGTCTTCCATGCTTATCACCAAATTCACTTATAATCCTGTATTAATCACAAACACATAGTCAAAGTCTCAGTATACTTGCTCAAAAGGCTTCCTTTTGCAACCTATGCTTTCTTCCTCACTAGACAAGGAATTCAGTCTGAGTGGGGCTCAGCTCTGGCAGTAAATCCTGAGCAATCTCAGCATTTTCCTACTACTTCTGCTTCAGTGTCTTATACTTTAGGTGTCACTCTTCACCTGCTCTTCTCATTTATTTTTTGCTGCACTATATATTGTAGATGGAAAGGGAGATACAGGGAACAAGCTACTGCTTGTTTGCTAAGCATCTAGTTTGCTTATGTGAAAAGTATTATTCTAGAAATGTTTTTACATCCTGTAAAGCTGTCCATAAAAGGTATCTAGTGAGTTATCTATCAGAGAGGGATTCATAAACTTTCATAAACATTCATGAAATTTTAAAAGTACGGCTTTGGGGCATTTTTTTGTGGTGATTTACTGTTGTTAATTATCTGTAGTTCAGTGTCCAAGGTAGACATTAATCCTCTGGAAATCCTAATTTCCTCAATTATTCTTGCCTAACAAACTGATTCTGTAGCCATTTAATGTATGGCACAGTTAGTAACAGGCTTTTGTGGCATTTTTTTAAAAATGAATGATTCCCTTTCATCTTCCCTTATGAACAACCATGTCTGAATCTTGTATGTGATTAAGAAACCATGTCCATTTTCAGAAGTTAAAAATATACATGTATTTTTACTGAATAGCATGAAACAAACGTGTCGTTCAGCTATGTGTAAAAGTATCATGGGAAGGAAAAAAAAACGGTAAGAAAACGCTCTCCAAACCAACTGATTGCATGACATAATACAGATTTGTTTCAGCCTTGATTTGCAACCTGAATGTTCATATAAATTAAGCATCTGTTTGGATGCAAACATCTGTATGTCATATTAGACATTTCCCCTTGGCTTAAAATTGAGAATAACATTTAGGAAAAATGATAGCAAGGAAAAGTACGAGTTCATGTATGCTTTTGAATGTTTGCTCCCTGAAAATATGTCCTGAGAGAAAGAGAAAGCTAAAATTAGACGTTGAAGTATCCAGTATTAGCTTTACTGCATTATAAATTTCAATCCATGACAGATGATATCTTAAATATGTGTGCCAGGAAATACTGCCATTGATCTAAGATATCTTAACCTCATCTGGTAAGTGAGGATGTGATTTCAGATACAGTTGAATAAATATTAACATCTACTGAGGTTGACAATATCACGCTTAATTACAGGGACACAACTGAGTCACTTCCTCTAGTTCCAAAAAGCAAACATAAAGATACCCAATAATTTAAATAATTTCATACTGATATTTAGTATTTTTTGAGTAATTTGCACTATCTTCCTACACATGCCTACACACTCTGCTTTGCTACTCAAATGATTAATCACAAGTAGGAATGAAATCACTGATGATACAACTACTGGTAAATAAGCCCATTAGGATAAAATAAGAACAGACACAAACATCAACCAAATCTCTCATCTGAAATAAAGTTCTTATTGAATTAACTGACCCGTAGTGTTCTGGATTTCCAATGGTTCTTTTATCACTGCTAGAAAAGGGAAATAATCTTATTTTGAAATAGTCACATAACTCATATTTTTTTCTGTTTAGAAGGTGATCTCAGATGTAAGATACGTTACACATTTCACTTTCTCCTCTTCAAGCAATGTGATGGTGCTCAAATAAACAGTCCCACTAAGGTCAAAACAAAAGAGAGTTGCTCTGGCATCACAAGAAAGTGTATTTGGCTGCTTGTAGAGAGTAGATGTAGCTAACAGTCCTAATATGGTGTTAGTTCTGTATATTTTAAAATAACTATTTCTACAGATATTGTTTTGGGGCAAGTTATGGCAGGCTAACTTACAATGAGTAGTGTCTTCTTCCAGAACTACACTTACACCTCAGTATTTCTCATGCACATGATTAAGAATGCGACCTGAGATCATGATCCTCAACAGACAATTTGAGCAGACTAAATCACTGAAGTGCAAGTAAATAGTGAGTGATCATCTTGTAAGATTAGGGCTTTACAGACTTGATGACATTAAGGTAATCACAGAATCACAGAATGGTTGAGGTTGGAAGGGACCTCTGGAGATTATCTAGTCCAACCTCCTGCTCAAGCAGGGTCACCTAGAGCACGTTAGACAGGGTTGCATCCAGGCGGGCCTTGAAGATCTCTAGAGAAGGAGACTCCACCACCTCTCCGGGCAACCTGCTCCAGTGCTCCGTCACTCTCACAGGGAAGAAATTCCTCCTCATGGTCAGGCGGAACTTCCTGTGCTTCAGGAATGAAGGAAATCCCTTTGTTCTAGAAAATCCTTACCAGTAAAAGTGAAATCACACTGTTCTATGTCTTCCTTACCAGAAAAGATAAAGCATCAGGGATTGCTATCTATTCAAAAGATAGTGGACGTCATGGAGACAGAGAATAACTGTAATTTTTAACTATTGTTTAGTGCATGTAAAGTTGCAAAGTAAGTATTTAGCAGCAATTAAAGGGAATGTATTACTGAGAACTAAAGATTTTCTCAAATAACACATTTTATGAACAGAGTATAATTGCATTATAACTTTAGTGTAAATATTATTGCATATAAGCCTTTTTTTCATTACAGGACTGGTCATTCAATAACGCAAATCTTTGTGTTCCTTGTACCTAGGGATGACATTGATCTGAAGCTTCAAGATGATGATGATAGCACTGAAAGAATTGAATTGAGATCGTGGCCTCAGCCCTGTAAGAACTGTATACTCACTCGAGGAAGAGATATGATTTACATCAAAGAACAGACAATTTAAATAGACGAAAGAAGCACCCTGGAGAGACAATAGCTTTCCTAGGTCACACAGCAGATCTCTACTGTATGAAAATACAGGTCTTCAGACTCCTCAGATCACTTTATTATGCACTGTGTCAGCTTAACCCAGGTCATCTTTATTAATACATTAGATCTCCAGATATTTTTCAAATTTCTCCACAACGCAATAAAGTTGGACAGTTGACTTGTAATAGCAGGTTATTTTAGTTGACACGTACAGGGAAGCATAAAGACATTTGTCATGATCAACACACTTCCTTTTTGCAATATCCTTTGTTTACCAGACAACAGAAAAACTGACAAATACTTTTATTTAGTATGGACATCATACAAACATATCTGTACTATCTTATGTATTTCTTTATGTGCAAATTGAAGAGAAATAAGATAATAAGACAGTCAGACAGATTATTATCCTTAGTATGGCTATAGTGAGCTCTATCCCCTGATCATCTTTTCACTGACAGGCTACTGTTTCTCAAAAGGTCTGGTTAGGATTTTAACTAACTTGAGCTGGAGATGATGTGCTCTCCCATTATCTTTAATTTTGTTTCTTCTGGCAGAAAAAAAATGAACTTATTAGAACCAGACTCATAGATCAACAATCCCTAAACTAGTTAGCAACTAATAATGAAGGTTGTCAATAAAAGTGAAAAGGATTTAAAAATAAAGAAAAGAAAGATTTTGGTCTTAAAATTAATCTGAGTGATTAATTTTGTGAGTAGAAATTCCTGGGGCAAGTTCCCATCAGATACATGTGGTAATACTCCATCCAAGCCACTGCAACTGCACAAGTAGTATCAGCTAAGGCAGTTGGCCTGCTGATTGATACAGATGTATCATGATGAAATTTCACCTAATTTGTATCCAAGTATAGTCTATGTCCATTTAACATCTCTTAATCCTTAAAATGAGTATAACTTTTTAAAAAATGCATATGTAAAATTTTAATCCACGAGGCACAGAATGTCATATAAGAAGAGGAAGAATGAGAAATCATATTCTAATGGAAGTTTTAAAACTGTTGTCACTGCACATACAGGCCAGCCAAGTGAAAGCAACTGCCTGTTTCACAGGCTACAAAAGTTATACCATTCACTAATGCATTTTCTGTGGTAATTATTTTTACGGTGCTTTTTGCTCTGAAATAGCACCTGGACAGCGCAGGTAAAATGAAATCAGAATGGGCAGTTCTCTTCAGTTAAACTGTTACAGGATTCTTCTTTCAAGTTTTTTATTACAAAAGGATTTTATTATGATATTTAGCTAAAATACATAAAAGATGATAGAATATATATGACACAAGAACAATTTTTTCAGCTTATTTCCCCCTTTTTCTATTCTTTCTCCTTTTGTCAGGATTATCATCCTGACAGCCTTACGACTACCCGGAGAACCCATGGATTGAGTGCTACCTGTAGTATCAGGTCTTCCGGCAGGGCTACCCTCTAATCAGTGACCCAGGGACCTATAAAACTGTATTTTTGAAGGCTTGTGATTGTCAGTGTCTGTTTGACGGTTTTGTTTCTGGGTATCTTTTAATATTCATTTTTTTTTGTGACTGCTGCGATAACTTGCAACGGACTGCTTTTTAGTTATTTTGTATCCTGAATATCTTATTAAATGCAAACTCTCCTGGTGATGGAAAAGCTTTAGAGAATTGCTCAAGGGCATAAGTAGTTGGTGTCAAGACAGTGATTCTTCCACTTTTTTTTTTCCTTTGACTTACATGTTAATGTATGGATGTTAGATGAGCGTCCATCTGTGAGATTCCAAGTAAGTTCCACTAAATGAGGCTTCTTTTTCATTATAAGCTGCATAGATAAGATATTGCCATGGAGAAAGACAAAAAATGTCATACTGACTTCTGCAAGTTGGCCACTGCATCTGAGGTTTGATTCTTTGCGCCTGTTGCCACAATGTCCATTTTGTTCTGACCCTGAGACTCACTGTTCACCAACTAGGAACAACAACCTAAGCTGGGAGGGTTTTGCATGGTCTTAGGGATACCAGAGTGCAGGTATGGTGTCAGCAGAGTTAAAACATGGAAGACCTGATTTATTTCAAGTGAAGTACTTTCTCAGTAAGTCTTGAAAGGTGTGTCCCATTTTGGTAGCAGCATTTTGGAAGCATTTAAGTAGGTTCTTCATGAAGATTTTTGGGACACTGATGTCTAAGAGCTAGTTTAGAAAGAAAAGTGTTTGAAAAAAAATTATTTGTATAGAGCAAGTAAAATCTACTTGTTTCAAGATTACTGTAAAAGAGAAGCACAAAGATGACTAAAAATAGAGTCTGGAAAAACACCTGGAAGTCATTCCACAGCAAAATAATGGACAGTCCTAATAGGCTGGAATGGGAAGGAACTGGAAGGTCAGAAAAAGATGGTTGTTTCTGAATGGAGAAATTTTAAAATGAGTGAGCACTGAAAATATCAAGCAAGGTTACAGGCCTGAGAAATAGAATAGAAAGTTACACTACTGCAGTGGTTACGTTCACTGAGAATGGAGAGAGATTATGGATCAAATCAATATTTCTGTGAGGGTGCTGAGTTGTATACAGTTATCACTGGTCCTTCCTTGGCCTGAGCCACAGAGGAGATAAAATTAGTCCTTTGAAACTTCAGTATATTGGGTATATCAAACCAATTTAACAACTACTTAGCAAGTGACAAAAAAACTTATTTTGAGCAGAACAAAGGAATTAGTAACTTAAGTAAACTGTTAGAAGAAAAGGAAGTTCTGTTTACAAGTCTGGATGTGTTTGGTTGATTTATCTTGAATTATGAGCTCCCATACTTTGGAGCCACCTTTAATCAATGAGAACGTTATTATGTCAATACATATCTATCATATTTTCACTGCCATTGAAAAAGCAGCCATCAAAGCAAACAGACAATTCCTAAAGCACCGCTTGTTGCACAGAACGTTAAATCTAATTGGGTCATATTTACATAACACTGGTATTTCATTAATCAGATAAGAGCTGCCTTTTAATAATTAACACACCACAAAAGGCAAAGTAATGTAGCTAGAGCTATACTTTCTTGCTTCAGGGAGCTATTCTTGCTATTTCTCCATTTTTCCAAATGCTTTCTACCGTAAAATTTGGCTCCTGGTTATTCACAATGAACTACTGTGTACTGAATTATTTTTCTCTTTCAGTGAATGTACATTTGTTATCTAGACAGCTGCAATATACAGACTTGTATTATGGAGACAAAATGCAAATATAATTCTTTCTGCCTTTTAAAATAATTCCAGAGCTCAAGAACATGGAAAATATTTTGTCATTTAATAGAGTTACTTTGCTTGTGTCGTGTCTCATTTTGCTTGCTAAAGAAGTACTCTGCTGAGTGTTGCAGCACAAAGTAAAATGTCACTTCTATTTGCAAGCTTTTTTTTTGCAAATGAAACATAAATGTTATCTATTGATTAAAATATCTTTGATTAAACATTCAGAATATGTTGAAGATGATAACTTTTAACAAAGATAAATTTTAACAAAGTTCTAGGCTTTTTCACAAAGAGGAAAAGAGAAATTTGATTTTTGGAAAGGGAAATACAACTATTTTCAAAAAGATGGAAAATTAATTTTGTTCCAATGTGCATGGTCAATCCACAATAGGCAAGCAATGAAAATTAAAGATTCATGCAAGCTGTAGCCATTTCACAATAAAGAAAATTTCACTGACACGAAAAGAACATACTGCAAATTCCTAAGTATTACTTTTTTGGTATTGATTTTATGAAGTCCTTAATACATTCTGGAATAAGCTTTAGTAATATAAATAAAACTAGAACATTATAACATGAATAGACTTGTGCATCATTTATTGAAAAAGCAGCTGTTAAAAATACACTTCCTAAAGCACATCTTGTTGCAAGGATACTGGTATAAAATGTTAAATCTAGTATTTTAACTCTCACAAGTAGAGATATAATGAATGACTTCAGCAATTAAAAAAAATAGCCATGGTATTTCATTTTTTGTTTTTCCAGTAAATTTGTCCATTTCTAAATTATTGTAATTCCAATTTTTTTCATAAAAACTCATACCAGCATAGGAAATTCTAATGCCATGTATTTGTCTTGTAAATTAGTGCAGTATTAGAAGTGTACTCATTAGGAGATCTTGCTCACTAGGTCTGGATGGTATTATGGACCTTTAACATGTGCCCCTAGACTATTTAATTGTTTTGCACAACGAGTGATCAGTTGCTCAGTTTCTTTCCAAGATATTTCGATATCTTCGGGAAGTCTTGTCATTGCTTGGGAGAATGCAATAACTCAAGCAATGGATAGGTCTCTGTCAGCTGGAACACTTCGTAGGCAAAGGAGTCCTGAGAGTTTGCAGTCATGGTCTTCTGCAATTACACTTCAGAAAATGTGCCCTTTGCATTAGAAATGTTCCACAAAACCTGCAAAGAGTCTCAGACAACAGCTTTGACAGCATCTTGTTCAAGACCTTGTGGTTGCGCCCTTCTGTGACAGAACCATGTATTGTTCCCATGTGCTAGGCAGGTTATATGTCCAAGATGCCATGCAATAATCCCTTGATATAACTCCCCTTTTCACCACCCTTGCTTAAATTGCTTTTCTGTTCTGTCTTTCTCAGTACTGTTGGTTCCTCTGTACCATGTAAGGATTGTAGTGCTTGCTAGTTCTGAAGAAGCAGTAAGCTGCGAGTTGGCAAACCAAATGAAAATGTGAATGAGAAACATAGTTGGATAAACATAGAGCAACCAAGGCTGACTAGTACAAGTTAGCTAAAAATCCCCTTTTTCTCAAGATGCAGTATTTAGAAGTAAAACTAGAAAACAATACAAATCAAGACAAGTAGAGCAGTTCAGACAACAAAAATCCCTCATGGAATCACTGCAGACAGTATAGTTGAAATTGAAATAGTTCTTTAATGTATTAATTAATGGTTAGCAATCTCTTTTAATTTCTACTCTTATAAATGCACTTGACAAATTATTTGCAACAATCTAGTTACACTAGAATCTTGGGAAACTAATTCCACTTCTTTAGAGTCGAAAGGAGCCTAGATAGATCAACATGTCAAAACACCTAAATTCTAGTGATGCTATACTAACTCAAGTAATCAGTTTATACTCATTCATTGAAATGAAAAAATATAATGAATTGGTGAAATCACTGAAAGCAGGAATTTCCAGTAGCTTTAAAAAGGCACCTGATCTTTTTTAAAAACATAGAGACACATTTTGTGCAAGAATAGATGACCTTTTTTCCCAGTTAACTTTAAGCCTTCAAATGCTCAGTTTAACGGGGAAAGAGGAGGGAGAAAGGGAGAGACTTCCAAAAGGTGATTCACAATTTATCTGTGGCAGTGCTCTCTAGAGATCTTCTGATTCTCCACTGGCTATAGAGGCAGTCTAGAGAAAGTAGACTCCTGATTTAACCGCCTCAGTTAGGAACTTCCAATAAATGGGATGGAAAAAAAATTGAAAGAAATTTCTGACAAAACAAACATATATGTTGTTATTTTTTTGGAAGAATATGCAAGTTGTGCCTATTTTTCCTCATGTGAAAATACTGTTTAATTAAAAAAGGCACTAAAATATAGAGCATTATTTCAGCAGAATAACTGAGATGAGACAGTTGAGTATTTGATTTTTCTAAAAAAATTAAAAAGGTAAGTTTTCAACTCCATTCTTCCTCCATTCAGAAAAAGTAGCTTAATTATTTCTGATGGCATTCTGAAGTTATTCACTTAAACATTTATTTTAAAAAGTGATGTTTTTCATTTTTTTGGAATAGTGCACTGTGCACGCAGTATAATTTTTTTTTTTTGCTAGAACTAAATTATACTCTGCAAACTGCATACATCTGTGCTCTTTCCCTGTGCTTATAACCTGAAGTGGCTTGCTGTATGGCTTCTTGCTGTTTTCAGGCAAGAAAAGATGAGCTACATTGGTTTTAGCACATTGACTTGCATTCTGACCCGAGTTTCTAAAAGTCGAATGCCGCTTTTTTTCTCGTAGTTAGGAATTAGTGTCACAGACTTGTCATGGCTGGCAGACATGTGGTATGAGTCCTGTGACAGTCTTGTCAAATGACACAATTGAAATGAAACATTAACAAGCCTGTCTTCAGTCACTAAGAGCACCTGGACCAAATAATCCCATTCGACTAGTGTCAAAAGCTGATCATTAACTGTTTCCATTTAAATAAATTTTGCTGCAGTGACAATGTTATTGTTATGTGAATCTAAGTGTTTTATGACAGAAAAAGAATTTTAGGTGGCTTGTGCTTTAACAGATTATCAGCCCAGGAGAACAGGCAATGTTACAGTAACACCACTCATTCACTCTGTAACGGCTGCCTTCCGACTGCTGCTCAACAAAGTAGGAGCATGACATGAGTTTTATCATTTCTATTTTTGGTCTTTTTGAAAGGAAACAGATCAAAAAGGTCTACCTACAATGGAAGAAATGAGCAACTGACAAAATTTCAATAAGAAAAGAATTTTTAACTCAGGAAAGGAAATTCTGGACAACTATTTGTTCTCTGAAGTATATCATTAAAGCTCTCATGTGCTTTACCAATCACACATGCCACATTTAAACAGTTACTTAACTGAGGTAGCTGTGGATGTCAAGAATATAATGAAACCTAAAGAGTCCTTCACTCTATAATAAGAAAATAAGGGATTGCTTGAAGAATTGAATGCAGGCAAATAAAGACAGCTGCAGTTAAACTCCACATTGTGCATAGTCAGCCAGAAGAGCTCTTGCTACAATATGGGATTAAAAATTGTTGCACTTGGTTGTTCTACTCTTGTGCGTCGTAATTAGCACACGAAGATTTTTTTAACCCCTGGTCTAGTCTGGTAATTCTAGACTATAAAATAAAGAATAATTATCAACTCTTGCACAGCCCTGTTCTCCTTTACTTACAAATGCAAACAAATAGAAGATTTTGCTATTAGAGCCACACCTCCTCTGCACATACTCCCTTCAACTCCACCAGTAAAGCATGTCTATCTGTTGCCACTTTGGTTTCCACCAGGTATCAAGAAAGAGAAAATACTTAGATTTGCATCACTACCTGCCTCTTCTGACCGCTGTAATTGTTCTGTTTGTCTAAAAACCCTGAAGCACGGGCAGAATTAACTTTTTACTCTAATACACAATGTAAGGAGGCCTTCTTTGTGCCTCTAGACTTGCACATTCTACCATGTTTAAAATTCACACAGCTGAGTTTGAAACAACCCAGTACACTGTAGCTCGGCAATGTGCATTAGTTTTTCAGAGCGTGTCTCAGGTCTTCTGATGGGTTTATGCATTTTATTTTCTAAATCTATGTCTCCTGAGACATCATCAAAAATATTTTCATGTTTATTATTGGAAGTTATTTTTGCCTCTACTCTTTTCTATCCAAGACTGGGGCCATGTAGTTACTCGGCATACTAGAAAGACTGAGAAGGGAAGAGCTGTGGTGTTTTGACAGCTGCCTCAGGTCCCTCAAATTTGATCCAAATTTTCACTCTGCGCAGCAGTAAAGATAGAGGTTTCTGGCACACTGCCACTTTTTTTCTCCCACAAGAAGCATTTTATCCAAGTGAAAAACACGTGTACTTCTCTGTTCTCTTCTCAATAAAACAGATCTCTCTGCTCCATTTCATTGTTCAAGGAGTGCTATTTTTCTAGTCTAAAAGAGTGAACTGTATTAATGCCTATTTTGTCTTCTTCTCTGTGTTGTATAAAATGGCAATTATTTTTTTTAATAAATCTCATAATCCAGATGTAAACATCTTCGGCTTTTTATGTCTATTTAATCCTGCTGATAGCAACAAGCAGGACTTAGCAGCATGACAGGAAAATCCATTTTGCATCAACAGTTACTATTAGGAAATCCTGTCCCATTCCTGATTCAGGACAATGAGAAACTCTGTTGAGGGCATTATATTATTTCTGATTTAATGTCAATCTTTTTCTAAATATCTCCCAAGTCCTGCTCTGTTTAAAGAGTATCATCCACTTAATGACAGTGTTATTAAGAGGTTGCTTTTAAATATGTAAAACCAGACATTTAGAGTTTGTTTTTGGTCTGCTTGGATTTCCTGATTACCTAATTATTTTAAAGGCTCCATGAAGAAAGAAACTGCCCACTGGAAGAGTACTATGATCACCTTTTTTTTTCATTATTATGCTTAATTTTCAAGGTAGAACAAAATGTTTATAAACCTATTCCACTTATGGCACTGATTTTCAGTGCTGTTTCCACTCTTAGTACCATGTTCTTAGTATCTAAAGCCATCACAGTGTAACTGAACATAAGTCATGAGCAAAGATTGGTGCTTGAATGAAACTCTCAGCTCTGCACAGATTACGTTCTCACTTAAACATACATTATTTAGGACAGAATCCATGTTCTGTGGGAATGTTTTAATGGACTAAGTTTGACTTCAAAGCATCTAGGACAGCAACGATCCCTTCTTTTCTCCCACAAAAATGTAGAATAAAACAGAAATCAGCAGTTTGCAGTCTAAATTCTCCCACATTGTTTAATACAAACAATTCACTTACAGAACTTGATATAGAAAATAACACAACTTTGATAGAAAAAACAGGTATTATGAAGTCTTAAAAAACGTGAATGGAAGGAAAATGCGTTCGTAAGTAAACGTGGACATTGAACATCATTAGTCTTTTGATCAGCTACTACTAACAAAACCAGCTTTCATTTAGGTGCTGAATATTCAATGTAAGAATGTGAGGAGATACACAGGTAGTGCTCAGTAAACCAATGAATCTAGTCAAAAAGCTCAGACCGCGAGAGCACACAAGGCATTAAAGCCCTCCACTTCTGTAGAGATCTCTGAGCACAACAGGACTCTCTCGGACTGCCGAGGTCCAGCCAGGTATGCAGCCGTTCAGGACCGTGGTGGCCGGGTGTCCACGGGGCTGTGCACATCCGCAGGCGGGCTCTCCGTGGGCTACCGACCTGCCCTGTGTCCTGCACAGGCACAGGCACAGCCAGGAAGGCTCAGCCGCTTGAGCCACACGAATGTGCAGTAGCTATGCGGAACCGTTTCTTTCCTCGGTCTCTGTTTTCACGTAATAGGCTACTTCAGATAACTTCAGTATTAGTAGTTATGTTAAATAAGCTTATGTTTGTATATATTTAATATCTATATTCTGACTACTGAAAACTATTTTCTGTGCTAAAGTATGTATTCAGAGTAAGGATCAAGATTTTTTTATTGATAAACATGCACAGTCCAATTAGGTCTTGAATGAATTAAAATACTTCCTAAGTGCCAAGAAGCAAGGTGCATTTTGAAAATGGCTTGTTTGTAAACTGAAACAAAGTATATAATAGTCAATTTTGTACTTTGTATAATTATTTTAATTGTCATAACTTCTGTCCGAACAAACTGTGATAAATACTTTTATATGTTGCAAAAAATACCTATTGTTTTCTATTATAAACATCCATTTTAGTTAACAGTAATAAGAACTAAATAATATACTTGTTTCCTCTGCAGTGCAAGTGATGTGTTATGTTTCTTTACATACAGACTAAAATAAGCAGGATTTTTTTTTTCTTTTCTTTTTAATACTACTTACTTACTCTCTGGGAAGATGTTCTCAAATTTTAAACAAACTGCTTGTTCGTGAATAAGCATGTTGGTCAAATGATACAGTTAAATGAACCAAAGTTTAGGAATAATCAGTAGTATTCTTTACCATAAATAAATTGAGATATAGCTTGCTTCAGAAAAATCATGAAGCTAGAGCTATGATAAAATAGTTCAAGAAAATTGTGATTATTTGATCATTAGCATGTGCAAGTCCCCAAATTTAAACTGAGTCTACTTGATAGCATGTATTGTGTGCAGAAATAAATAATTTTCCAATGGAGCATTTTATATTATGTAAGGATATCAGAGAATATAACAGAACAGTATATACTCAAAATGTGAAACCAAAAAGTAGCAAGTGAGCTCTTCGTAATCTCCAGTGAGATCCAAGATAGTTAGTCAAACACAAATTTTATCATGATGTTTTAATAGCAAGTTAATAGAAATACTGTTATAAACATTCATTAAAGTTTGTTTTCTCCTTGGGTGGAAAAAATAGCATACAGCATGATAGTATCTCCGATAACCTTCACTAAAATATTCTCCTTTTTCAATCAAACTGAACTATACCTCTAACTTTGCTACCTTGTAAGATCTAAGCAGAAAAAATGGAGACTCTCTCTCAGAGGGGAAAAAATAAATTATGTTCTTCTTCAGATAGCTAGATAAATCTACCTATATTATACTTCCCTGGCAGCTAACAGAGTAACTTTTACAGTGAAAGGAGTTGGAGCTGGGAATTCTATTTCTGTCCTTTATTGATTCAAAGATTAGACATATAAGCATTTTATTAAACCTTTATCAGTTGCAGGCCTTAAGGTAAAGCCTCCTGACCCTTCCTCTGCAGCTTTATGAAACCATTAGATTGTGAAACATCTATTTGCACATCAGACTCCTTAGCATACTGAGTCCTCAAGTGAGTAATGACTGATTGTAGAAAGATCTCCTTCTTTTGTAATTCATTGGTCATTACTACATTACATAGTGATCTATAGCACCCATAGAAGTGGGTATCTTCTCAAGAAAGACTCCCACCCTTCCCACCCTTGCCCACTGTTGCAGGTGACTACTGTCTTGGGAGCATTTAGCATTTGTTCACTGGATTGTTCACTAATCCAGTCCAGGTTCCCTCAGACCACAGTAAAATGCCCCAAAGCTGCTGGCTGCTTTGCCACTTTTGAAGGAACTAGGTGGGAGACATCCCTTCAGATCTGCTTGCAGCAAGCTGACCAAAGAGTGCAAACAGAAGCTGATCATATTTTAAACACTAAAGAGCAATACATTAACTCAGGGGAAGTAAGGAAATTTTTAAAATATACATTAAATTGCGCATCAACAGAGGCTATATGAGGCTAACCCAGGGTATATCTCTAAACAGAAATAGCTGTACTGATTTATATGTTGAGAATTATTCTTCTTCAAAGGTAAGAGGAATTGACTGTACAGAAAAGAAAAAAGTATATTAAGAGTCCATTTAACTAGCAGGAGGCAGACAGTAGGCAGAAAGAAATAACTGGGGAAATTTGTTACAGGACACAAATAGTTTGTGTTAGGTTAGAATTTAGATTTTTTTTTTTTTTTGCCTTTATTCTGAAGAGATTTCCCCTTTCTCTGCTTGTGTGACATACATATGGTATTCTTTTCTAGAAGGACAAATTTCTATCATACAAGTAGGGGCCAACTTCTACCTGCTATTTTAAAAAAATGACTAGATCTTCAGAGAACAGAAACACACCTTGGCTGATTAGCATTAGGTAGGAAACTGTCATTTCATCTCAAACCTTTATGGAGAAGCTTCTGTCTTTCTTTGTTCAGTTAAATTCAGCTGAATTTCATTAGCTGCATACCCTGTTGACTTTAAGATGCATCACCAAGACAGTCAAAAGCAAGGTTTTCAAAGATTTGAGGTATGGGACTACACACACTGCAAACAATCCACATGTCTGAGTTACCTGGTTCAGTTATTCAGGGTTTAAAAAGACACTCATTTGACTAATGGATGTTCAAGTGGGATGTTTAAAAGATGTCAATGTAACAGCTAGCTAGGAGGACATTTATGCACTTGCAGCATCCCAAGTTTCAATGAAAACCCAAGACTCGGTCTTAAAATACAAAGGGTAAAACCTTTCTTCCGCTAATTCACCTGGTGACAAAAGCAGGAGGAATCTCTAACCATTACTGGTCTTTGCCTAAGTGAAATTATGAAATTATTTTTAATGACTAATATTTGGAGAAATAATTAACTTTTAGGTATTTCATTTTTTATATAGATACCTACTTTATTGGAACCCAGATGTATAGCAGCAAATAGGCAGACAGAATCTTTCCCTGTCCTCACAAACTTTTTTCTACTATATCCGCTAACTGTATCTATTATTTATTTTAATTTGCCTTGGATTCCTAAAGCTCTGTTCAAAAAAATTGTCTTCAGGCTAAGTGATGTCATTTCGGTAGCTTACCTAGGGGGAAAAAAAAAATCATCTTTTTTTCCTTAGATGAGATGGTCTATGCCTTATAAAAATATATTATTTTTAAAGTGCTTGTATTAGTCTTGACCAGTGAAAGACAGTTAGTCCGCAAGAATTTACTCATCTGTAAGGTACAATGATTATTTCCAAATTTGCTTGTGGAAAAATCATACCATAATTATGGCTTCAAAGCAGAAAGATCTGGTCTTACCTTTACAACAGGCTAAAATTTTAAGCAACTGTTATATATAAAACATCCCACATCTTGATTTAAATAGTTTAGCAGAAGAACAGTTTATCACTTAACTCCGTAGTTTTTACATTGTTGTTTCTCCCTCCTTGCTGAAGCATCATATCAAATATCTAGTGTGAATTTACCTACTTCCAGCTGTATTTACTCCTTTTTCTGCTAGTATTGAGGCAGCTTTAGTAGAACACTTCTTCACAAAAAATACTTCGAAAAGTAACATGAGCTACTAAGCTTCTTCTTTGGCACACTGAATAAACTGAGCTTCTTAGATGCCTCCATATAAGGCATATTGGTTTTATCTCAGGTTATCCTTACAGTTTAGCCTTGAACCATGTTAGGTCATATTAGGTCATGCAGTTGAAAAATTAACATAGAAGAGAGTTAATTGGCATCCCAGTAGTGAAGTCACTAATGCTGTATGCAGGGAAGGATATTTGGCTAGGCACTAATTGAAGCAGGGAGGTGACATGACTTGTGAAATACTGTAAAACTATGGCTATTTATCAAAGCCAGAAATAAACCATTCTGAGTGGATTTTATTAATTCCTGTGTTCCACATTTTTTTAGTTAAAAGCCAAGCGATTATTGGAGATTTGAGAAATGCAGTTTAAATACCTTGTTTGAATCTGACCAAAAACTGTGACAATATTAAACACTGCAGCTTCCTAAATCTCAAGAAAATAAACGTACCTTTTAAACTCTTCATCAACTATCTTATTTGCAATTACCAACTACCTGACTCATACTATGGAACTCATTCCCACAACACATTTTAGAGACCAAAAGTACAAATGGATACTTAAACACGTTTGGTAAATTAATGGAGAATAAGTCCATAAGTAGCTTTCACAGAAATTGGTCTGGATACAACTGTTGATCAAGAGTTTTGTTGCTGGAAGCTAGAATTTTTGTCAGGATAAGGATCTCTTTATATATAACTGATTTTTTTACAGTCTTTTTAAACATCTGCTCACGGCTGCTATTGCAGATATACACTGGACTACAGAGGTCTTATTCAGAATGACCCTTTTTGTTTTCAAACTCGTACGGTAACTTCTAGAATTACTGTCAATTTGCTCCTCTAGTCTCCTGTGAAGTCACTTGTTCTATTATTTCGATTTTGCTATTTCATTTACTCTTATGTCATATTTTAGTTTTCACAACTAGACTTCATCATCGTATCTCATTTCACCTTTTCCCTGAAGTCTGATCTTTGTAGTTAGGATTACAGTTTTGAAAAGCTATGCTGACTATGTTGATGAGCATAACTTGCATTATAATCAGCTGTAGCATCAATATAATGAATTTCCTAAACAGTAAATTATATCAAAACATTTTTGTCTGTGTTTTCTGAACTACCTCTTTTTATTCATACAGGCACAACTCACATTTTGACTGATCCGGAAATTTCAATATTGAAAGTGGGTTCTTTATCCACATTCCTAAATCCATAGTGAACCTTTCATTTGTTATCAGTCTCTGATCAGTGATTGCCTCTGGTGCCAGTGTTGTCTCACTGACCAAAACTTCCCCAGAAATACACCTACCTTTGTGTCAGGTGCTGGTAAACATCCTCCTGGGACAGCCTATACAGATGGAAAGCTGTTGCAGCCAAAACGGAAGTTTTTTGGGAGGCTCCATAATGTTTCAGGTCAGGATTTCCAGGCAGTCAAAACCAAATCATAGTTACCTGAAAATAAAATTTCAATTGATTTAGAGTCAATCTCTAAACTCTTTTATGTATTATCACTATCATTTTTTTTTATTAAAAAGAATAATAAAACCCAACAACTTAGGTATTGGAAAGCACTGGGTAACA
Organism: Rhea pennata; assembly: GCF_028389875.1. Taxonomy (NCBI): domain Eukaryota; kingdom Metazoa; phylum Chordata; class Aves; order Rheiformes; family Rheidae; genus Rhea; species Rhea pennata. The sequence goes on from NC_084666.1 coordinate 60,407,575, forward strand.
TTGTCTTCCCCTAAATGGAGAAATGTCACACTGTGGCACACGGTCTATCTTCAGCTAACTATGGCGAACATTTTGCAGCTAACATTCCTCTTTAAAACTAAAATGTACCTATGATGTGACTGAAACACTTGCTTGGCCTCTGCCTTTAATCCTTCCACTTCATAGTCACATAGAGACCTCTCTCATCTATACCATTCAGCTACCATGACAACTTTACTGGCTTAGAACTGTGACTAGATCACATGAAATCCTTTTCCAAATTGTCAGCCAGCTTTCTATTTTTGTTTCTTCACATTCAAGCTTCCTGTCCTATGTTTCTGGTGCTTTTTTCCAGGCCTCAATATTGCAGGTCCTCATCAAAGTCACTTCTGTGTTTTCTCTGTATCATAGTTTTGTCATAGTAGAGGCTTGTCCCACCTCAAGACAGCTTAAAAATATAAACTGTAAATTCAGAAGAGCTTGTCTTTCTTTTTTTGAAATATTAATTGGCACCCAAAATGTTCAGTATTTAAGATCTCATACCACAGATAAGACATTCAAAACAATCTGGTAAAGAAACTGAAAATGTTTAATAACTACTGTGTTTAAAATTAGATACTTTAAGAGATACCTTAAAATAATCTTTCCTAATTGAAGCAACTATTTCATTAGGCAATTAGAGCCAACAACACTTTCTCAGAAGTAATTTACTATAAAAGAAAGGCAACAGGATTAGAATTACTGATAATTTTTAGAAGACCCTAAATCTGAATGCTTAATTCCTTTGAACACTTTCAATATAATTTTTGAATAAAACAATGAAGCATATGGTGCCAGTTTTCAGTGGATGAATATAAGCCACACTAGTCCTATTCACACAAACAGTTGCTTTGACTGGACTTGATCATTGTTTGCACTGTTTCATAGGTAACACGAGTTCAGACAGGTTGGCTTACAAAAGAGCAGCCCCACATAGGTGTTTGTGAAGCACTACCATGCATACTCTAAGTCAGTATTGTATTTCTGTTTAATGAGACACAGTTAAAGACATGACTCTGTAAGAAAGAGGTAAAGTACTGCAATGTAAAGCTATCCTGAACAGCCACCTATAAAAAGTAGGCAAGGCATCTACTTGCTTTACTTTATTTTCAGTGTCCCAGTGAACCTAATGCAAATAATCATGAGCTTTAAGTCTTCTAGCAACAGGATCCTGTCAAACATCTTGCTAGTTGAAAAGAATATTGGTTAACAACCCCTAGAATTTCTGAATGAGAGTTTTCCTGAGCCAAGTCCCTCAACCATGCCTAACTGCTCAATGTCAAATATAAATGCATCATACTGTAACTACATCTACTCCAACCCGGACAGGAAGAAGATAAACTATAAGCACAGTAGTAATGCACCAGTGCTACTGATTACATCCCAGTGGCTTGGTTTTGTTATCTCCTATTACAACAAAGCTTAATTTGCAAAGCACTGATTCAGGCATTTCCCTTGTAGTAGCTATCAGTCTTCTAATAACATTCACTATGTTCTCAATTTCAGAGAGCATCAAGATGCTTTAAGCAAGTTAATAAATAAAATACTGTAGAAGCTAAATGTGCCTTTGCAATTACAGATATTTTGACTGTATAAACATAGTTCCAGTCCTTTTGTCTCCTCAGCTTTATCTGTTAAGCTTTGCAGGGAAAATACTGGTTTTCATTTATATTTGAGAATGTCTGGCACAACTGTTTTTAGTTGGTTCCCATGCACTATTGTAATACAGTTAATAGATGGAATCATTGCCTGGGTGTATCACTTTCATCAAACCGTTGTATACTAAGAAATACTCGCCTGTAAAAAGTAAGCAAAACATCATGAAGTGGAAACAGACAGGGTAAGGTCTTGTTGAGTGAGTGAGTTTTGGCTCAGCCTTGTGAGATACTTCATTCTATTTTCACCTTTTCTAGATGTAAACCTGTTGTAATCCAAATAATCTTACTTGTAACTCTGACAGAATGATCTCTGCCTCTTGCGGTCAGTAACAAGCACAATGAACTACAAAACTGATACCAGAATCTAAGAAATACTGTATGCCATTCCAGTCTGTGAACCAAAACTGAGATAAAACAAAATGTTTTTTCTTGTTTGTTTTAGAATAATTTACTTAAAGTACAGATATTTAAACTCTAAAGAAGGAATATAGGGACATTCACTGAGTGAGAGAGAGAAATAATGGTAAGGGAAAAAGCTGCTGTAGCAAAAAAGGAACTTTGCAGAAGGTGAAGCAAGCCCTTCATCATTATCATAAACACTTTTACCTACATGAAATATAGATACATGGATATATGAACACATGTATATAAAGAACTTTTGATATAATAGTACTGTTCAGTCGTGCAATCAAGTTGCTATCAGAGATAACAGACAATATATAAAAGGGCAGAAGAGATAATGGGTATGCTGCTACTACCAGAGATGGTTTAGAGAAGTGTGGAAGCATAGATAGGGACAGGACTTTTAGCTTCAGATCTGAACCCAGATGAAAGAAGAGTTAGGTGCACATTTAAACAAAGGTGTTAAAATATTTGGCAAGGAGTAGTAGCTTGGAAAGGTTTTGTTGTACACATATTTTAACATGTGATCCAAACACACAGTTATGCTGAAAAGCCTCCCTCAGAGTTTGTTTATTTATTTATTTATTTATGAATACATGCTCAGAAGTCTGATGTTTCTGGCTGCTTCCTGTCCTGTTTATCCATACGGAATGAGGAAAAAGCCTAAGTAGATGATACGTGGCTGTCAAGTTCTTTAGGTAAAATATGAGGAAGCCTGTGGATGTGGTTATTTTCTTATCAACCACTCTGGCCCACACGCAAGGCTCCAGCAGGAAGAGCTGCACCCTGAACCGAAGCATGTGCCTGTGCACACAGGGTCATCTGAGTGCACTGGCTTCCTTTCAGTTTTGGATGGAAAAGGTCTCGTTAAAAGTGGAAAAGCATATTTGAACATCAGCCTACTAACTTAATATGGGATAGAAGAAAAAAGATAACCAAGGCTATATGTAGGTAAAAACAATGATGATCTGGACAAAATCCTAAAGCACTCCCACAGCATGGTAAAGAAGGGAGGATGAATAAAACGTCATGAAACTTCAATAAAAATATTCTTGTTTGGAAAGATGCACCAAATTTGTTTCCATATTTTTCTACAGAAAAGAGAACAAAGAATTTATCAATCAGTACAGAAAAGAGTCTGATTCTTAGCAAACAGTCAAAATAGAAGATAAAGATATTAGGATTAAAGTACTCAAATCATGAGAGCAGCAATCCTTAGAATGAAAATAATGACTGGAAAAAGCAGCCCTGATGAACATTGCTAGTGCTAAAAAGTTCTCCTCTTACATCTGCCCTTCTGCTACCAAGAAGTAATTTGTACTTTCATCTCTACCCTCCATTTTTGTAAGATTCCCTTCCTTACTGAGGACTCCCATGTTAAGTGCTTTTAAAGTGCAATTCAATGCATTCTTCTTCCTTGCTTGTAGGAATCCTTGTTCAATCCTATAGCAGCTACCAAATTATACTTGGATGAAGACATTTAAGAAGGTAAAGCAGAACAGATGTATCTGAGAAAGATGTTAGAAGAGACACACCAGGTGGGATTCAGCTGCCATCTGGGATGCCTACTGTAAGGCATCTCTAATGACCCAAGTTACTTAAGAATATATACCCGAATACTATCCAACATGTCTTTAATAGAATTTTTTACTCAGGAGAGATTCTCAAGGTAAAGAATATCTAAGAAATCTTTGTCTTTGCATCAGTTCTTCTAATTTTAAGAAATAGGCATTTAGGATAAAGTGAATTTAAAACAATCCAAATGAATATGCGAGGCAATTGTTTGACTTTTCAATATAGTACTGTTTCATCTGCCTGGTTTGTAAAGATTTCAGTTAAATTTCTCCTGTAAGTTTTCTGTTTGATTTCCTATCTAAAATTTACTAAATAAGAGCTATTGTTCCATAGTAAATAAGCCCACAGAAGGGACTGAGAAACAATGCCAGCTCTGCTCTACTTCTGTAGCCAAGAGTATATCTAGAGTCATTATTTTGCATAACAAATTCTCCTATCAAAAGTAATTCAATTTTCCAGGAAAAATCAGGTCTGTGACCTAAATAGTAATAAACAGAGTGCTGTGCATGCATTAGCCCAACGCACAACATTTAAGGCTGCAACAGATTTTGCACTTAAAAAGAAACTGAATCCACTGCTTCTCACTAATATTCGGACTTCATGTTGGGGGCTAGTGTTGGTGGGGAGGGAGGATTTGTTGGGGTTTTGTTTTTAAATATGTAGAAGAAGTATACCAGGAGACAGAGCTCTATGCAGCACTGAAATTCATTAATGCCAGTGCTATGCAGTTTCAAAGTGCTCAGGGCTGTTGTGTTCCTCCACCGGGCATCAAAAGGAACAGCACCAGAACAGGCTTACACAAAAAGCAAGTGTGCCTTATCATTCCCTTAAACTTGCTCAATGTGAGATGTTAAGGTATTTATACAACAAGAAAAATAAAGCTTGGTATTGCCTCAAGCACCACTTTTTGAACTCTGTTTTCTTCCCTGACAGGTCAAGAATAACGCTCAGAGAGGTTTGCTGCCAGCAGCCGATGGCACCGCTGACTGGGCACTACCAGTGAAGAAAGAGATGCCCAGAAATACAGGTTGCTCTGCAACTTAACACCTATCCTGCTGTGATTTTCACTTAGGTAGCGACCCTTTTGTGATGGGTATTTTATGGGTCACTTGGAAGCCTACTGGACATGAACCCATTCTAAAAAGCAGGGAGCAATCATGCAAACTCTTGAACAAGAAAATTCAGTATTTGAGGAAAAAAACATCCTCCAATCCACTCCTGAAATGCCTAGCTTAATCATTTGATGACTCTTTCTGTCTACCAGGAATGGTGATCACCTCTGATTTTACAAACAGGAAGAGCATGAGTAAGCAAGGCTTATTTAGGGAGGATTTATTCTAGGAGGAGAAACTTGTGGCATTCTAGTTCTTCCAGTGCCTGCTTCTACATTCTCTCAAATGTGTTCTATATATGCTTAAGTACGTGAAACATAACACTGATTTCATGATACTGCTCAGAAATGTCAACTCCATTTACATTTACTGTACATATCTGTAAATATTAAATATATAGCCTAAAATATAACTAAGAATTCCAAGATGAAAACAAAAACATCCTCCTCCTTTATATTAATTTTTTATCCTTAAAACTTAGTGATATCAGACACAATGATTTCTCTAAAATAGAAAGATCTGTGAATTATCTATCAGTAAGTCTTTAAGACATGGTTCTCAAAAATGTTATAGCTGTTTATCTGACATTTAATGAGATATTAATACAATTTCATAGATATAGTCTATAACTAGGATTGGAGAAATTCTCATGTGGTAAATATATTATTTTCAAATATATTATTCTGCTCATTTCCAGAAGCAATGGAAATTTCATTATGCAAAGTCAATTTATCTAACCAAGCTCAAAGGAAAGGACCTTCCAGGTGAATTAAAATCCTGTCTTTATGTTTCAAAATTCAAAAGAACAAACTGACATTTCATAGACTTAACACATCAGTGCAAACCATTTTCTCCATTGCTGATTTGTGGCTAAAAAATTCTGAAAAGAGAACTCGGATGCTAGGTTTTTAATCGGTTTCTGGGTCCATGCAGCTCACTATTAACAGGCATACAGCTGAAAAAAAAAAAAAAAAAAAAAAAAAAAAGGGAACTTGAAAAAAAAGAAAAAGCAATCCCAAACATGTTTGAAGCTACCTATTTCTAAAGCCAGTGAAAGTCCATCTTATGGATCCATAAGACAGCAGGATCAGTTTTATCCAATCAGAACACATGCTGCTTAGTATTCATTAAGGAATTTATGACAAATCAGATATATTTTCATCTGCACATATAAATATGTAACTGAAGGTTTCATTTTTCAAAAAAGCATACAGTGCACACAGATCTATAATCTGATTTTTTCAGCAAGCTTTTGTACATTTCATTTTAAATGCATTCACATTTGAAATTGGTTCTCCCAGGAAAAAAGAATTACCTTTAGATGCTAGCTTTGCCAGTAGTCTGATCTTACACCAGAGAACTCAATTTTTATGTTAGTCTAACCTTGCACCCTCCAAAAACATCATACATATTTAACCTCTTATAAATTTCTTACTGCTTTTAAGCATGGCATGTGGTGAGTAGTCAGTAGAACTTGGGACAGCTTAACAAACACAGAAAAAAGGGGGCGCAGGGGCCCACGATGGTGATATTTGCTACCTTAGTGAAACAACTGCTTTATTGCTGACTCAGTTACTCCTAATCTTTGGCAAATGACACTGCTGGTGCCTCAAGAAGTGAGCAAATGTACGGCCTGAGCTAGTGCTGCAGAGGGATGGTGCACAGCACCAACTCACTGGGTACAGCAGAAGGCTCTGCAGCCTGTGCTCTTCTCAGTGCTCCTGAAGACATCTGAATTCCAGATATTTGCAGACTAAAATAGGACACAAAAATTTAAACTCTGCTGAATTGTATAGTAAAGGTAAGAACTTCTTGAATACACCAAATAAAAGAAACCATTCATTTCAAAACCACTGCTGCTGTTCTTGGGGAAAGAAGAACAGGAAGGGAAAGAAGGGAGGGGAATCGTACTAAGAAGGGAAAGAAGAAAGGGGAATCATACCAGGGAACCGCCTGCTCTAATGTGTCCAATAGTATTTGATATCTAAGCCAGTCACGTGTTTTGTCTTCAGTATGAAATCTCAGGATAGGAGGAAGCTCCATTTTTAGCATGGATGCTCATTTCCACCAGTAACATAGTTTCTGTAGTTCATTTATCCAAAGGCAATTACCTGCTTTACTGATCTGAGGGAGAAAGTCATCTCAGCGTAGTGCAAAATAGCACTTTTCTGAGTGGATTATTTGAAGACATTACTCCGTCTTTGTTGTTGAAGTCTTCTACTGAAATACTAGTTACTTTCATTCTAAGATAAAATAACAACACGTTTTCCACCTTTTATGTAATAAAACTACTCTTTCAAGTTATCTGGGAAGAGACTCACCACTCTGCAGCAAGCCAGGACAAATCTACATTTACACTGCCTTAACTTGACCTAAGCAACACCTATGTCCAATCCTTTCAGCAAAGTTGTGTGTCCTCGTAGCACCCAGTTTCTCCCTTACAGAAGGTAGAGAGCTTCTGAAACTTTCCATAAGCAAGAAATGTCAGAGGAAACAAATGCATTAAGTGAACTGGCACACTCTTTTATTATTTCTTCTATTTTTATTATTTCTCAGGAGAGCAGATTATTTACCAGTAAGAATTTCTGAAGATTCCTTGTAAAAAACTTTACATCACAAAGACAGGTAATCTCCATGCTCACAGAAACACAAGAAATGATCATAAGCTATCATGATTATGATAGCTCAAGCTATCTGATTATTAGCTTTCTAGACAACACTACTGTATTTATACTGTCCTGAAGCACTGGGCTTCGATGTGGACTTAAATATACTACCTACTCAGCTCCACCTTCTCTCAGAGAAGAGCCTTTCAGAGGACTACATAAACATGCCTGGAAATATGCTAACATGACAGAAGGTTTTGGACTCTGGAGGACTTGCTCTACCTGCCTTTGAAGCTGTATTTGCAAAGATTAGGCCACAGGAGATAGAGGACTCTGATCTTGAGAGTACCGTTTTAAGACAGTATAGACAGTCTGTAGAAAAAAACTCTTGGCACAGTTCCTTAGTTCCTATTCTACATTCTGTTACACAATTAATACATTGTATTTGATAGCATACAATACGGTTCCAGATGCATTATTTCGGAGCTTGCTAATAATGCTGTTGGTTTTAAGAAAATTTTGTAAAAGAATGAATATGCACTGTGTATTATTATTACCTAGTAATTATCCCAAATAGAAGAGGCTGAAGATGAGAAACACAAAGATACTTGTTGGAAAATTCAACGAGTGAGTGACAGAAATTACATTCTTGGTGGTTTTGGGCATCCAGACTGATCTCTCAATGGTATTTGAGAGACTAATAGTGTAATAAAGAAGAGCGTTAAAGGTAGAGACAAGTAACCTGTTCTTCATGATGATTTTTGGAAGGGAAATTTTTTGAAGGTGAATTGTCAATGAAAACAACACACAAGGAAACTTGTTAAGCTTGATCATACAACTCTTATTCATACAGCTAATCCTCATTCCTACAAATACTGTCATTGAATTAATTTGTGAATAAAGATTCAGAACTTTAGAAATCTTATTCTGAACTCCTACCTACCACTTAAATATATAAGGAAGTACTTAAACACTTATAAAAGGCAACTTATAATGCACTTATATATTAGAAATACATATATCAAGCACTGTTGAGCAAACCAGAATCAGCAGTTTAAGAGTTACGTGGATGTTCAATTCATTTTAGAATCTCATAGGTAAAATAGGAGAACCAGTTATTATCATTTGAACAGAAGAAAAAAAACAGAGATCATATCCTGTTTTGTTAAAATCATAGGTTTAGTTGCTCCTCCAGTTGCTTCACTGAAGCTATGCTGGTCTAAAAGATGTAGGCATGACAAAGCCTGTAGGTAAATGTAACATCTTCTGTGAGACCAGAAAATACAGTTAAAAAATTTGACAAGTCCTTCTTCAATTCTGAAATAAAAAAAGCAGACTTCAGCGCTAAACACAAGTTGAGAGTCTCTCAAAGTTTAGACGTGTACACATCAGTTGGCCCATCATTGAAAGAAAAGCTCATTATCCCCCAAGGAAGTTGAAACAAGCTGTCACACCATATTCTTCTCTGATACATTTTCTACTAAGAAACAAAATAAGCAAAAGTATTGAAAGATGTTTGTGATTTGCATAACGATCAAATAGAATAGGCCTCTTCCTATTTTTTTTTTCATTATTTTTCAGCATTATTTTTAAAGTTTTAATTACTGCACTCTTTGGAGCAATATGCAACATGTGAAAATGCAGATATTCCCAAGTTACGTAGTTTCTGACTCTTTCCTCCAATAACACCATCTGGACATTCAGCTATATACAGTGGCTAAAGTCACAGAGGAGAAATTGCTGATTCTCATTAGTGAAAACAAACATTTACAAACAATAGAAAGCATCTCAACACCTCAGGGAATGTGAAGCTAGGTAAGCTAAAACTTCCATTATACATTTCTTTTAGCAGTCTTTAGAAGAAAACAAAAGATGTGCACGTATAGTATTTTCATATTGGCTCCTAGGCCAAATTCTATTATGAAACTGTGTCTCTTCAAAAAACGTAAGTAAAACTGTTTAGCTGCTCAGCAGCAGGACTTGAAGCCCTGCTCATTTTCTTTACCCTAGCCAAAAAACGCCCCCTTGGGGCCACCTGTCAATCACTGCTTAGCCCCAAGGCTAAAATATTAAAAGGACCACTATATACTTACATGAATAAATGTGTATCTACACATACACAACCAGACACTAAATGTTTCCTAGACATAACTGAATAAATAAACAATGTAAGTACTTTTCCATTCTGGACACGTTAGAATTAGCAGAATTCTGACAGGTAGCACACATTTATGCATACTCCCTCTGCAAGTTTAAAATATGATGTTGAAAATTTGTTTATAAACTCACGCTTATTTCTGTTCTATTTTACCTGGTTAATATGAGTATTTTTTATTTGAATTAAGTGTGTTCTTCTAATTTATGTTCTAATCATGCTTCAGGCTAAACATCTGAAGTCTTTTTTATGTCTTTGGGATGCAGACAGATTAACTCAGAATCACCTCGACTTGAAATACTGCCACAAAGAATATCAATGTCTATACTAGCCATATTGTGGTCTGAGAAAAATATAAAAAAACATGACACAATTTCTTAGTACCTTTAGAAAGAGTCAAAGCTAGGGTTTCAAAGATGAGAAGTCAACCTAAATAAAAGCAGATGTAGATTGTACTGATGTTTAAGGCCACAACTAGAATGCCCTGTTCTCTCAGCAATGGGTGCAAAGATTTTGTGAATGGTAAATTTGTATGAAGTTTATGCCTACTTTTTTTGCTAAGACATGAGCAAAAATGTCCTTTAAAGATAAGATGCTAATTTTAAAAAGCTGCAAAAATGGAATCTTAGTCAGATTTAAGTGCAAGATAAAGCTGCTGCTAGACACCTTAAAGAAAATAATCAGCACACTTCTTTCACATTTGTACAATCAAAAGTGGAGACTACTGGCTTAAATATCATGACTATTATATCGAATTAATTCTAATACATTCAGATTGAGGAGTAGGATTTGGCTTGTTGTACAAAGTCTAACATCTTCCATTATAAAAGTTCAGGGGGTCAACTGCTGCAGTTGCCAAATGGGGCCTGACACACATCACTTCAAAACACAGAGGGGCTTTTGCTGTTTTCATGGGTTTGGTTTTGTTTCCCAATTACGAACATGATTTGCAAAATGAATACAAACCTGGAAGAGATATATGGATTTCAAACTGACTCTCCTAAGCATTTGGCAGCACGACGGCAGTGCAAGTTCAGAATAAGAAAATCAGTCTAATTTAAAATTTTTATTTGGTGTTAGCCAAAACATGGACAATGGTGGCTGAAGCTACACTTCAACAATGATACCCTGCAGAAAGTAATTTAGATTATTAGCACAGAGAGGCCAGAAGAACAATTTCCCAACTCATACAATCAATAAATAGGAAGCTCTCTGGAAGGAAGGGAGGATCTTCCTTAAAGGACAACAATTTCTAAGATAGCTTGTAAACATTATAATAGTACAAAAAAGGCATTAAAGAATAGGAAAAAAATCAAAATCAAAACAAAACAGGAGAACTGGAGATAATTTATATTGAAGACTCAGATGGCCAGGGATATTGTGCAAGCTGTGAAGGTTTACTGTACTAGCCAAAAACGAAGGCCAAACTGACAAAGATAATCCACACTGCTTGCATAGCAAATTGAATGCCTGACTCAGGGACGTGTTTGCAATTAATGGGAATGTGTGTGTATTTGCTCCAAACTATTATTCTAATTCTTCTGACGCAGTCTTAGAAAAAGAAAGTAAACAGATGATCATGTGCATCAAGTCTACTTTCACTAGATATACCAGACATGGTAATGTCTGTCTGTGGGCCGCTGTTTAAGAAGCAGTTTGCTGTGAATACAGGTTTAGACATGTGACCTCCAGTCTGTTATCTCCATTCACAGTAAGTTGGTAGAAAATGTGTCAAAATAATAAAGTGTCTATAAAAAATGCAGTAGAATGAGACACCAATCTGTATTTAGCTCTGCAAAATTATAAGATGGCACCAGTGAAGCACGAGTTGTCACATGCTGACAGTTTATTTAACTGAAAACTATAAACAAGATTACTTGCACTGAGTAGAAATGGATGTCAGAGTCATGGAGGATTTGCAGAAACAGAGAGACCTGGAAAAGGCCAAAAGGCAAAGGTCTCATGTTAAAATTATGCAGACTCATCACAGATGTGGACAGTGTCATTTTCTAGTGGAGCTGAGGTCTTCTGGACAGTAAACAGGACTTTTTTTCAACCCCAACAGACATATATTGCAATAAACTGCAGCTCCAGCCTCTGAGAGGCAGAGATAATGGCTGCTGAAAGTGGGAGAAGTAACAGTCAGAGAGGGCAAGTTACTGTACAATTAAACAGAGTTACAGAATATTAATATCAGAAGGGAGAGTATCAAGTGTGAAAAACAGTGAAAATCACCAATAATATTTATTCATGATGTTTGGCATTTTGGTTTTTAGGCTGACTATAAGTATTTTACATTCACTGTCATATGTGTTTGAGAATATTTCCTATGAAAAGAAAAGTAACTTTTAACTGGTAACTCACAGGAAGTGGGAAATTGGATGCAGAATGAAGCAGGGATCTTGCAAGTACTGTGCCTCAGAGAGTATGCCTTCACTGCCGAGTAACTTCTATATCCTTAGTTCCCTTATTACCCCGTTAGTGCTGTCAGAAGCAAAGTCTGCGTGTGATTCTGGGCACAGCTCCCTCAAGGCACCAACCCGAACGCGCCGGAGAGCTGCCAGGCCAGGCGCCGAGGGGAAGCGCCCGCGCACGCGTGGCCAGCTGGGGAGGGGCCCAGCCCTCAGCCCTCAGCCCTCAGCCGCCCTCTCGCCCAGGGGCTGCCTCCAACAGGCAGTTCGGACACGACTGCACCCAGTCTGTCTTCCCGTTTCTGCATTTCCCACCAATCTAAGCTACCTGGATAGTACTGTCCTCTTTTTAACTAGTTTTTAATATTACTGACCTATCAGTTTTTTGTTCTTAACATCATCCACAACATAGGAATAACAGAAATAGAATAAAAAAAAATCTATTTTAAAAAATCTACTATATTTCTGTTAATTACACTAAGAAGTATCCCTTTCTATGCTAGAAAGACCTCTTTTTTTGGAGGGAAAACTGGGATATTTCAACAGTCAAACTAAAGAAAATGTTTTATTCAATGAAAAAAGTGAATAATTCCATTAAAATGCAACTATTCACCTTTTACAGAATTGAAGTTACTACTGTTATTCTGTTTTTCTTTAATATTTTACAATTTGGAAAACACCTCAGCTGTCTATTTTTATTCAATGATCCGTGACCATGTATGTAAAAGATAACTGGCATAAAAATAACAGAGTAAATTCGTTACTGACATTTCTACAAAAACGTTCAATGTGAAAGTGTTACCGATAAAATTACAAACTATCACAGCAACAGTGTCCAGGTTTTCTGCTCTTCACTGAAAATCTGATGAATAAATATAAATATAGCTTAATTATTTACTGATACCTCTGTGCCAAAATTTTATATTCTGGAAAGTTTTTATTTATGAGAATTCAATCTTTGTTTTATAGGCTAAAAGACATTGATGTTTGTTATCTCTAGGCCCTATATAATTTAAATGTAATAAAAGAAGTTTTTAAATGTAAATCAGAAATGAATTACTGTTATTATAAAACAAAAAGTTTAATAACTTAGTGAAGAAAATACTTTGCCCTTGAATTTAGGGCACTGAGGTCCTTTCGGTGACTCTAAGGTTTTAGATCAAATCTTTAAATCAAACCAAGGAGTAAAAGTCTTATTTATTAATTTTCTTATGCATGTATTTATATTCTTGTTGACTTGTCAAGTCATAGAGTAGTTTTGTTACGCATTTTTGTCAGTAAGGATATCACTCATTTAACATTCTGAAATTGTAAATATTCTGTTTTCCAGTAATACAAAAGAGAATATATTCATGAAAAAGAAGTATAACATTTTCATCCGGACTTGGTAGAGAATACACATCCCAGTACTCAATTTATCTTGCCCCTCGTAAACATACAATAAAATGTTCCACATTATGGATCATCCAAACAGAGAGTTCACCAAACCCTCATCAAATCCGTCATGGTTTTGATCATTCCTCAGATGAGTATTCTTGCAGCTCAATAAATTCTCCTCTCCGCAGGAGAAAACACCATAAAAAAAAAAAAAAAAAAAAATGGCTCTTAATAGAGCTAATAAAGGAGCAGACCGGACTGTTCAAGAACAGGTGTTGCAAGCAAAATATTTTCTAGCCTATTTTCAGCTTTCAGTTCAATTCAAAAGATCTCAAGGAAATACATAGCAGCTATTGATCATAACTACACCAAGTCAATATTGATTTGAATCTGAATCCCTGCAGAAATTGAAACAAAAAAAGGAAATAAAAACACAACCCTGTGAACGGTCCTTCTCAAAGGTTTTTCATTAGGAAGAAAATATGACCTGTATATAGCAAAAAAATCTGAAGATATTTCAGTAATTTTCTAAAAGATCAGGATGACAGGCTGAGAACAGGGAGAAGATGGAACTGATGACTCACTGACCTGTGTTTTCACTGTCATGCTGGTAGCAGGCAGAAGGAGCTTCTCTGGTCACTGCGGTTGGGATAACACAGTTCCCTCTCCCTCTATGTATGTCTTGTCTTTTCTCCCTGCAGATCTCTGTCTCCTTAAGAATGCCTAATTTTTCACATCATTTTTACACCCTTTTGGTAGCTTCAGAGGACTTCTCTCTTTCCCCCATGAAAGTGCCAGAAAACATGAAGGCCTTATTGCTCTCAGGGAATAGGCAGGATCTTCTAAATCAGTATCTGTACTGGCCATAGAAAATAACCTCACGAAATTCAATTATGTGTTATTATCACTACACTCTACCCCCTTTGAGTAATGCACTAATATATCCATATCACACATATCTCCATCTACTTCTGAAATGTAAACAGCAGCTTATATTCCAGTATTCCAATATGTGATCAGCTCCACAAAAGAAACAGCATGTCTGCTGAATTTCATAGTCTCCCCATGCTTTTGTCACATGAGAGCATCTAACTCCCCAGTTTCATTGACATGCTAAACTCCCTGACCACACTTTCACCCTGATTAACTGCTGGCAGCCTCTGGAGAGAGAAGGCTATATGCTGGCACAGCCACCACAGTGCAGTACGGAAATACAGATTAGAATTTCTCTGGAGGTACACATACACACATACACATACACACCTTTTTTGATCACAGATGTAGAGGAGTTAAAGGACCCTTTCTGTCATTGAATCAAACTACAGCTTCCATCAAAAACTAAATACAAAGTTACCAAAGAGATTATATTTTTGGCAAAGATGCATCTATAATAATATGATTTGCTGTGTCACTAGGTTTCTATTCTTTCTTGCATGTAACTGCTGGTCAAATTACTGCTTTACATAAGAGGTTATAATCAAACATAATTTAAAAGTTGTGTTAGTATTATTTGTTACAATGGAACCACTCCCAAAGCTACGATAGCCTCTTTTGTTAGTACATCTTTTATGAGGTCTGTGCTTTATGGGTTTCTAATTTATTTGCAAGTTTTTATCCAAACTTTGGATGCTTTTGTGCATGGATATAACTAGAAATATGCTTATTTTGAGAAATATTGATGGTAATTAGTAATATAATACTTGAAGATCAGAACAGTTGGTAGCATTTTTACTTCGTTTATACTTATAATGCAGGAATTTTGAAGGAAAAAACAAGCATCCTTCCAAACATACTATCTCCTTACTACTTTAGCACACTAGCTTACTAAATTTCCTCTATTCCCCAGTTCCAATTCAAAATATCATTCTAATAGCTTTTTTTGTGGCAATTCTTTTTCCACTACTGGCAAACACTGAAATATTTAAAGCATAAAGGGCTTTTGTATATGGAATAAAACTGTTGTCAAGCTAGGTCCATACTATTTTTTGTGTTTTAAACTCTCTCAATATTTTTTCTTACATATGCAAAGTCTGAATTCATGTGTACAACAACATTCTTTCCCTAAAGAAACCTTTCCAGCACACTATTTTAAAAGGGTACTCTGAAAACATTAATCCAGAAGTTTCTAAAACCTGAGGAAAAATGGAAAGAATTTGAATTGTATTACTTAAAAAGACATGAAAGAAAAAAACCTTTGGCCCTTTTTTAAGTTGTGGTACATAACTTTGAAACAAGCTTTCAGTTTTATTCAATTATGTACTTTTCAATTTGTCTTTTATTCCTAATTTTCTTATTTCTGTTAAAACAAATAACTATGACCATCAGCCTGTTTCAAGCTCTGCTTTTGGGAAAACATTTTTCCTCATGTGAGAAAACTCTAGGAATATTTTTATTCAGCTGAATATGGAAATATCACTGATGTCCTGGAAAATACAGTGTATTGCAACAGTAGAAATCTTTTCAGGATACACAGTATTATGAAAAAAATTATCATTCATAAGCAGTTAAAGGCTAGTTGAATTTAAAGTATGGTCTGAGTTTAGCTGCCAAGATTAACTTAAAATTATGCTGGCAGGTAAATGCTTTTTAACATTTAACAATAAGGGTTTGGACAATGTTGTTTCAAAGTCTAGAGCTAGAGATTTGATTTATAACCTAATTTAGCAGTCATAAAAAAATGATGTTTTTCTCAAGTACAGCAATATTAATGGATGAATTCTTGCAGACAGGTAACTGAAAGTATCACAGACAAAAGATAGCCATCTAACTTTCTTCTACATAGAAAAATGTTTACTTCTAAGACTGCTGACATGGAAACTGTATAAGAAAATTTGAGAAAGAGACTTACTAGGAGCAGTGCAGCACACACTAATACATATAAACACAGCAGGCAGTGTTGACAAGCCCCAGCTCCACACTTGTAAAAATAGGAAAAGATTCTTCTTCTGCATTGTGAACAGAAGTACAACGCAATCTTTCAGATGATCTATCACAATCAGTTCTGAGTTTATGATAAATTTAGACTAAGTTCAATCTATTTTGGTGTTAAATGAGTTGATTTCCTCTTGTAATTTCTTCTGAAATTCATTCTTGCTCTATGTTTCCTGAAAAAAGTTTCCATTTCATAAAGCTTGACTGGAATTTGGCTATAAACCCCCTAAATTACAGATCTTTCACAAATATATAGGCTCACAAGTGGTGACTAGGGCCTGAGGCTTGATGAGTATCTCACTACAGCAAACGTGTAGATTCCCATTGCCTCTCATTTTAAACAAGTTGTTCTTTATCCTAGCCCTTCCAATGTTCTTCCGCAATGTTCTTCCAACCTTTACTTTAAGCTAAATATTGTATATTTGCTGTTTATATTTTGGTTTGTTCATTCTGTTTTCACCAAGCTATGGATTTTTCACATTGTTTTCTGATGACAAACATAAAAAAAGTGACAGTGATGAATTTCAGTGATGAAAAAAAAAGGGTTACTCTTTATTCTCTATTTACATTAACAATATATTACAGGTGAAAAAATACAGGAAAAAATCTTATGGTTTTAGAACAACCCAGAGTCAGGTGTTTTTTAATGCTTACACTGATGTAAACCACAAGGGTAATGTTGATACTATGTAATCAGTTCTCTGCTCTAACAGAAGTGGCAGAAAGGCCAGTTCATGCCTTGTTCTGCAATCCATGAAAGAACCCAACTGCAGAAGGCTGCCTTATGTACAGCTGTATCCCAGAGCATCCCATATTTTCTTGCTCATCAAAGATAGCTAGAAGTAGAATATATAGCTCAGGAAAATAATATAGTTGGATTTTTTGGGGGTGAGGGGTAGAGAAGTAAGTCAACAGGACCTAGTCCAAAACTCCAAATAAAAATCATTTAAGTTACCATACTATAGAAGCTGGTCTATCTTTTGCTGCAGTTGGAACTAGAGGGAGACAGTACTTTTTTTGGAAGGAGTGTGGATCATTTTAAGGACTGCCTAATTCTCATATATGTATATTAACAGATTTACTGGTTAGGGATGTATGGTCCAAAGGGGACTGGAGAGTTACTCAGCTTCAGTTTCTGACCAAGCCCTGTACCTGTGACAATTACTCAGTGAATCAGTAAGTAATTTAGACTTACTACACTGTGTTACTTCAGGAGTTTAAAAATTAGTGCAATTAACAGCTCTGTTTTATTAGAACTATCAGTTCATTTTTTTTCTCAGTTTATCTGATAATAAATATAATTCCTGAAAAAAAAATCCCATTTTTTTTGCAGTGGAGGTAGTAAAACATTGAAATAATTTGTCCAGAGAGGTTGGGAGCTCTCCATCCTTGGAGATGCACAGAACTCAATCAGACAAGGTTGTGAGCAGCCTGACCCAGCTGGCTCTGCTTTGAGCAGGAGGTTGACTGCGTGACCTCCAGAGAGCCAACCTGAATTCTTCTATTATTCTTTGATTCCATTGTGTCATGACTCAAATTTGTAATAATTAATATCCTATTATCATATTGGATATTGCTAGGTACCTATATCACTTTCTGTATTAGCTCCAGAAGAATAGATGTTTATATTCCCACAGCAGAAAGGTGTGCTGCTCTGACAACAAAAAGCAAAGTTATACTATCATTTTTAACATATAACATATATAAAATATGTGGAATCCAAACATCATTTCTATTTGTCTCTGTGTTTTTTACTGCAATCCAGAACACGAATACTACAGCAATACTATTTCTGAAGGTTTGTAAGCAGTTCAGCTACCAGAGTTCCTGCTACCTGACCTCTTTATTCTTTACATCTTAAAAGATGTAACTCTATCATTTTATTTTCTAGTCTTATGAGGTTGATTGTGGATATGAATGTATGCACAAGGTCTGACTATGGCAGATTATTATAGAAGTGTTCTTTTACAGACAACTCACTGCAGCTAGTCATCTACTTAGCGTTAGGGATAGTATGGCTTCTTTATTGTTTATAGAATGCAATGAGGGTTCAATGAAAAAGATTTCCTGAGTGCAAAGTAGCAAGAATTGTAGACAGGAAATGCTCCATTAGAGTCACCCCCTGATTCTGCAGTAAGTGCTCTGCAGCTAGAACTCTTTGCAGGTGTTTAAGCAGTCCAGAGAAGAGCTCTAAATTCAGAAGTTGACTTTTTAAACGTTTTTAAGGCAGAAACAGTTTCAAGACAGGAAAGGTATGTTGTCAAGAACAAGTTTTTTTTAATCATCAGTGATGTAAAAATAATAAAGAAGCAATTAGGAATAAAGTAAAACATTCAGAATTAACCTTTTACTTTTCATCTTGCACAAGAACAACCAAACTTTATCTCTGCTTTGCTTCCCCAGCAGACAACAAAAACTTTCTCAGAAATCATTCCTTTTTATCTCCCTTTAAATTCAGAACTATAAGAATACACATTCTGTAAAACATAGAGGAAAACAGATTTACTCTTAAAAGTTAATTTAACTCTAGTAAAGCATCCACTCCATCTGTCAGCAGGAATATAGTGTTCTGTGACACCATAAAAAAGTGTAAAAAGTAAAATATGCTCTTGAAAATTACATTAAGCTGATGCTTGAAAGGTGAAATTCACTCCGTCTGTATGATGCTTGAGTAATTGGGCTTTGAGATTAAGTATTTGTATAGCTAAAAGTATAGCTAGTATCTACTAGTAGTAACTAGTATCTGCTCTAACCCCAGATCCAAAGTTCAGGGCTTTGTAACTGGCCTGCCCGCTGTGAAGAGGTCTGGATGCACAAAAAGATGAATTATGCACCTACCCTTTTCCAAGTGGTGCAAGGCAAAGAGGCAAAAAAATGGGGTTTGGCTTGGCGCTCTGGTCTGGAAACATAAACACATCGTGTGCTCACTGGCAATTCACTTAATCGTTGCTCCTAAACCCTCAGTGACCGTCTGAACCTAATAAGCAAGACAACGCAGATTTTTGGACAGACTGCCTTTCGTTACTAACAGACACCCACCCACACCTACAGTGTGAACTGTGGGAAGGCCTCACGTCCACACTGTAAGTAAGTGGGGGGCTCTGGATTATGCCCCAGTATGTGACTTCCACCTTGCTTCTACCAGGAAGGAAACAGTTTTGAGTGTACTGGCAGTATACTCAAGTGCACACAACATGACTCCGACTACAAAAGCAAGGCAATTTAGTGCCTAAAAGGAACCACGCCGTAGCACTGAACTGCTCATTTAGATATATTCCCCTCTTGTACTCTTTCACATTACTCTACACCGAGGTCATTTCAGCAGCAAGTAGAAAATGCATCCATTCTGTTGGGCAGCCCTGAGCAACTCAGTTAAGAGGTAAGTGGTATTCAGTAGCTAGCTATGAAAAACTAATACCATATAGCCATGTCTGGGGTATTTTTGATACAAAACTGCTTTTTTATAAAGAATGTGCTTATACTCCAATTCTTCTAAACTTATTAATAATCAAGAGAGATTTTCTGATTGCTCTTGCAGATATCTTTTCAGCAAAGAAATCAAACTCTGAATTCATTCAACTTACACTCAGAATCATGCCTCAAGATCTTTGAGTGTCTCTTTGGTGTGCATAAACCAATGTGCTAGTCACTTGCTTCTGAAATTCAGACAAGGAAAATTCTTCTGAACACAGCATTTATTGTAGCTTGTGTTATGGCCAGAGATTGATATTTTTTCTACTTAAAAGGGAATAATTACTTCTTATATTGACCATAAATGCAATGACTATGGAACACATCTAGTTCATACATGGTGTCATCCATCCATAGTCTTACCAGAGTACACAATTATTTGAAAAGATTTTAAAATATGCTATGACATAATTTTTATAAATAATCAAAATAATCTTGCAAGATTTTCAAGCCTCTTATTGTAGGACAGTAGAGGTCCCAAGTCTCAATATAAGTTCCATTGAGATTTTGAGATTAGTGCTAGACACATTCTTGAAAATCTGTAACCCAAATGGTTAAGAAAAACTGAGTTCAGAAATCAGGAAGTCAATTACAAAGGGATTAGGATAAGATTTCTAAAACTGGCCAAGTGACTTCTAGCTTTTGCCCCATTATTTTCTGAGTAACTAAATCTATGCAAATGGGACTTAACCACACACACACACACTAATTTCTCAAAAGTAATGTGGGAATTATAAAATAAGGAGCTAAACTGATTTCCTGCAACTCAATCACTTTTCTATCAACTTAATGTTTGCTAGAGAACGAGAACAAAAAGATGAAACAAACTAGCAATTATGAATATAATTGGAATGAAGACAAATACAAGAATTAAATAAATCACAGAGGTAGTGAAAACTAGATTGTATTTTCTGAATTATTTTTGGTTTCATCATCTAAAAATTCTAGTAGCAATTGAAATAAAGAAATAAAAGCTTACACTGCTTATTACTTTGTATGAACTGGTCCCTTGACTGCAGAGCTCTAGAAATGAAAAATTAGTTTGCTTACTGTAACACGTTCAATGAATCATGTTTAAGGTGACACTATGCTTTTATACTACAAAGTCATGTAGTAGAGAAACATAATGACCTCTCTCCTAATTCTAGAATCTTCAATGAAGCAGTAATTTGATATTTTGCAGTTTTAAAATGTAATTGAAAGCATTTTTATTGGATACATTCTCATTACATAGCCACAGAGCCTTCATTTGATAAAGCTGTTTAATGGCAGACTGAAAATGAATGATCAGTTAGCAAGGAAAAAAACATTGATGAAAAAGGGAAAATAAAAAGCTTGCAAAATTTTTAATCACTCTAATTCTCAGATAGTGGCACTGCTTTTCAAGGTATTCTGACTTTTGTTTGCTACCATTCAAAACTCTACTACATTACATGCTTGACTGCAGTCTTGCAAGGTTTTCCTAAAATCTACCCCAACAGTTCATTACTCCCCACACTGAAACAACAGCACTACCTCACTTTGTCCATGGGCTACCAGTATTATTATTCTCCTTCGTTGTTTCCATTTGCTGAGAGCTCAGCTGATACCATAGACTTTAGGTCAGTTCCGAGTAGCTTTATTAAGAACTTGTGAACAACAAGTAGGAGTTCAGCCGTCTTTCTGTTTTGATAACCTGTGCATCTTTTACTTTTGTTGTTCTTTTTTTTTTTTTTTGTCTTTTTGGTTTTTTTTGGCCAGGGCTATTCAGCTTTAATGATTAGACTAAAGGACCTGATACTGCTTTTATCGCCCAAAGTCAATGAGTGAAGTGGAAGTTTGGTGTACTGTAATTCAATATCATGTACACTTCAAA
Organism: Rhea pennata; assembly: GCF_028389875.1. NCBI lineage: Eukaryota > Metazoa > Chordata > Aves > Rheiformes > Rheidae > Rhea > Rhea pennata. Next base: position 60,429,146 of record NC_084666.1, read on the forward strand.
TTCAAGAAATTGACCTAATGACAAAAGAGCTAGCTGGATTCAGCAACTGATTATGTCCAGTGATCCATTTACCTAGCACAACATAAAACTGAATTATGTCACTAACTTAAAATAGAAAGCTTTTAACTGCATATTTTTCTAATGGAACAACAACTATCATGGGTAAGAACCCCACAAGTGGGATCAAAAATAAACAAACTAGGAGATCTATGATGCTTCATTTTTTTCTGAGCTATTTCTAGCCTGAGACTTTTTTTTTAAACACTAATGCAAGGCAAGTTTTAAGTATTTTGATTTTTTTTTAAAACTAATACTCAAACTCTAAATCTCCCTCAACTTTGTTAATTAGTCTTGGCAGTCCCTAAGATACTATTCTCATTTGTGTAAGCATGCTCATATATTGATCGATTCAGAGATAACAGCAAGAAAAGGTCTAAAACCAAAAGGCTTATAATAGAGAAATAGCTTCAGGTGTCACTATGGATACCCTTCTATCACTCAGTAATAAACTGTATTTAGATTTTAGCAAACAAGACCAAGCAAATGAACAAAACCTATACATCTTTCCACTGAAGTTTCATGGCTTATCTGTTTAATCTACCATATTCTGTAATTCCTCTATGTGTCTTTTTTGGTACCATGATAATGAATGGATTTGGGTAGCTGGAAAGCTGAAGAAAAAAAGACATCTATCAAGCATCAGAAATTCTTCTGGTTATTTGAGCAACAGAAAAGTAGACAGAGACTCAACTTTAATTTCAAGTTTAGGATATCTGTTTATAATACACACAACTTTTTCTGATGCACTCATTTTTCACCTATTCCCAGAATTATTCTAGTTGTCCACTGCCATTGCAGTCCTCTGTGATGCTTAGTGTTTCTGCCTTGTGCTCCTTTTTCATTTGATCTATATATATAAATAAATATATATAGTCCAGTAGAAGGTAATAATAAAGTCCAGAATTTTAGCCTGTTTGTCTTCCATCAAATACTACCAAATATATACACATACATATATATGTGTGTCTGTAAGTACTCTCTAAGTAACATCTGTCCTGCACGGAATCTAGATGAGGTTTTTTATTTCCCCTTTGGACTTTTTTTTCTTCTGGCAGACAAGACATCCCACTAACCTTTTACAATGGCAGTTTTGAAAAAAATACCTTCTATTTGGACAGTCAAGCTGAAAGATCTAGGAAACATGGCTTGATTTCTGATTTTTTTCTCCAGTAAATAGAGGATTATTACTGACACATTCAAGTGCTTGCTGAGAACAAGCATTTGACAAAACAGCAAGATTCTAAATTTCACTTGCACACCATGGCTCTTGGAGATTCTAATGCAGAAGAAAGCGTCTCTAAGGATATTCAGATCTGCATCTCATTGTGTCAGGCATAAGTTTAACAGGAACAGCCTGAAATATGAAAATAGCACCATATAGATCTTGAAATACTGTGCTTCAAAAACATAATTCATGTTGTAAGATGCAATAATCTAATACTCGCCCTTACCAAAGTCTGACTCATCTTCTTTGCTTATTTATTAAAGATTTTTACTAATGAAGAAATACTTCTGAATATATGAAAACAGTGGGGAAAGAGGAAACAGTGCAGGAGAGGGCAAAAATACCCTTGGTACCCGCTGAAAGGAAGAATAAAGAAGAGAAAGTGGAATGTGAAAAATTACTGGAAACCTCATATTTTGCAAAAGAAGTAGATGTAAACTCTGGGGAAAATAGACTTTTAAAATGTATTTTTCCAACTAATTCTTTCAGCAATAGCTTTTCAGCAAATATGACAACTATGTAGTAACAGATGGTAATAAAATAGCATAAGCAGGTTGCTAGTGCCCCTCTGATGGTTTGATGCAACAGGGCAGTATGAGGAGGAAGATGGCACCTGAAAGAACGTGTAGAGACCACATGAAAGAGCAGTGAAAACTGATGATCGCTAAGGTTCATCCTAGGGGGAGTTATGCCTCTGTTTAAGAATCTCAGGAATGTATCAGTTATTAATAACCTATGCATGGTTTTTATTTTCTCTCCACAGTGGAAAATAACTTGCTGCAATGTCCTCAAAAAACCAATGACTGGCCAACAATGTATAGGATCTTTGGCCAAAATTAATGAAAATGATCTTACTCAAGATCTGCCACACTTGCCAGAAAGAACAGGTATGATAATATTTTCTCTATGCATATCCAGTTGATCCTCGCATGAGTAACAAGGCTGATGATGCCTGTACAGCTTAGACATGTTGCCTGGGAGTAAATCTGTTGTGCATGGCTAAGAGCTTCAGTATGCCTCAAACACTGATCAGCACCGTACTGCAGGTGATGTGAGCTCAGTGAACACCTGTTGTGTCACAGTTGTGATGATGGGCTGAATAGCAAATCATCAGCATTTGTGGATGTCTAGTAATTTAAAATGATCAGCTACTATTCTAAAGTGGGAGCCTTAGGCCTGACAAGTACAGATGCTAAGTCTTCTGTCTTCTTTCTGTGCGATTGATGTGAATTGCTTTTAAGGAAGATTCAGAGTAGAAAATAAATTTATTTCTTTTTCTCTAGGGGTAGTGTCTATATATTCTAGAAATGTGTTTAAGCCTAGGAATCTTTGACTATATAATGTCAATCACTGCAATTAACTTCCCATATCACACTCAAAATTATCAGATCATACTGATTAAATCTCAGTCTCATAATAATTTCTTTTGCTTAAATAATGTTCACATACAGGTTAATTCATTTTAAAGTATGGTTCCATTTCCATAAGAATTCAGCCACTTGCTCTTGAATCAAAAGAACACAGAAGCGGATCTTTATTTTTGATACACTTAAGATCTGTTTATTCCACAGCTAGATTTGACTTTGGTATTTTTCAAAGGTACATATGTAGTGTTTCATAAGGTGTTTTTTATATTGCTACAGCAAGTTTAATTAGGTGCCCTCTCACCCGACTTAAGTCTTTAGATATGACTACTGCATACTGTTTAAATTAAGAAAGATGCAAGAAGTTTTATTTTTTATTCAATAAAAGTCATCCTACACCAATAATCATAAAACATCTACAACACATACCCAAGTTCTATGTTTAAGATCCTTAATACTCATCTTACTGGCCATGCTAATGCATTTAAATAAATTTTTATCCAATCCAATCCTTATCTAATTTCTCTCATGCTGTTGAGCTTTCCTAATAACACTTCTTTTGATTAGTGCCATAAAATTAAAGTAGCACGAATTACATTCATAATTACATGTGTTCCTAGATTCATAGCTAAAATTCTCAAAAGAATTTTGATGGAATGTGTTTATCTAATTCTCTTAGCTTTTAAGAAAATGCCATTTGTTATGTTGAAAATAACAGCTAAAGCAGTCAATCTACAATATCAAACAGGGCTAAAATATAAACTTAAAAGAAGGGTGAAATAGGAGAAATTTCTTGTCCTGCCCAAGCCAGAATTAACTCTTATCTGATTAGGGGGATTGAGGGGAATTTCTGTCTATCTGAAGTCCTCACAAAGAAAGGTAGAAATCATCCTATACAAATGTAAGGTCACAGTCCGAACCAGTGCAAGATATATCCCTTATACACAGCAAGTATTTCTGTAACTGCTCTTTATAGCACTGCCAATCACCTGATAGGGTTACAGAACAAAACATTTTGCTAAATATTTTTTTTAAGTAACAGAGAAATATCAAGCAAAAAAAAAATCAAAATACTTTCTAAAGTATACCATCACTCAGAATTTATTGTTTGAGTATGGTGTTCATAAAAAAATCACTCACACAAGGGCTATAAGTCCAGACGGTAAGTCCAAGGGGCTTTTTATTAGAGTATGACAGAAACCCTAGAGATGTTTCACAGAAATCTGCATGTAAATGCCTGAACAGTCAAGATATCTGAGCTGGTGACACTAAGCAGATCTGCCCTTGACATCAGTGCAGAAAGAGCCATTGCTTGGACTTTGACATTATATCAGTAAGGAAAAGCTGAGAAACAAGAGAAACATGCCTGTTTTCATCAGAAAAGAGATTTTAAACAATTCAAGATCAACCAGCTCACCAGCAACCCTTAAACACTTAGCACTTGATATGAAAATAAGAAAGATGTACTGAGTTAAAAAAATAGAAATTACTTTTCACTGTATCACCATCTAACTTCTTAAGTCTAAGGACAGCTACAGAAATAAATTGATTCAATAGTCATAGAAATTAAGCGCTTCAATCCACAGCATTAGTTCATCAGTATAACTGCTGCTGAAATCCAGTTTAGCTATTCTAGGTTTCTCTCTTCGGACTTTCTAAATATATTCACCTGATTTTCCGCTCTGAGGTACTTCAAAACAATCTCTCCTTTTACAAAAAGATAGCTTGTTAAGTATAGGAAGTGAGAGTGATGCAAAATATTTAAAAAGACATTAACTGAATTCATAGATTCATTTAATATTGCTGAGTATTTGGGAGAAATAGGCAAGAAAGTTCCTTCAGTCCTGGAGTATTTTCTGTTTATAAAAGGGAGACCCTTGGAGCATGAGGTGACAGAGGTCCTGTAGTAACACTATCAGTCTACTTCAACAACAGCTGCCTGGATAGATGTTCTACTTGCAGCTTCTACTTCTCTATACCTATGCACTGTTTGCCTCCCCTGATCTGCAGTGAGGGAGAGAACATGCAGTGATAAATGCTAAACATGATCATAAATGTGACCAGAGTCTGACGATACTACTCTTCAAAGTCAGTGGTATAGTACTGCCAAAGAGAAAAAGTCTTAGTATATGATGCAATGTCCTCCTCTCTGCGCAGGCCAATAAAAAAGAACATGAATGTTCTCATTCACAGACATTAAAACAGTATGTTGCACCTATGCAAGGACCAAAGGATTTTCTGAAAAACTGGGCTCTCAAGATGTACTATGTGTAACAATTCTTACCATCTTTGTTCATCTCTGAAGATAAAATGGTGCCCATTTTCTCTTTAAATGTCAAATACGTAATATATATTTTGAAATAGTAAGGATACCTTAGGGTACATGCTAATGTACTCTCTTCAATTACATTTTATGTTTATGACCTTTATTCCAACAATAATTTAATGTTTTAATTAAATCTATAACCATTTTCATTTCTTCAAGATGTCCTTCATTCCTCTGTGCTATAATTTAATGAGGTGATTTTCAATCACAATCAGCAATGTCTAGCTATAAATTTTAATATCATTTTTCAGCAGTCTAAGATGATCTTTCATGTGTTAAAACAAACTTTGTATCAACTGCATGGCAAGAAATAATTTCATCCTTTACTGTAAGTGAAGAGCAAACATTTTAAGTGTGTCAGTCAGATTTTGAGATGTGGAATACTGAATATTTCTTCCAAAAGAAGAGTTCTAATAAAAAGTTTTTTAAATAAGAAAAAGTAAAAAATGAAAATAAAAGAAATCATTCCAAATTTCATAATATTTTGGAAACAAGAGTCCTTTGGTAGTTATCGTATCTCTTAATTTTGATTTATGACATCATGTTTATTATTCAAAGTCAAAATTAGCTTTATTTTAGCAATTAACTTTAATGTTAATCGACACACTTAGTATTTCACATTTTAAAAAATTCTTTTATTGGGAAAATATTCAATGGCATTTAAAATAATTATTATGTTTGAACAACTGACAATATTATGATATGTTTTTATAAAGCTTGTTTTTATAAACAAGATTTTTTTCTTGAGGTTTATGCTCCTTAAAATAATAACTTTGAAGTTCCTTGCAAGCACATAATATATTGTCTTCTTCCTTTTTAGTGGTACTTAATGAAGAATACATACAGGGAAAAATAAATGAGAACATTCAGACATTCAGCTCCTTTTTAATTAGGGAAATGCATTGCCTTGAAAAAAAAATCAAGTCAAAAGCAAAACACTCAGATCACCTAAATTTGAGGAAATGTTGCCAGGATCTGTTAATACTCATTTAAAAATAACAGTTCAAAGGCTGTATATATATAATACTGAAACCAAACCTTACAGAAGCTGCCTCCAGTGACAGCTAGGTCTCTGCACAGGATGAGATGCAGGCTTGGGCCTGTGACTGAGTTCAGGTCTGCCAGTAGTCAGAATCACCTTAAAGTAGCTAAAGGAGAGAAATGCAGCAAAAGATGAAGTAATTTGTTGTAAGATGAATTCCATTCATCTTCCACTGACCCTAGGATGAATTGCTGAGGCAATGCAGAGGACTGAGATAATGAATGCAAATAAGAGAAGTTTATGTAGAAGGGAGGGGCTGAAAGAGGACTATAATGACAATATGGCAATGGTAAAAAATCTGGGTTGTAGTGAGGGTGAACAGAACTGAAGCAGAATCTCTATACTGATAAAGAACTTTGAAGAGATGCCAAGCAAGAGCTACTGGATTTTGAGGAAAAAAAAAAAAAACAATGAGCTTTGTAAAAGATTTAAAACCTATGATACTGGGGAAATACTAGTTACATACAAACACTGAATTTGTGTACTATACCTTACAAACTTGGCTGCAGTTTCTGAGAAGCCCTCACAAGGAAGACCAAGACTCTAGTGAAGTTTGATGCCAAATATGGAAAGACTGTGGCACTTACTACTGTGCCTTTGCAGTGATCATACCATATCAAATACATACTTTTTTGCTCTATTCTTTTAATCCTTATGTAGAACCAGGGTACCTTCTACCATGGATCTACCACATTCCTGTGTCTTGGAACATGGTTACATTAGAATGTATTTTGAGTCTGCACAATAATAATATGCTATGTGAACCTCTAGTGTGAATTTATACAAATGGACCTGGCTGGATAATGAGACACAGGGATCAGAAATTACTTCTTAATCTAGTGCTATCTTCCATTGACGAAAAGCAACCAGGAACATATAAAAACAGAGCCATTAACTTCTAAATGTTCCCTCTTCATCTCATGCTGTCATTGGTTTCAGCTCGATTATTATGTCCAACCATAAATTTGTAATGCATAAATAAGACTAATTGCTGTTATACTCTCAAGGTTTCTTCTATGCTCAAAATTTACTTCTGTCTCTTGGCATGAGTTGAGTGTCCTGCTTTAAAATGGTTTTGAGATGCACCTATATATGCTACCAAATGTTATCCACAGACAATTTAGTCTGGTTAGAAAGGGTTTCTTTCTACTACTTCTTAATTTTACTTTTTAGTTAAGAACTTGAGTGATTTATTCATTCTATTTAACCAAAGCTGCTTTTCTGCCTCTTCTAACTTCATGAGATTTGTGCTATTTTTGACACAACAGAGCATGACATTTTTTATGGACAGACTCAAATATTGATTTGCCTGGCAATATGCTCAATTCATTTATTTTTTTTGTAACCAATAGACAGTCTTTTTGTCCTAATAGTAGGTTTTCATTTTTCTTCCTGCTAGCTCTAGCTGTGAAATCCTCTGAAGAACTATTTATATGAGACAGAAATTGATTCTCAGAAAATATATCAGAAATGTCAATTTAAGGAGCATATATATTCTCATCTATGAAAAAGATAAAATGCATTATCCACCTTAAATCAGTGAAGCATAGAGCAGCCATTTGTTTGGAAATATGTTGTAGTATTCATTCATAAGGCATTGAGTTGAATACGGCTGCAAGAGAGCAACTCAGGCACTGAGAGCACCACTTTCTGCAGTGCCACACTACAGAGCAGGTAAGGATCACAACCGTAACAGAGCAGCCTGATTTCACACACAGCACTTGGTTCAATCACTTATGCAGAATTTATGCCCCTTTTTCTTTTGCTATTGATTTTGCTCTCACACTGTACCAGTTTGTTTATTTGTTTACTGACCATAAATTGGGCTACAACACTGCTTCCTTTTGCTAACTCAACAATCAGTCTGGTCATTAGTCTTCCCACACATCTGAAGGCAATATCCACTTTCAAATTGTATTCTGGTGATCAGACAATTGTATTTAAATTATCATATCCGTATACAGAGATGTAAGTAGATCTAAATGCCTTTTACTACTTAATTCAGTGCCAGAGTGTGGCCCTTGGAAAATGAGATTTACAAAATGCATGAGGTCTACCACAGTAGCATACAACTGATGTGTTTGTATATTTCCAGAAAACAAACTGTTTAGTCTCCTGTTTATAAAACGTAAACAGTGTTTTTATCCTTCACTGTAAAAAAATTTGCAAGTGTTTTGAAACTGTGTAACAGCAGCAATCAATACAAACACTATGTAGCCTCCCTTATGGGATTTTTTTTAATTCCAGATAAAGTCAGAAGTCTTTGTAGGTGACTTTAGAATGGTGGCATTTGCAAGTGATGTTCTCAAAATGTGAACATACAGCAACATCACTGACTTGCCTTCACCCTGATTGCTTATGCTGAATGAGGAATTTAATAAAAGATCAGCTGCAACAGAGTTCAAGGCTTCGCAAAGAAGCACCTGGGAATCATGCCTATTTTAAGACTGTTGGTATATGTAGTATAGCTGTGCCTATTCAGATGAAGGGTCAACCTGAAGATAAAATTGCATTAGGGACTTAATAACTTGCAGACTATTTTAAGAGGTTAATAATAATATTTTCAAACTCTCTGACTCCTCTTGAGTAACAAGTGTGTTAGGATAATCGAGGGAAGACAGAGGAGAGGAGGCGGTATGCATTATCTTTTACTCATATGTTTTAGAACTTATGTAGCAAAAGAAGCAATTTTTAGCATCCTATTAAAAGCATCAGGTCCTGGATGTAGCACAAACAAAACTATTGCTTTTTTAGGGAACAATCTTTCTCTTCTTGATGTGGTCTGGCACCTCCTGAAGAACTGCAGGTTAAACGTCAGTCAGTATTCCTGTTAGGCAGTTCGGTATATAGGATTTTGGCACACAAAATCATCAGTTAAATAGGGCTTTATCATGAACAGGTCATTTATGCGCAAATTTTAATTTAAAAGTCAGTTTTGGTTAGCTCTTGTCAAGTATTTTCCCTTTTTATCAAACAGAAAACTAGCTTTTAGGAAAATAGTGAGGAATTTCAAGCTTTTCAAAGGAAAAACACAATCCCTGTAATGTTAAATGTGTTTGGCTTGCACTGATATTAAAATCTGTTGTGGAGATGTGGGGTCTATATCAAATATGTCATTTTTTGAGGTTTAAACTTGCTGTGAAGGGCAATGCTTGTACATCAGACATTCTTAATATTTGTATTAGGGATTTAATAACTTGCAGAAAATTTTAAGAGATTAATAATAATATTTTCAAACTCTCTGACTCCTACTGAACTTTTTTGTGCTGATGCATCAGCATTATTGCTGATAGAATAACAGACATCTTCAAATGGTATCAAACATTACAGAAACTAATTTACTCTTTTCTTTTGTTATCTGTATCTACTGAAAGACTGATGACAACAAGACAGTGTGTGTTCACAATGAGTAAATCCTTCATGCTTTACAGAAAGAAATTCCACAGAGTGCATTTCTTCTGAATACATTAATATCCATTATTGATACATAATCAGCACACCTGATCAGTGCTGCATTTATTCAACAGAGCTACTGTCAAGGGATGAGAAGAAAATGCTGAAAAATTGAGGTTCATACTCAAGAACTATGCTCTCAGCCCATTCTCCAGTCTAAGTTAAGTTTTTATGCAAAGTACTTTAGCGTTACCTTTCAAAATTAAGGTCAAGATAATTAGTTTAGAGCACCTATATAAGTATTTTATGACAACCACATTAATACTAAATGAGTTCTTCATGATTAATACTATTATTATATCAGAACAATTAAATAGGATCATTATTTTAAAGCATTTCACCATTTAGATCTACTTTACACTATGATAACATGTGCTTTTAAGATAAAAATACAGTTGATTAGTAGGAGCAATATATTTTGTGAGGTGTGAGCTGTGAGATTTATAAACAGCACAAAATGACTCAATATATTTTATGTTCTCTGCAGTAACCTATTTTTAACAGATGAACTTGGGAATGCAAGTTTGAGTTTCTTCTTGTATACAATAGAAACTTATTTATTGATTTTGGTAGAGCTGCTTCTCATTTAACCGGGGGAGAACAAAGTTCATGATTTGCATTTAAAGATGAGTTCCTACTGAAGCAGAATTAGCTTATTTTCTACTGTATCTGCTTTAGTGAGAAAATGTGGGGCAGATTTTGATCTCCTGCAATTTCAAAGTACTTCTGTTGACACTGGGGGAGATGTTCAGAGTTACAACTTATTGTTTCTGAACTATAATGAGGAAGCAATTAAACCCTCAGCCCCACCAAATTTTAATTAGGATAGTGATATTAGAGTCTATAGTAATATCTCATTGTTGGCATCAAATAACGCCAACATAATAAGAAATAATCCATTTGTTTTAAAGTCTTCCTCTGCTTTACCCTATATAAGGCAAAAGAACAGCTTTGGGCTACCATTAATGTTAAACATTTGATGGAATGAATTAAACTAGCCAACTTTAAACTCAATCATTCCTTTTTCTTGAAGTGCTAGAATGACCTAAAAGTTCATTTTCACAGTAGGAAAACACAGCTTTTTTGAAGCATGAGTGCATTTTTTCTATAATGCTGTCTCTGTCCATTTACATGCATGCTTAAGTAATTTTATTTTTTCTAAATTTTCAGTGCAGTGGCTGTCTAAATCTCATTTCTTCACAATAGTTTCTTCTTGCAAAGTGCCTTTTTTACAAACACCTGACATTCTAAAAACAGAAGTATCAGAGTGTATCTATTATCAAGGCAAATTGTTGACATCTTTGCGTTTTTTCTCTTGTGAGCAACAGGAACATGTCCACTTTTCTTGCAGATCCACAATTTGTAGTATATGATTAATATTTCATATTATATTAATGACCATAATCATATTCTGTTCTATAACCCTACAGCCAATTTACCTGAAATTCTCATCCTTTCATCCTACTCCTATACAATGTTATTATAGGTTCAGGAATTTTAGGGATATAAAAAACCCTTATAATCATAGTCTGGCCTATGTAATACATCAGAAAGAATCTTTTTCAGAAATTTCTCCATCAAGTCCAGAAGGTGTTGGAGTTCCATAATATTTTCCAGAAAAAGAGGAGCTTTTACTTTGAAGAGTTTGGGATAAGAAATCCACTAGCTCATTTGGTATTCCAATATTCCAGCTGTACTAATGATATTATACTTTGGCTCTCTAGTCCATTGGCAATGTTTTTAACTACCTCTTAGCTACCTCTGGGAAAGTGAGATCTATTTTAACTCATAAATCCTCTACAAATACACGGCATTTCAAGACCTGTCCTGCAAAGGAGATATACAGCCTCATTCTTAGTTGCACAATCTTACCAATAGGGAAATAATTAATGAACTTGTTTTCCCCATTTATCTGGATTGACTTGGATGACAAACCTTTCCCTTCATTATTAAACATTCCACTTGTTTTGCAAGAATCCATCATTTGCAAATGCTGAAATCTGAATAATTCAGAATTTAAGATTGCTCCTGACATCAGCATCTCCTGCTTGGTTAGCTCGGGACGATGAGAAGTATGCTTGTCAACAGCACAGCCTCCTTCAGCACACTGCTTATTTTGTGTCCTGTTCTGGAGAGCCTACCTCTTCCCATCTGTGCTACAGCAAATCTAGACATACAAAAGGAGATTCCATTTCTAAAAGGAAGCACTGTTATAGATATTTATGAATTTTTCACATATTGCTTGCTTGTATGCAAGCAATTATAGTTGACACTGATTTAAAAATATAATTCTAAAAGTTCTGATGTGTAAGAGAATTAACCTCAAAAATCTGTGATAAAACTATCCAATGTTTTTGATATTCAGAGATACTTCATACTTCACCGATTTTTTTGAATAGATTTAGTGGAATCAGGGATGCATAGAATGTTTATTAGAAAACAGTCTGGAAAGAGTTGACATTGATGCCAATATCCATGTGTTTTTTCCATCTCTGCCAACATGCTATTTTGAAGACAAAATTCTAGTTTTTCATTCCATAAAATATAATAGAATTTTATAAGAAATTCATGTTCAGAAACAAAAAATGTTCATACAGAGAGCACAAATCATTTCCTACACTTCATTTTACTGCTGAATAAGTAAGTTAGGAAAAGAGCATTCTTTGTGCATTTTTTAAATATGACATTATTACTATTTTGCTTTAAAGATTTTTACTGGTTTCATATAATAGATTTCTTTTAAATGCAACACAATTAAGTCATTCTAAGTCAAACTAAGTCACATTGTAGCCATTATTGCTCTAGGCTTTCACAACCCTTTTTCCAGCAGCTCAAACTAATATTTTAAAATTCAATTCCGGTTTCTTTTTCTAAGGAGCAGCTTTACTCTTTCAGACAGTTAAAAGTTCAGTGCAGCCTGCCCAAATGGCAGCCAGCCAGCACCAAAGCTTTTAGCTGCTGGCACGATCAAAGGGGAGTGTACTGGTATAAAATTAAGTCTGCTACTAAGAATAATCGCTGTCTATAGATTGATCTATAAAGCTCCACGTGAATTTTTAAAAAGTGTTTCGCGAACCGCTTAATACGAACTATCAGGAGATAGAGTATACCAGACATCAGATACTTTTTTACACAATCAAATTATCATTGCTATGCTCTTTCTCGGTATTGCTAGATTTTTATGCAAGCCAGTCAACAATAACAGACTATCATCCGATTACAAAGCAACCTTTGCTTTCTTCTCTACCACAGAGGTTTACCAATATGCCAGCCCATCCATGTATGCCTTCAAATGTATTTGTGTACCCACATCTTTAATGCTTGTAAACTGAACTGCTGCAAGTTCATTTTTAGAGGTAGAAATTTAAATTGCAGCGTGTGAAAACTCTGTATCCAAACTTATCACAGATTACATCAGTGTTGGGGATACTAAGTTCAAAATAGAATCAAAAGCAATAAAATTTTTCTTTTCTTGCTGCCCAGCGTGACTCATAAGTTTTCAGAAGTCTTACCAGTCATCTTGTAGAAGCCCATAAAAATTGCATTTCTAATACAGAATAAGCTACAGAATAAAGCTTTCCATTAAATCATTAAGGACATAGTTAAAGAAGTATCTTAATAGCCCTTTTTGTTTCACTGCTTTTTATGGGTCTTAGTTGGGAAATAAAAACATATGTGCCTGTATCTCTGCCAATTTCCTCCTATGCAAACTACCTTTCAGTTCTACTCCTACCCACTGCCTTCTCTGCCCTTCCCAGGCACCAAACTCCTACTAGTACAGCATGCTTAAAATATGTATGATTATTTAGCTTTGGAAAACTTCTATTTTGATTAAAAACATTTCCTCTTGACGTACCACAATCAGACAAAACAATTCATAGCTCAGAGTTCTCTAATTCCTGCTGATAACTACTACAACCATATAATGCAATACTGGAAACTTCATTTTGCCTTCACACGTCATTCATTGAATTAGTGTTTTGAAAAAATACAAACTACATATTAATACAGGCACTGAAATTGATCTTATATATATATGACAACATCTAATCATGTATCCCAGATAATAGCAAGCAATGTATAGCTGCCATTATTTTTTTTTTTAAAAAAAAAACAAAATTAGTGAAAGCGATTTTTTTTTAATTTTCAGGAACTGTTTCCCATTTTTATTTTATTATTTTTTAGCATTTTTATTATTTTAAGCAGCTTAGCAATTCCAAATGAACTAAGAGTTGCTTCATTTTTGGAGGATTTTCAGAGAGTTAGTTTGTTTTTTCCCCCTCATTTTAATGGTGTAATCAAACAACGGTTCAACATCTTGGAAAGTTTACTACATAGTAGTGTTGTTGGAACATAGGATGCATCTTTTGAAGGTGATATTTCTTCTTTATAAAAAGGTAACTAAAGAAAAAGATTACTAAAGTAGGAATGAAACATGTCAGTGTATTCATGCATTAAATCCCCCTCCTCATCAATGACCTCTAAGTAACTCCTTACATGCACGGCTATTTAAAATTAGTGCACCTATGTTGATCAAAATCACAATATGAAGGAACAATATATGCTGCCTAGGCAGTATGCAGTTTATACTGTATATTGGTTTTGGAGCTATAAAAAGCTTGTTGCCTGATACTTTCTGCTGTAGGTCTCATATCTTTTCTGTCTGCTATAAATAAAAATCAGCTATTGCTTCTCTTGGCCACCTTTAAAAAAGACTGAAAAATGCATTCTTGAGATTTCTTTAACTACATTTATTTCTTTACCTACATTTATTACAACTTAGAAAGTGTGCAGAAAGCATTTAATTTTTGATTAAATCATGTTCTCTATTCAGGCTACTTGTGAAAATATTTTCTACCTGATGGGGAAGCATGACTATCTGACACTCCTACCTGGCAGTAGCAACTTCTAGCATACATCTGTGACTCTGAAAACTGATTTCACATAACATTTCTTTCAGTCAAATATGCTAGTGCTTTGTATTAAAGCATGACTTGCCAACCAACCAAAATTATATGTTTGCCAGACAGGATGATGAGAATGTACAGACTGCACCTGATTATCAGTAGCACTAACTCATCTGACTGATATACAAAATGGAAAAATGATGGAGCAGGCTCGGGGAAAAGTGCTGCTGTTCAAGGCTCTTCATGGTGCTCGGAAACAAGTTTTATAGCTACAGATGAGTTAAAGCATTTGCCATCCTGTGAAAACTGTTCTATTGTCATTAATTTTATTTGACCTGAAATATAAAGTTGTTTGATGAACATTTTCTGAATAAGCTTTTTTGTTCTGGATGTTAAATTTTGCATTCCATTCCCAATTTTGTTATTGAGCTATTTATCCATAGCAACTTTTCTATAGCAGAAAAAAACATTACATGGAATTATGCCAGTTTACTCCTCACATCCTCATTTTGCTGGAAACACATTCTAGTAGGCATTTGAGATTTAAGCTTTCAGCTCAAGTATTTATGATCTTTGTGACTTACTTGCTGCATTGATTTAGATGACAGCAAGGTACATATATTTTGATGACCACATGAAATGGCTCTTTCAAAGGCTGATTTGGAGAAATATAAACATCCTCTGATACTCATCTCTAGGATTTTGTACTTGGCTTTTTGGTAGAACAAAATCATCATCCCTCCTACTTGCACAAGAATAGAATGTCAGTGCAGGCATGTGTTTTTAAGAAATCTATGCCAGTTTCTTAGGCTTGCCCTCCTTAAAAGATTCAGCAGAACTTACAAAATTCTTACAGTTATCTATGTGCAGAGGGCCACATAGATGATTAAGATGACTAGGGAACTGGAGCATCTGCCATACAATGAGAGGCTGAGAGAGCTAGGATTGTTTAGTCGGGAGAAGAGAAAGCTCAGGAGGATCTTATCAATGTTTATAAGTATCTGATGTGAGGCTGTACAGAAGATGGAGCTAGACTCTTCTTGGTTCTGCCAGGATGAGAAGCAATAGGCACAAATGGAAATGCAGGAAATTTCATCTGGACATCAGAAAACATTTCTTCACTGTGAGGATGGTTGAACATTGCCCAGGTTGGTTGTGAAGTTTCTGTTCTTAGAGACAGTCAAAACCCAACTGGACACAGTCCCAGGCAACCTGCTCTAGCTGATACTACTTGAGATACGGGTTGGACCAGATGATCTCCAAAAGATCCCTTCCTACCCCAACTATCGTGCATTTCTGTGACTATTAGAGGGAAGGTATACTTTCACCTTTTTCTTACCTTTTCCTTGAGCATCTGCTGATGACCAGAGGAAGAGGGTGCTGGATGAGATGCACCTTTGATCTGATCATTTTGCTGTTCTCAAGATGTTCCCAAAAATATATATATAGATGTTAAAGTCTTTTTAAACTGGTATATTCCAGGTTGCATCACGTGACTTTAAATGAATGACCTCTCAGTGATCAAATGCCACAGCAAGCTGAAACAGCAGGTAAGGTCTTCCTATCTGTAGACAAATATGACTCAATCTTATTTTCCATGAAAAATTTATGTGGCAATGCCATAATCTTTCTTTGCAGTCAAGGACAGAATCTGTATGCATTTATTAGATTAAATCAAAATTGAATCCAAAGTCTTGTCCTTTAGAGTTATAATTTTCTATCTATTTTCACTCTTTCATTAAAGAAGAGCTCTTCAGCCTGAAAGCAGTGATATACTACTGGGCAAAAGGGAAGACTCATCTCCTCACAGGACATGTGGCAATAACTGCTCTTCACAATTAATTCTAACCACCAGATAATGTCATTGCCCTTTACAGTGTCCTTCTTGATCAAGAAGATTGCTCTGCATCCCAAGAGTAGATTTAGCTTCATTAGTTTGATATTTATTTCAATCTTTACACACAGGAATCCTAGCAATAATGTTTTAGACAGCCTTAAGATACAGAAAACATTGGTTTTATTCAGATACCTTTTTTTTTCTCATCAGGATGCCATTCAAGAATGAATGGTGAAAAAGTACCCTTCTGTGGATAATGTATTTCTATTCCATGTTGCTCAGCTTCCTATTCTAAGGCTGCTTTCATCATTTTGTACTCTTCCTATACAACACTTTTCCTACTCCCACATCCAAATCATGTTTGAAGTTAGAGAAAAAACAATTTGTTCATTAAAAATCTAAAATACTATGCATTTTGTTCTTTCTACATGGAAGAACACATCCTCACAAGGTGTCAAAAGATACAAGTGCTAACAAAGAAATAAACAAGAAGAAAACACGTTTATGTATCTTCTCCCACAGACGCCATGAGCATGATTTCTCTGTATCATTTATATAAGGATTTCAATGGCAATATGACATTACTGCGTATACTTCTGAGAAAAATGTAAAATAATGTTTTTTTCTAAAAGGTCAGCCATATCTTCCCAATCCATCAACTTTGTAACAGAGTATGAAAATCCAGGGTTTCCAGCTGAGTTTCGCAGCATTTAGTCCATTAGTCAGTGCTGCAGCCCTGAGAATGAGCGTACAGAATTTTGCTAAAATATGCCTAGTTTATATTATAATAAACAGCTCCCTCTTCATAAAACAGGTGATTTCTAGTTTTTATCTACTGACTGTTACATATCGACATTTTTGATTAATGTCTATTGTACAAACAAAGCATTTAGAAAATATGCCATCCCTCTACAAAAAAATGCATCATTAAATGTTTTTAAAAATCATGTTCCCTGGCAGAAATTGTATATGTGTAATTTATGAACTATTTCTAAAGCTAAAAAGGAAAACAATATTAAGTTGTCAAAGAAAAATGAAAGACTTAAAAATCACTGAACTGAAAAGATGCTATTTTTAGTCTAAATAAAGTACAGATGTACCCTGCTCTGTACCACACCTTATTGTTCTCATCAGGATGACAGGTGATGCCAGATAATAAATAGTCTCTGATTAGAAATGAAATTGCTATGATGGAATTTAAAGGCCACAGATCCCTACAATTCCTGTCCTCTCTGTCATTTATATACATTCCTCCTCTTCCTCTGTAAACTGTCTGCTCATTCAAATTCAAAGATACACTGGAGGAAAGCATCAGTAAAGATCAATACTATAAAATAAAATAAAATAAAATAAAATAAAATAAAATAAAATAAAACAAAACAAAATAAAATAATACTCCCCCCCCCAACATAGCATTTTCCAGCTATAAACTAAGACTAAGAGAAGTAATCAACTACATTATTGGCAGCACAGGCAATAGTGTCTTTTGGTTAATATCAGTTACTTTCGTTTTACTAAAATGATGAAGAAATGAGATACTTACCCTGCATTGTAAATCTACATTCTAAGTAAGTCAGGAAATACAAGAATAATATAAAACATATACTACAGATTCACTTCTTAGTTGCAAAGTACAACTATTTTGTTGTATAATGAAGTACAACAAGATTTTCCTTCTATACTGCTCAGTTGCTTCCCACAGTACATTTATAAAGGAAATGAAAGATTACTCTTATCCTCAGTTTAGGAATGGAGAAATGAAATGAGAAAGAGTTCACGTTCCCCCGCAGACCACTAGTGATGAAACCACAGCAGCTAAGTCCTTCTAACCCATGCTATCATTTGAACCTAAATGCACTGAAGCTAGTGACAAACAGGGATGCTTGACGGTCCTCTAGGGGTCTGACTACTCAGCCAAGCTGCAGCATGAAAGCCTGGAAGAACTGTTTTAATGACTTCCATGGTGAAGGCTGTTTGCATTCTGGTTTTCACCTACATCCTTTTGTTTCACTAATTTGGATGCCTATAGTAACAGGAGTCCTTTGTAATTTGGACTCCTGGATGACATTTGTAGCCACCGAAGCATGCTCTGTAAGCGGGGAGTGAATGTCACTTGTTCAGCTCCAATATATTCTACCTATTTCATCAAGCTCAGTTCCAGAGAATTCAGTTCATTTTTGAATGCTCTCTCAAATGCCCGCTAAGGTGCTGTCCAGTTTTTCTCCATTCTACCATTTTATAAGCATAAAAATTAAAGATTTGCAGTATTTACTAGCTCATCCAATGCCTCATGAATTTTTCCTTTTTGTTGCTGTAATACATTTTTAAGTGTTTTAGTTTATTTCCAAAGGTTAGCCTATTTTTGCATCTCTTAATCTCACTCTGCTATTATACTCTAAACTTCTATAGCTTAAACTTTCAAATTAATTTTAACATTTCTACATGTCTCAAATATATGATGCTTATAATAATACACTCAACACCATCACCTGTTAGGAGGCAGCATAATTATTTGCGTTTGTTTCCCTGATTATTTTTTGGTTCTTTCTCTGTTTATTTACTTACTCCAGAGCTATATAACAAAATATTATTATTACCATTTCTTAATTTGTCTTGAATCTAGGCATACAGTCCAAAACTGTATTGCCTTTCTTCTTGTCATGGTCTACCCAACAGAATGTAACAACTTCTTGCCCACTGCTGAGAAGAATATGAACAGTTAAGATCTGACACTTTTAACAGCTTTGAACTATGGGCAATATATTTTTGATTTACATGAACTTGCAGAATACTGAGAAAAACTGAATTATTGTCTTTAATAGATATGAATTACAACTGAAGCAGAAGTAATGGAAGACTCAAACTTGGACATTACACCACTGTCCTTTGTGTTCCAGTTATCTGATTTCATTTTATACCTGAAGCCTACAGTCAGGAAACTCACATGACTGCAGATGATTCAATAGTTTTTGCACAATTGATAGAGTTAATAGCACCTCTGTTTTCTATTTCAACAAATGAGATTAGAAGAATTACATTCTCTAGCCAAGGTGCTGCAAAAAGACTTTGTGAACTGACAGCAGATATTCATAAACAACTAATTAAGAGCTAGTACCTCTCTACAAAGCTGTACTTGGCCACAGATAGGTCATCGTGCACACAGCTGACTGCATTTATTTGCTATGGATCTGCAGTCTATTTTTAGAAAGTCATTTTACTTTTCAAACTCCATCCGTTGCAAGCTAGTGGTGAGCAGGGCTCTGAAACCTGGCAAGTTGTGCAGAGAGGAAACAATATACCAAAATGTAAACTCTAAAGAAATGATACTACAAGTTAGAATATGTTCTTGATGAAGCTGTAAATTTCAACTGGTAGATTTACCAAAACATGACTCTATCCTCCTCCTTAGTAGAGTGAACACCACTTCCAGCTGTTGCACTGTACAGAAATAATACAGGTTTCGAAAGAAAGCTCTTAACCCGTTTGTTTTTTCTGAAATTAAAACATCCCTCTGGCAACTCGTATTTCTTAAACAAGTTTCCAGTAGTCATAATATTTTTCAGAGACCAGATGGTCTGCTCTCTTGGCCAGCTCATCAGAATAACTAAATGTATCTTTTAATGTATCATTTTAGGATAGAAAATGAATATGTAAAGAAATTAAAATAAGATGTCCTGGGATGAAATTCTGATTCTGCTGAACTCAGTGACAATTCTTCCATTGACTTCAGTAGTGTTACATTTTCACCACTACTTTATTCCAGAGGTCAAAATATTTGTGTTTAATTTTGACAATGACTTCCCAAGACAGATAGATTACTTCCTCACATTATCACCTCAATATACAATCCTTAGGACATGTCAGTGGCAAAGTAAACACTTAAGGGCACTAAATAACGATATGTTAGGAGTGACAAAATCTAAATTTTCCTTGCATTATTATTTTGAGTGAAATACTTGATATGCATTTATTTTATTTTTATTTTATTTTATTTTTTTACATCTTCAAAAATACATCTGCTTTGCTCAAATTTACAGGCTACTATATACAAAAAAAAATGTAATTCTTTGCCTGTATAAAACCAGTTACTTTAAAAGCTTGCTGAAAGTCAAGTTTCATTTTAGATGTTTCTTTAAAAAATTCCTGGAAGTGAGTTATCATAACCGACTCATCTGACAAAAGCTGCTAAGAAAGCTGGTGTTTTGGATATAGTTATGAATGTACACAGTTTTCACCTAAATTTTAAGGTGCCTAAAGATCAGTGCAATGAAAATAAATCTGAAAGTTTCATACATAGTCAACAGAATAAGGCAGATGCCTTTAAAAACACTTGAAGTAGTTCCTGCCAAGGCCTCACTTTTTGAAGGATGTCAAAACCACATCCATGGACTATAAGCATTCACCACAGAAAATTCAACAAATACCTGAAGTTTAGGAATGAGAAAGTTAGGTAATTATGCTAGTTAAATGTGATCCTTCTTCAGGTTGTACCTTTGGAAAAATGGTTTATAAGCTATGTTCTCTTTCCTTTTCTGAAAATTAATGTTACTAATAGTAACCACTAACAGGGTAAGAACTAAAACTGCTGTCTGGATTATCTAGTGCCAAACCCATCTGCCTGTGATGCCTGTTTATTGACTTAAATGCATAAAGTTTTCCATCATCTTATGCATTACCCAAAGAATGTTTAAAAGTGTGAGTAGATCAGAATGGTCTTTGAATTATTCCTATAAGAAAGCTGAGTGGACTTGGACATGTATGGAGTGACTGCATATGACATGTATCAAAACACAAAGACCTCAATCAGCTTAATACAGTCAGTATTTTCTCTTCACCATTAGATAGGGCATGCATTTGAAAAACATCTGCATCTGACAACAAACTCATTCAAAACAATGAAGGTTCTACTACCGACTCCAAAAGGTCCAGAGCTGGTCTAATCTATTTTGCAAGGAACTATTGTCATTTTACTATATATTTTTGGCTAATAAGACGCTTTTAGACCACTACCATATACATTTTATTGTTGTGCTACATTGGTATCCTCTGGGTTGTCATGCGGATGTAACCCTTAAGAGGAGCTAAGAAGTGACCCCATTGTGTATTTATACAGAAATCTGTGGCTAACTTTGCTCTAAATTGGGCATATAATGAATGCATTACTGCAAAGCAGGGAAAAAAAAAACTATTACAGGCCAGAAATGAATCATTGCAATGGCAAATCATTTTCTAAGCTGGAATATTTTCTCTGCTATTGCTTTGCTTTAAACTTTAGTGAAAAGCAATTACTTTATTCTTTCTCTTTAATTTTATTCCTGGTGATTCTTATGCTAATTTCCCCCCCCCCTCTATATTTCATTTGATTTTGAAAAGCTTTTTGGAATTTAAGATTCAATTGAATTGGTGACACCACCTTGTCATTTTTACCTCCTTTTTCCCCTCTTTCCTCCACTCTGAGATCTGAAGTATTCTTAAGAACCAAACAGCATGAACTCAGAGCTATCAAATTTTAAACTGTTTCTTATTACAGAAAAATGAGACAGGTCAATGGCATCAGAACACCAGAATAATGAGAGTAATCTAGTTTCTTTGCAATTCTTCCTGTTTTAGTGCCAAGTCCAGCTACTACTGTAATAATTCGAAGAAAAAGAAATTCATTGCATTTGAAAAAAAAAGTAGCTGTATGCTATGAATTTTCTCCCCTTGATGAACATCAAATTTTCTGTATTTAATTGTTTTCACTTCTGCTGCCTTTGTTGTTCTATGCCAGATGCTTAGGTTAGTTAAGATCAATATAAAATGCACCTTACTTTGACGTGAAATTTAGAAAACAATGCTACTTTTCAGATTTATCAAGAATTCCATCAGGTAATCAGAAAATAAAAATCTCAAATAAGACCACTGGCAGTCCTAGCCACAAGAACATAGGTAATTTTAACCATTCATTTTCACCTTGGACTTAACCACAGAATTATTTTTTTCTTATCAAAAGCCACTCACAGGGTATGGAACCACTGAAGATTTACTCTGCTCATTCCTTTTGGCAAGACATACAGTGGGAAGAATCATGTGGACTAGGATTAGCTGAGGAAACCTTACCACCACTGATACAGCTTTTTCCCTAGTCACTGTCTAAACGGCCTGGAACCGCCAGTGTAGCGAGGAACTTTCTTCTTTCTTCAGTCTTAATAAACATTAACATTAATGTTCATCTTCCCTTCATTATTTCATTGTCCATCAATTTTTATTGCTAACAGTACATCCTACTGCCATATGAATGTCCAGGCTGGACTTGACCTCAGTGGTATTAATAAATTGAGGCCCTTCCTATTTCTACTTATCCAAGTACATTAAATAATGCTGTTCAATTCTAGTTTGTGTAAAGAGTTGCAGCACCACATATAGATGACCGAGCAATTCCAAACTAGAAATTTCTCTACAGAACTTTGAAGATATTTCAACACCACTCAAAACTTTCTGGAATTATTTCCACTGAAAAGTAATGTTATTACATCAGTGCTGAGGTTTGTGCTATTTTTCAATTTGTGCACAATCAATCTGTGTTAAATTTCAAAGACTAAAAACCCCATGAATTTGATTCGAATGTCCTTTTAAAGTCTATTCCCAGGAGACATTTAAATCAGAAAAAACTGTGACTAATTATATACTGTTGTTTCCAACTTTAAAAACAGCAAGTACGAAAACACTGCTTTTAATTTTACATCTCGCAAGTACCACGATTGTTCTAAACATCCTGCAGCTGAAATACTCCCTCTCCTGAAAGCCATATTAGAAACAGGCCACTACGCTTAACTGAGCTCTTCTCTTTGACCTAGATTCACAGCCCCTTCCTTTTATGTACCTAACTGAAGAGCATAAATTAAGGATAGAGCTCTCCAAGGTGTCCTCTGTTGTCAAAAGGCAAAAAACCCTGTCTCTAGGTGCAAATGTAGCCAGTGATCTGTTTTGTGATCTACATATTATTTCTACTAAAGTGAGATTAACCTCAGCTTTCTTTAAAATAAATGAATTAATATTTTCCTGGCATAAATATATTTGATTACATGGAAGTCTTTCAGATTCAAGAGACAGAAATATAAAATAATTCCTTCTGAAAATTGGAGTCTTATTTTAGAAATGAAATGAAATTAACATAAAATGCTGCCTGGGAAGCATTCAGTGTATGACTGAAACATACAGTTTAGCCTTTAGCAAATTTTAGGCTAGATCCAAAACAGCAGCAACGTCTGAAAAATGTTACTTTCTTCTTACTTACTTAAGGACTTAGTACTCAGGTATCAGTAGATCAACACTTACTATTTACTTACACAATTAACAACATTATTTTATGTATTTATTTTGCTAGAATACAATGATTCATTGGAAGTACAAAACATTTCAAATGAAAATTCAGAATCAATTAATTTGCAAGATTATTCAGGCCATGACTCAAACGGATTTGCCAGGAAGAACATGGTACACTGGCTCTGAATTGTCCAATGCTTCTACAATTCATCAGTTTTGAGTAAAAAGTAGCATTACTAACAAGAGACAGGCCAGAGACCTCTATGCAGTAAGAGACCTTTCCTTTTACTGTACGAGTCTGTAGATGTAATTATTCCTCAGGAGCACTAGTGCAGTAATAACTATTCACACTGTATTTGCTACAAAACCAAATCAGTATGTTTATTTTTGTAGGTATTAGTAACAAGGCCTGGGAATATTTTTGTTAGTGGTGATAAAATTTATAAAGTATCTTTTTAAAAATAATATTCCTCACTAAAATATTAATAATAACTTGATATTTCAATGCATAACTATGTGCTTTAATTTTTTCCTTAGTGACTTACAAATGCTTTCGATGGTATAGTCATGCATATCTTGAAATGTGCAGCACATGCTGTTAGGGTTGGTCAACCACAGACAACTTAATAACAGTATTGAGAAGTGCTCAAAAATATTTTGTGAAAATGGGTTATGAAAAGAAGTCACTAGAAAATACTACAACAAGTCTGAACAACATGAGTTACGGTATTAAACAGATTAAATAACAAGTAACATAACGAGTATGAAATATAACAAGAATAATGACCACACTAAGATAGAAGAAGGGCAAAGATAACTCATGACAAAATGATATTTAGGCCAAATCTTTTGGCTAAGTTGCCATTTAGTTCTGGTTACAAGCCAAGCTATCTGTTTGCTTTCTAACTGAATACACATCTGTGTCACTCAGTTGTCATGAAGTTTTCCCGGATCTGAGTGACTATTGTCAAAAATAGTAGAGCATTCAGCCATCTCTTTCTCCTATTGTTAATAAATCACAGACTTGCAAGAGCTTCCTCAGTTAATACATTTGCATTCTGTACTTTTTTGAGAGAGGCTATGCTTCCAAAACTGGAGTTGCCGATGCAGTGCATGGCTCACCTCTGGGGCCTTTTGCTAATCAGGTTTCTGGAAGAATACGAGCTGCCCTGGGAAACTGTAGTCATCATTGCTGATCTTGTTGTATATGTAGAAGATGCTTGCTAGACAGCTAAGCCGAGTGCTAAAGGAGTGTTAAACTCCTAGCTGTATTCAAATTACTGGCAAGGCAAGAAAAGCTCTATTTCAGCGTGGAGGTGTGATGGACAACAATGTTAAAAAGGCTTTTGCATATTTCCTGAAAAGTCATTCCAATGCAGTTTCTTTCCTGGATGAAGCTGTATAACCTACCTACAACGATTGCTCTTGAAGAATGCTTTCAAATTCTTTACTTCAGGCAGTTCAAATTACACAGAACTACAAATGCAAATTATAGTTTTCCTGCTGTTGTGGTAAACATAGCTGCAACATTTAAAAAACACAGAACGTTACAAGGAAGTAACGAAACAACTTTTACATAAGTCTGAGGACAATCTGCGATGTTCTGAAAAATAAATTCAAAAATGGGTCCTTGTTTTGCTACCACTTCCTCAGCTCTGTAGCCTGTAACACCATGTACTATTTACGCATGTAATGTCAGTGAACATTGAGCTTTCATTCAATTTATTTTGGAAAACTTAAGACAAAAGACAAATTCAGATCTCTGGAAGAGGCCTCGGGCAGTTGTGTGTGCTTTGTTTCAGAACAGACATTGCAAGCTAGCTGGAAAATTACAAGAACAATGATTCTCTCACAGTAATGAAGACAGTGCCACATCTTTTCATGCCGATTCTGATGGAGCTTAGGTGAATCATAAATATTAAAAATCTGTTAAAATTAATTATCTAAGATGGCGTAAGAACCTAGTAAGGCTTTAATTTTTTATGTCTTTTTATGTCTTTGAAAGCTCAAAGAATACAGCTGTAGCTAGGCAATCACCTAAATACCATGCTGACAAACAGATCTATTTAAATTTTTAAGAACTACTAAATTAAATTAAAAATCAGAGCATATATATTAAAAGTAGCTACTTCTCAAACTTTGTTTTATTTATATCAACAGAAATTTATTTAAAACTAAACTGTTTGCTAAGAGAATAAATAAAAGATACTATGACAGGGGACAAGTCATGGGACAAATGACTGAAAACAGATATCCATTCTGGCCACTGATTTAGTAAAAAGTTAAGTCAAACCCTAATAATTCTAGTAATAGCTTATTTTTATATAAACTGTACAGCACTAATGACACGATTATGTTCTATTAAAGGCTGTCTTTACTCAGTAATCCACCTAATTAAAACTGCAATTCCCATACAAGTTTTTTTTTTAATTTATCTGTTTATCTCTGAATAATGTTAGAAACTGTTCAAATGCTTAGAAGAGGGTAAAAATAGATTCCTGATCTCCATGCACATTTCAGAACATTAGTTCAACATCAGTCTGAAAGGGAAATTTCATTCATTACTGACAGAAATCCACAGAACCTGGGAGACTTTTTACTGAAGTACTGCCCAGCTAATCCAAAATAACTGCACATGACACACTGTAGTGTGAGAGGGCACAGGAAACAGGACAAAAACATCTGTAGTTTACTATTTGAAAAATATCTTTTAATATCCCAGATTTACTTTTGTTTTTATGAATAGTTTGAATTAGGGTAGTTCTTTTTGCCATTTTTTTTTGAATGCTAAACCATCACTTTCACATGGTTTTCCAAAAGTTTGAAGAGCAGAGGTACCATAGCTTTTATCTGTAGTTTCACCACTGGAAAAACATGTGTGACACACATTCTCTCTGCAGCCACCAGAATACTGATTAACATCTGTCATTGTTTTGTGCTACACACCATTTTTATTGTTATGGCTGTGTTGCAAAAGATGCTTTCCTTGATGGCTGGATGAGACTTTAAACACAAGGCAAGAAGTGAACAGAAAGCTGTAAGATGAGCAGAGAGTTCAGGAAGGCCACATGACTAGCTTCTGGAAGGCAACCTGCGTAGAAATAGCAGGGACAGCAAAACTTATTCCAGAAAGCTATCTCCACCTAATTTCCATCAAACAGTCTTTTTAGGACCCCGAAGAAAGGAGGAAGACTGAAGTGGTCAATGTCTTCACTATTTTGAGACAATTTCAAATTTAGTAACTTTGGTCCATTAGCTTTTTCAACCTTTTCCAATTGCTGGGAAACTTTTTGTGCCTTTTTCATTAACATTCACTGTAATTTTTTAATGAAGTTTTACTCACTTCTCAATAGCCAAGAACTGTTTGTATTAGCTTTATTCTTCCTCATTCTGACTAAAATTGGAAGCACTGAAACCGTTGCTAAGTTGCTGTGATGATACCATCGCACACGGTTTAGGTGATCCTTGCAACATAAATCTGTAGACTTCAATATTTTTAAGTTGTTCTAACTAGCTGGATTAATAGAATGTTTTAACTGAATGGTTACATAGCTTTTTAGTTGCATTCAAAGTCTAAAGAGCCATTATTAACATTTCATTCTAAAGAGGCAATTATTCCAGCATAGATGGGTGAGCAGATTGGAGAACAAGGTCCTTTCTAATTTGATTATACATGATGTACTCTGTGATTATGTTTTGTTCTGCAATGCATTCAACCATGTATTAATAAGAATTTCTACTTGTTTTAGATCCTAACAGAGTGCAGTCTTTTCTCAATTTTAGGGGAAATTCATCTGTAAGAAATAAAAAGCACTCTCATGTCATTTCTAGGGATATGGAATTACATAGAGATTCATAATTCGTATTTTACTGCAAGTTGTGGCCTATCCTTATTAACATATGCAAGACTAGAGGTTTGGACCTCCTGTTAGTATCTGCAGAACAGAACTCTCTCCATCCCTCACTCCCTCTCTCCCTAACCAATGAGTCAGTAAGTGTCCCCCACAGTTAAAAATCACAGGTGAACAAATTTTGCTTTACTTGATGGACAGGCCAATGGTATAGGCCTGTGCACCTTCATTTTACTGTACTTCACTTTAGCTATTACTCTAAATGAAATTCTTTCATAGAAGAGCTTTGTATTTCTGAAAAAGCTGAAGACGCTTTTATGTATTATTTGAATGGATTTGCAGAACAACTATGAGGACACCTAACACACACATTTTTTGACTATATTATGTCATTCACCATGCAAATTTGAGCATGACACAGGGAATAAGTAATTCTCAACTTGTCTTGACTTGCCCTATAACTGAGTTACTGATCTAGGAAAAAGTAAAACCATTTAAATCTGTTATCCTGATCCAATGTTGTGTTTCAAAAGATCATTTAATCATTTAAAGCTAAGCAGCAGTGCTGAAGGCCTCCAAGGACAAATGTATTTAACTCACAGAAACTTACTGAAGTCATATGCATACAGATACATACAAGCACAAACTGTAGCAGGTAAGGAGTTAATGTGTAAAAAACGAATAACCTTAGTATTTCTTTCTGTCAACAGTATATAGCCTATTCTTCTGAAACCTTTCTGTTGTAAATAGTAGTTCTGATATGAATGGTAATTTAGACTAGCCATCACGCACTCTCTCCTTTTACTTTGGACTTTAAGTCTTTGAATGCTAGAGGCTCTGCTGTCAGAACAGAGAAAGATTGCTGGATAAATTTTCAAAGGCATAAAGAGTTTTTTAGGGCCTAGCTCCAATTCAGAATCAATGAGATCTGGGTATAGCAGATAATTAATTAGCATGTATAGTTTGAAAATATTTCACCACTTCTCTTTTATGCAAGCCCCTTGCTATAGAAACAGTGCTGAACCAGAGGTCTAATTGGGAAGCGGATTAACTGCATTATTTTAAAAGATAAAAACTTTGTCTCACATATGTTTATTGCACTTTCTCATCAAAATGAAAATCTTTACCGACACATTAACTCTTAGTTAAGTTTTAATTCAGTCTTATTGTATTTGTACATATTGACCC
This sequence comes from Rhea pennata, assembly GCF_028389875.1. Lineage (NCBI taxonomy): Eukaryota > Metazoa > Chordata > Aves > Rheiformes > Rheidae > Rhea > Rhea pennata. The sequence goes on from NC_084666.1 coordinate 60,457,704, forward strand.
TGAAAAGGATCTGGAAATTAAAGTGCTCTCTTTCAGCAATATTACTCTCTTAAGATTATTTTGATATTGTTACTAGGATAAAATGAGCATAAAAAAGCCATTTATATCTGTGTTAAGAGATCAATAGGGAAGGGCACTACATATTCAGCTTGCCTGCACTGTGTCTGATAAAGTGCATTCTCATAGATGAAAGCTGTGCTTGATCTTACTTTACAACTAGCTAATAGTTACCAGTGAGTGGATGACCATTGCCTTCCCTACGCCTTTCCTATTCTCCCAAGTCTGAACCAAGATCAAAGAATGACTTATTTTCTTTGACAAGCCAGAAGACTGGATCTAACATAACTTTCAAAAAAAACCCTCAAGTGCTAGCTAAAATCATTATGCTTGGAAGATGGCAGGTGGGGAAAGGAGAGTGGAGAACTTTAGTTGTCATCATAACCCTTCTGGTAGGACCTCTTATATGCTTATCTGCAAAATCAAATTACCTAGGACGATGCACTGATTTTCTCCAGTTTTAGATATGACTGGCTCTAGAAGACTCCTTTTTTATATTCACTGATATCTTCCTATCCATTATCCCACCCTATTTAATAATTACACCCTACTGAATCATAATCCAACATATATTCCATGCTACCTAAGTTAAGTTTGGCCCACTGTAATCATTTATCTATTTCAGTCTAACATTTTGTATCTTTTTCATTTTTCAAATCAGATAACCCTTACTGAGGATTTAATTTCCCAAGTAAGTTAAATTGTTTTTAAGAGAAGATTTTTGCGTAACTATTGACACCTCCAGACAAAATTTTATTTACATTATTTCTCCTTGTCCTGATAAATGAGGATCAGCAGTGCCTTCCTCACAGGACATTCTATTAAAAGGAAGCTTACCAAAACAATGTGTGATTTTTACATATGCTTTAAGAAAGAACTTGATTTTCACCCAGAAGGAGAACCTTTGCTTGAACAGTTAGGATGGAACTGACATAAGCAGAAAAGGATAGGTCAAGGTCCGTTTAACCCTAAGTCTCCTTTAAATATCAGCTTGCAGAGTGGGAAGGAGTTAAACAGTATCCAGATTTTAAGCTTTTAGCTTTCTTACCTACTGACACCAAGATAATGGGTGTAGATACTCTGTGGCATTACACAGTTACACTCCTATGAAATTAGGGAAAATCTAAGGCCTTTAGAGAAGAGGATCTAACCATTTTTGTCTGGATTTCTTTGTAACTATTCTTCATCTTGGGCTGCTAGTGCTTTTTTGTGCTTGTTTAAGAATAATTTTCTCTGATCGTAGTGATTGCTAGAAAAAATTCCTGTAAAATAGAAGACTATAGGAGAAGGAATTTAAAACAAGTAAGTATAGGGACTGTCAGGAAGATATCTGCAGGCACAGATCACTAATCTTTGTACAAATAACACATGGCTAGAGAGCTCTAAAATGGGAGATAATTTGTTAATGCCAAAGAGCAGTGGGAAAGCAATCATACCTCCAAGGATGAGGGACTTGACATTCTAAGGTAAGGTAAAGTCTGGAAAGACTGACATGTCTCCACTATGACAGAATCTTTCAGATGTTTCCCCACTGCAGTAGTGGGCTGAGACCAGGGTGGGTTTGCGAACCACAGAGTTTGGTGCTTACCCATGCCTGATTCATGGTCCATGAAAGTCCCTGGGAAGTATCAGACTGGCTTCAGGGGCGGCTTCAATGAAGCCTTTAAAGCTAAACAGGCTGTTACAGCTGACATGAACACAACAACACCGTACTAATAAATGCTGACAGATGTACCGGTAACTCAGAGTATAGAATGGGACTTAGGTCTCCTTGCCAATGTGTACTTTTTTATACTAGAAACAGTTTTGATCTTTCATCCAAGGGAAACATTTATTTCCTTTCCTGTAAGTATGATTTTGATTTTCGTCACTCTGCCAGTGGATTCAAAGTCTCTGGCTTTGTGCCTTGATCTAACATATTTTCAGCTTGCTTGAGAAACCAGCTTATACTGCGCCATTTTGGCAAATTTATGCCACAGTCAAGCATGAAAAGCCAGGTCTCACTTGATATATGCATCTGGTTTTAATCAAAGTATTAAGATCAAGAAGTTAGGAGGTATTAACTCCCAACTTGAAGTTGGCTTGAAATTGCTCAAGCTAACAGCAACTACTGCCACACTATCACTGTAATAATTACTTCAGTTAAAAGAATTACTGCGATGCACCATGACAATTTCTTCTTCTCATTTGCAAAAAGAAAACAAAGTAGATAATACACTAACTTGTCTTGTGAAATAACCATAGGCTTGAAAATACTTTTGGTTTACACTATGTGAAATGAATCTGTTCTCTGATCCCTCTGTAATACTACTGCATTAAGATGCCTAGTATAGCACAAGGAGGAGTCCTGAGGCTTGTTCCCATCATAACTAACAGTATGTCCTGTTTACAGTCAGATTTTAAAAATTGCTAGTTAAGTTATCTTCATATTCATCTTATTATTCACTTAAGACATATTCATGGAGAAACAAGAAAGAGAAAATAGGCATTATGACAAATTCATACCTATAGGCCACACTGTTCTCAAGAAAATTCACATGTTTCACAAAACTTCCTCTCTCTAGAAAAGATTAAAAACAGGAGGGGAAAAAAAAAAAAAAAAAAAAAAAAAAAAAAAAAAAAGATCAAGTGGATCCTGTATGAACCCTGTAGTGAGAACACCTGCAGAAGAACTGCCAAGGAGTCAGTGACTGGTGGTTATGTTCAGCTCAGCTGGCTAGAGCGTGGTACTAATAATGCCAGGATCATGGGTTCAATCCCCATATGGGCCACTTGCTTCAGGGCTGGACTAGATGATCTCCAGAGGTCCCTTCCAACCTTACCGATTCTATGACTGGCAGAGTCCGTGGTAGCATGCCCAGCAGGTGAAACTACACACTGACCAAATCCCCATGAGGGCTAAGCATTCATAATCTGTTTTGTCAGCAACATCTAGCTGCTTTCCCAGCAGCAGCTGCTCAAGGGTAGCACAGCTGAGATAAAGAAATAGTTGTAGTAGATTTAAGGGGCTCTGAGAATATGATGAGCTGAGTCCTGCCTGGGCATGCAACCCATACCTCCGACCCATACCTCCAGCAGCCTCCTATCAGCAATACTTCCATGCAGCTCCCAAGGCTCCCTGTGCAACTTGAAGTGTAAGTCTTTTATTAAATCTATCCTATTTAACCCTTCACGAACTTTGAGATTAGCTGCTATCTGACCCTCTCTTGCCTGCCTTGTGGTCACAGACCCTAATCCGGCACAGATTTTTAAATTTGTTTAGTTTATAATATACTTTCTAGCCCATGAATAATAGTACTAGTGTGTTAATCTTATGTCTATTATTACATAAAACTAGCTGTATACCTTTCAAGGGGTAAAGATGACACCACTGTCTGACCTTTTGGGTATAATAAAAGTATTTTAAAGAATAATTTGAATGAAGAGAGTACTGGCTTGCCAATAAACTCTTTCTCCTTTTAACCATCAAGATCTAATACATGGACTGAACTACTTCTGGATCCCAGCACACTTACAGCTCTTCTAGCACAAGTATGGTTCTGTTTCACACAAGATTTGCACTTGAGGTGATATCTACTACTGAATGAAATTACACCCTCAGTGCACTATCGTCACAGAGCCTGCAAGGCAAGCTTCAATGTCTTATTTGGCTTACCAAACCATAGCAGAGTTTTGATAGGTGAAATAGATTTTATACTATTATGAATTACTCGTTATAGTGATACACAGCTAGATTTCTTCCATCATAATTTTATTACAGCTTTATGCAGCTAGATTCACTTTATCATATTTTTATATACTGTTAACATTTTGCTTTGTAAGCTGGGTGGTAGTGGAGTATATTCTTTTCAATCCATTAATATAACGATACTTCTGTTTCACCCACTTTACATTTTGGAAAAAAAGCCTAATGTGCACTCTCAGCAATGCAAGATTTCTAATGAGCCTAATTTGAGAATATTTCTTCACAGGAAAAAGAAGGGAAAAAAATCCTCTGCTTTGCCAATTTTTTGTTCCTTAAATAGTCAATAATACAAGAACTACATCACTAAAACAGCAAACGCAGGAAAACTCATGCAAAAGGGCAGAAGACCGGATATGGATCCATGTTGACTTACACCAGGTGTTTATTTGGCCAAGGTACTTAAGCAGCTGCCATTAGAGATAAACACCTACCAGATTAATAATGGAAATTTCTTCTCTATATCCCACTGTGCTTGTCATTAGATGTTTAGCTTTAGAGTGAGACTAGAAGGAGTAGAATCTGTCATATCTTTATCCTGAGTTGGTTTGAGAATCTGCACTGCACTACTATACGACTCCATTTTTCAGTATATGCCAGCTCGCAAAACTCAGTCTCCTTGACTTAGCATTTACATCTTAACAGTAAAACTATTTAGGTCATCAAGAACTAAGCTTTTTTCAGTAGAGGATAAATAAAGAGAATGCAAATGTTTTATTTTTCTGTACTTGCCTTTGGATTTTGACATTCCAAAGAAAGAAAATGTTGTTCTCTAATATGTCATGTACAGTGGTAACAATCTGTAACAAGAATCCTAATGAATAGCTTGTCATTCTTCAAGATTCTCCTCTCCCTCCACTGCTTACTGAAGACAGATTCATTATTTACAGGAGATAAATCAGAAGTCATTTCCATGCACATCTCAATGCAGTCATCAGCAGTTTGGAGGAACGTATTGAGTGCTTTCTTGTATGCCAGTATGAAAAATGCATTTGTCTGAAAGATCTCAGTTCTGTAAACTGTTCTATTCAGATCTACAAGCACTGGTAAAGATAATAAGGCTCCTCTCTGATAAAAGGATGCACTCAGAAAATCTTGTCTATACTCAGACTTAATGAATGTGCAAGAATGCAATTGTATAGGGCAGATTTCATATCAGGGCTACAATATGCATTTAACTGACAATGAAGGAATGCTTTTTTCAGTAGCAAATGCTATTCTATTGAACATTTAAACTTTTTTCTTTTTTTTTCTTTTCTTTTTTTTTTTTTTTTTTTTTTTTTTTTCCCCAAAAGGAAGACTAAATTCTTTCATTAAATAAATCATTCATGTAACTGCATGGTAATGATGAGGTATTTTCTAATACACTGCAAAATAGCTACACCCATTTCCTCAGAGATTTTTTTTTATGTTTCAATGACATAACTCAAGGAAGTATTAAAATCAAAAAGACTCAGGAATACTCAAATGGCAATTGTAAAGGCTACATCAAATTGTCATTGTTTTCTTCTTTGCAGTTTACCTGGAGAAAAATTCTCTGATATAGGTCATACTTATCTATTCCTATCTCCCAAATGACAAATGTTATAGCTGGGTATTTTCTATTAAGCTGAAACAAATGTTATAAATTATACGGAACTTTTAACAGATATATTTACAGCTTGAGTGAATTAATTTGTTCATAATACCACAAACCCATACAAGCTGAGATTCTAGATCTCTCTAGAAACACTGTCAAGTAAATGTTATATTCCATCCTTCTAAGAAGTTTAAGGGAAAAAATCTCAACATTATTTAGGTGGAATAAGTCTTGAAGCAATGATTGTAAAAATTCTCAGGCACTCTAAGAATGCATAACTGTGCCTGAAAAAGATAGTAAATATGCATTTTCAATATGAGAATTTAGCTTTATGAACTGAGATAGTGGTCTAGGACCTGGTACAACAGTGCGGAGGAGGGTTTATTTAAGGAAATAGAAGAGAAAAAACAACCAAGAAAAGTCCTTGCAACAACATGGTTTCTATAGAGAAAGCGATGCTACATTTACTACCATTCAAATACTTTCAACATTTACCTTTCCAAAACGTGTAACTCAAATAATTATCTATGCAATGGTGTATTTGAATAACTACCAGTTTACGCTGTCGCTGCTTAGACCTTCAACAATTATGTTGGCAAACTGTCAGCAAGCAGACCTCTTCTGTCACTTACCAATCCTATCTGTAGATTTGTAAGAGTTTTGTTTACTGTTCCTTGAACATCTAGTGAACCACAGAGCACATCTACAGCATCAGAAAACATTCTGGCTCCTCACGGGCTGCAATTAAAGCCACACCAACATGGTAAGCACATAAAGGCCCTGATCCTTCCAAATGTTTAGTGTCAGCAGATTCCTGTCCCTTAAGAAGTGCTGTTACCTATTCACAGTGCAGTCGCAAATTAAAATGTTAACTTTACACCACTTTTGCTAATTCAAGAATCTATACTGTATTTTGATGCAGCCACAGTTTCTCAGCTTCAAGCAATTTAATTCTGAAAATACTTTTTATTATGATATTTTGTGCTCATCTATTTTGTATATGACCTTGTGTGTCAACTTGCAGCAACACTATACACTTATATTTTGACTTGTTTAATCCTTAGTATATTTTAGAGGTATTACTTTTTTCAAGATTATTAGATTCCTAGTAACCCTGCTGCCTATTCCTTTGGTGACCAATCTTATAATTTTTCCATTTTAAAGGAGTCAGTCTCTTATTGCTGAAAGAAAGCAAAAGGCTGAAGCTACCTTGACAAAACTAATGGAAATCAGAAGAAGATAAGCATTGCTCCTCTTCATATCTGCAAAAAGAGTACAATCTGCTGAGAATCTGTACTGAATGCAGACTACTGTCTGAAGATACTGGTCATTTCCCATTTGTTTCTTCCAGCTCTTTTTCCAGGCTTGTCCTACTAATACTTATAAATTTTCAATTTATGATGAAAGCTGATGAAATCCCAGAGCTATTACATCTTCAGAAATTATTTAGGATGTAACAGGAGGAACTGATACTTGATAGTCCCAAATGACAGAGGCAAAAAACTCTGGGAGGCAGGGGAAGAAACACCTTCAGTTCCTCTTCATGCCTCTCCACAATACTCACAGGATCATTCCTAGGTCAAATCCTCATAAGTAAATAATCTAAATTTATGTCTTTCAAACTAGCAAATTTGCTCCCCTTCATGTTTACTTGCTATTGTGCAGCTGACACTGTGTAACAGAGTAGCATACCAAGTTGGTAGCAAGGTTTTTGCTTACACAGTTAAAAACAAACTATCGGAAGAAACAGCTCCCCAAATATTTTCCAGAGTCTAAAAAGCCTACATAGCTAAAGCATAGAAGGAACTGATTTTTTTTTTTAAACTATATGCATGTTTACATTAATTACAGTATAGATTAATTAACTCCACTTCCAGCATAAGGCTCTATATCTTGTGTTTTGAAAAGAGGTTGTACAGTAGAGACACGCAAACACACTTACTGCCGGAGGAATCCAGTTTTAGGAACCCACAGAGGAAACTCTTAGTCTTAGACTGAAAGTAAAAGCCACGTTACCAGCTCCCTTGCTTAACTGGGGACCTGAGCTCCATGATGGACAGCAGCCCTTCTAATTTTCTTCCCAATGTTAGTTTCAAGCATTTGACAAGCTTGCATTTTTACCACAAAATTTCTTGAATTTTTCTATTAACAGGGAGTTGTTATTCACATACATCAATGGCCTATGAGCTGGATCACAATTCTTGGACCATAATGTTTCAATACAGCAAGAAGAGGAAAAAAAATCACCCACAGAAAAAATTGAAATTCTCCCTGCAGCAGCAGGATGTATAAATCTCCTTGAGAGACTGTGTCTTGTGATTTCTACATTTGGAAGAAGGCAATGTATCTAGGATTTTCTTGGGTGATAAAATATAAGCATAATTAGGGGAAAGCAGAATACCACACCACCATGTTTTTCTCTTGCACATTTTAATGGAAGACACACAGTTTTGAATTTGGAGCAGCAGGAGACTTTCTGCAGACCCTGTTTTCTGCAGGAGAAAACAGCACAGGCCCATTACAATTAACTTAGGTAAGAAGCAACAGTTAGTATTGATGGTTGTGAATTTCAAAGAGATACAACTTAAATGTTCGCAAAGAAGTAAGTAGCTACTGAAACTGTTAGTAGCTTATCTTCAAAGTATCAAGAAGATTGTGTGCTAGCACTGTTTACTGATTGTCCCTCCGCTCCTCTTACAGTTCCTACTAAGATCCCCCACCATTACTACCTGGGAGAAAATGTTGCAAAATGTTACGTTATTTTGTGTTGTGAGCACACTGACATCTGTCCTGACCTCTTCCAAGAGAAGCTTTTGGATTCATCCTGTGATTTCCACACGAGGAAGCAAGCAGCCTAGTTCTCTATTAGCTCTTTGTCAGGTACTAATAACACTTATTTGTGCAAGTATGACAAGTATGCAGATTCTCTGTCTTGCAGAGAAAGGAGAAGGGGTAATATCATTGTTGTTATTCACTCTGATCTTTAAATACTCTCTTTATTTTTCCCAAACTTCTGTAGACTACCAGAAGGATGCAATATATGGTTAGTAATTTTAATGTACCCTATGCTAACGAAGGCAAAGATAGCTGTTAAATTAATAACCCTGAGCCTGAACAACTTATCTTCCATAGACACCAAGTGTGCTGCAGCTGGTTCTTTTTATATGTCTTGCCTCTGGCAGTAAGTCACAGCACAGTATTAATATGAGACTTCCTCTCTCTGATTTTGAAAATGTATACCTGAGGAAGACAAAACACGATGAAAGTAGCATAAAAATACCATGAAGGGTAGGTGAAACAACTAGAAGACATTTAAAAGTAAATGCTATTTTGTTGGCAGAATTAGACTAGAAATCCTGCTCCTACAGTATAAACAAGAGGTTAACTAAGAAACTGAAATGGTGAAGTCAAGCGCACCCTTACACATCAGCCTAAGTGCTTCCTGAATTAGGGCCTGAAAGAAGATTTTCCTGCTTATACTCATTCACTTTTCAGATAGAGATCCTGTAGTGACTGTTTTCTTGCTCAGGAAGGTATAATTCTGTATACTTGTACACATTTATTTAATGAAATTGTAGCTAAAAATTCAGAGCAGGAATTCCAGATATTCCACTATTGGATTTGTGAGAGGAGTCTTTGCTTTAAATGGTCCATGTTTTTATACTTCAGACAGACCAGGCATACATACTGTCAGCATTCTTGCACAGGAAAATGCTCAGGTAGTAGGTAAGCAGCACACTATCTGTGACTGTATAAATACATCTAGCTGAAACTGGCTCTTTTGTAGCCCGTACAACCAGGTTTCATTCATACAGAAATAAAAAACAGGTGCCTGGTCAGGACATGTATCCTAGTGACAGAAACTGGGAAATGCTCTCAGGTCTTCCTACTGAACAGACTTTCTAAGCTGTGCTCTTCCGAATCTTCTTCCATCCTTCTCCCCAAACTATGAAGTAAGCATCAAGGAATTTTTCCACCAGTTGATTCAGTCAGGCTCTAGCTGCCAAGAAATGTTTTTCCAATAATGCTGTTCATTCAGATGGTAAAGTAATACACTAATAGTGCATGTTTTAAAGGAATACAAGTAGTCAGCTCTGCATGTATTTTAACGCTTATTTTAGAAAATCATTAGCAAATTTGCTTTGGAAACATTTTGTAGCGAAAGTTGAGGGACTGAGTTAGATAATAAGCAACATATGTGTAACGCTGACAGCGAAAGCCCAACATTGGGCTTTAGGTTTCTGTTAGAAAAAATGGACACACTTACTGAAACTTATATTAAATTTTATAAAATCTAAACATTCTCCCTTTGTGCTAATCCCTACAACATTTGTGGTATTTGATAAAAATGGCTGAAAATTCATTTTGACCCATCTGAAGTTTATCTGTATTGGATTCAAACAGTATTTAAATTAAACTCACAGTTCTCAAACTCCATTTTTTAGGTACCGTGAAGCAGCATTACTAAGTTTAGCAGTTGAACAGAAGGTATCTTTGGCACCCTGAGTATTTTTCCTTTCAGTATTTTTGTCATTCTCAATTATTAGCATGAAGCTACTTCAAATACACGAGATATAAAAATACTTTAATAGGTAGATGTTACTTGTTTTAACTCTTTCCTCTGTTAGCTTTCTGTAAAGCAGTAGAAGATAGGAAATTGTCCTGAAAACTCTGAGCCTTTCAAACAGCACAGGTTTGAAATTCAGGAGCTGACCCTTCCGATATATTTGTTTCAAGTAACATGTCCCCTTCAAACTGACTGACAGCCTGCTTGCCCGAAGAAATACAGTATTCAGCTTTGCATTTTGTATTTCACACTTCAATATTAGGGAACGTTTTTTGTTTGTACTTGGGTTGTAAAAGCATAATGAGATCATATCATTTGATACGATTTTGTCCTCATACTTCCATAAAATCTCAGCTGCTACCTTCCTAGCACTGTGTACATTATTTTGAAGCTCAGTGTACCTGCAAACAATCTTTTTTTTTTTTTCAAAACTTAAATTTTTAGCCATAACTCTAATTGATCTGCATGTTTTCAGTGCTATACATCTGCAGATTATGAAAGCTGAGAGTTCTGATAGAGGATGAAAGCATTAATAAAATGTATTTATATCTGCATGTATAATTTTGGAGTAGCTTTACTGAGCATACCAGTGAAGTTACATTTTAATTGCAAACAAAGCTCAAAGACCGAGCTTTGAAGGGCTATGGAGTTATTTAGCACTTCGATCCCTAATCTGTGTGATTCAGGAAGATTTCCTCTTAAGAATGAAAGTGACCTTCATCTTGCTAAGAGAAAAACTATTTAAAAATATCATTTTCTTTTTTGGGGGTTTAACACCTAGTTTATACTAGTCACCATTTGCCAATAACAAGTGTATATCTACAATAATGTCAAGGAAAATTACAATATACAAATAGCAAGATATATCAACTTCACACAAATGAGCATTTAAGACCAAAGTTCTGCTGCTAGAAAATATACTGTTTGGCTTCCCTTCTGATAATCGGTATATTACATTTTCTTTACAAGAAATTCTCAAGCAAATAACTCATTGGTATGTCAAACTTGATACATCAAGTCTGCCAGCACTGCTCACACAGGGAAAACTGTTTTTAAAATGATCTATACCTTTCTTCTGATACTTTAAAGATTTGTAGGGAAAGGCTGATTGTTCAATGTAATGCTGTTTAACAAAAAGAAGATAGAAAGTTACAGAAGGCACTCATTTGCCTACTTCAGGAATAAAGGGTAAGCCTGCAGTTTAAATCTTGATAATATTCAGTTCTTTTCTGCTTTTGCTCTATTGAGAGAACCTTAAATGAATATAAAGACCATATCGGATACTTCTGATAGGTCACAGGATCTTCTCACTTCTGATTATTGTCTATTTACCTGTATCAAAAGTGGAACAAAGGAATCAGTAGAAATAACTTTACTATTATGTAATTCTTAATAGTCTTATGATTGGGTTTTGTTAGTAACAATTGTATGAAATTGCAATCTTTTTTCCTATTTGCAAGTTTAGCTGGTTGAAAAGTAGCACTAATCAAAAATAAACTAATAAGTTTCCAGGTGCTAAAACTGTATTCACTGATCAGGGCTCAAAAAGGAAGTACAAACAGCTGCTCTCCTCCATGACAAGCTTTATCTGTTTCCTATCCCAGATCCTATCTGGAACAGAGTAGGAGTGTGGTAAGAAAGGGAAAGAATCCCAGCAACTCCATGCTGCAGGAGAATGACAATGCAAAATGAAGAAATGGCAACAAATGGAGATGACTCCTGTTAGACAACCCATTACACTGCCTACTCCACTCCACTGCCTACGTGCTGACTAGAAAGGCAAGCATTTCGTTGAGAGTGTAAAAAGGAAATTAAATGAAGGAAAAATAACTAAAAAGAAAATCCTGAAGAAACTAAAAAAAACTAGAAGAAAAATAAACTTAAGAACTATTTTTTCAGTGCTCAGAAACAAAAATAAAACAAAGACTTAAATATTAAATATTTTTCCTTGATTCCTTCTATTTCTTCTTTTCCAATGGAAAAAAAATGAAAACAGATTATTTTATCCTTTGCACTGATCATATAACCACCATTTTAAGAAAAATCATTTATTTCAGTAATTTTTTTGATTGAGCAAGGGGGAGAATGAATGAATTAAACCTTTTCAAGGCAACAATAACCAATACATTGCTGAGTTAAATGTCTTTTTCAGTATAAAATAGAGCCTAAAGAAAACCTAGTAAAAAACCACAGAGCCAGATAAAGGAAAAAGGGTTCTCCAGTGATGTTAAGCTTCCCCGACTGCATACACGATGTAAGTATCATTCATGTATGTTCATATTTGAAATTCCACATCTCAAAACTGTGATATTACTCTGGCCTCTGTTTTTGTCTTGTAAGTTGGTAAGGAAACGCTATGGCATCAAAAAAGCCTGCCACACAGTTTTGGTTAAATAAACTGCAAATGTTTACCATGTATCCATAGCAATTTTTTCAATGTTTCACTGACTATTCTGTGAAGAATACAAGTCTTAAAGCCATTAGAAAACCAGATTCTTCACACAGAGGCTGGAAATCTCTAGGGAAAGGTTTCATGAGAGCACTTGAAAAACTTCAGCCTAAGTAACCTAAAATATGGGAGGACTTCTACTCAAACCAGACTTCCATTTTCTATGCTGGTGGTGTACTCTGAACTACTGAGAAGACTGCACATCAAAACTGAAAAGGAAACCACGAGCTTCAGACAACTGACTTGTAACACCTTGAAGATTGCAGATTGGAGATACTCTTAGTTCCCTTCAGGTTTTTGTTTGCCTCTGACCAGTTTTTGAGTCTTCAGAAAGTAATATTCCAATTTCCAAGCCTCAGGAGAGACCATCAAATAGCTGAATATTAAGAAACTCTGTTTTGCCACAACAGCCTGTAGGGTACTAAGCTTCAAACAGTATTTTACAGTTCTTCAACCAACAGAGCCTGAATTTCTTTGGAAACTTTATTAAATTACTTCAGTCACCACTGACATGCAAAAAAATGTTAAAACTGTATTCACTGATCAGGACTCAAAAAATCACCACTGACATGTTCGCTATACCAGAGAAAATTACCCTATATATTCAACCATTTAATAGCTAAATACAGTTTTATCACACACACTTACCCCAGCTATTGGTTTGCACACTATCTACTATTTATTTGCTTTATACCGCAGCAGACTGGATCAGCGATCAGAATTTCATATTGTAGCTCAATAAATACATGTAAATTTGTACTTTTAATCAGTGAAGTGCAGTGGGAATTGTGATAATAAGGATTTAATTCTGAAAGAAAAAAAAAATCATTGTCTGAGGTAAGTGTATGCGTGATCTTTCCAGGATCAATAAAGTCAGAGAAGTTGCCATAATGCTTACTGCAGTTTATGGAGAATAAGCTTCTTAACTGCTTGTATTGAACTATCATGAAAACATGAAGCAAATGGAAGAGATAAAAACAACTCTGGCATAAAACCTAAGAATAGAATTTTTGAACATTTTTTTATTCTCTAAAATATGCACGTATTTGTAAAGTGACATAATACTTTGTATAGAAACAATAAAAATAGTCAGTCATGGTAATTTGCTCATAATGACATCAAATGAAGCAAGTGTCATTTTTCAAAATTTGTCCATAGCTCACCAAAAAATAAGAGAAATGATGTATATTCTAAAGTTTTTTTTTTTCCTGTCTTATCTATGCCTCACACCATGGCAATACCAATAATTCTAACAGTTGTCTGCTTTTACAGTTGGAAGAGCAATAATATTACAGTGGAAGAGTAATAATCTTTGCTGCATCATTTTTAAGAGAGAAGTAAAGCTGCACTAGTAATATCTGAAAATGCAATACTGGTATACTTTTTTTTTTTTTTTAAATAATATGCACTATTTGTATCATTTACATCATTTTTGATTGATAATGCTGGTTGTTTATAAATGAATACAAAATTTTGTTTGCTTCCAACTAACTACTTGGAAAATATGCTGTACATTATGTAGTATATAAGACCATTTGATCTGGAAGGTAATAAAAGTATTTTGATCATTTCTATTCACCTGACCATTAAATTTAACAATTTCAATACGTATTTCACTTTATCAGGTTTAGGAATCATGGAAATGTTGCAGCATATCCTCATAAAATTATTCTCTCTACACCCCAGAGCTAAAAGGATTTGAAAATGTGTCCAAACATTAGAATCTACTTTCATACAGCTTGAGCTGTAATTGACTTGCAATTTTGAAATCATGTCAGCATAGTAATAAGAAGCTAAAAATTGACAGATATTACTTACATTTCTTTCATAAAGTATTTTAAAAATATTTAGAAGAATCTGATCACAGATGTGTTGAAGTTCATGACAAAACACAAAAAAACAAAGAACAAGCCACAATAAGGTATCAAAGCCAAATTACCCAAATGAAAATGTAATCTAAGAATGTATCACAGTAAAAAGCAGAAATGGACAGGGATTCCAGTAACTGGTGAACATTGATTTGCAAATGGACGATTTCTTATTCCAATTTTAATAAACAAAATTATCACATCCTGATTCAGCCATTTTTTCTGAAATAAATATTGATTTCTCAGAAAACTGTAATTATTAATGAACTTGAAAGTTAATGAAAGATTGAACATATGAGGAACATTCAGAAGAAATTCAGACAACTATCTGCACACTTACATAAGGAAATCATTCAAGATTTCTCCCTTATTATATTAATTCCTATCTCATATGTAACATCTTAGGAATTACCTCTCATAAGTAATGCATCTGGACAGAAAAAGAAAAAAAACCTCTACTTTAAAAAATTTTTTGAGAGGCACCATACATGCTTATACACTGTACAACTGGTAAGAATACACATTGCTTCTTTCTGGATAAAAGAATAGAAAAATGAGAAATCAAAACTGTGACTGGAATGATTTTTAAAACTATCTTTTAAAAATGGGCAATTTGTGACATTTCTGACTAAAGGAAAACATTTTTGACCCTTAACTGCGTCTATAGAAGACTGATGTGCAGAATTGTACCTGAAGCTGAGTGGCAGTCAGATTTACCACCTAACTCTGTAAGACTCCTAACAGAACCAGCTTCTCAAATATATGTGGGCGATCTAGCTCATACTCAAGATGCGAATTTAAGCAATCATCAAATACTCTCTGAAGAACAGAGACGAGTACGTCTGATCTCAACCAACCAACAAACTGTTCTTAAAGCCTGGATATTCAGAAGTAGCTGAAGTACATTTGTAAGTTTAGTTTGTGCTTTAATACTTAAAATTTTGAGAGTCCATCAGCTTGCAATGGAACAATGGTGTTTTTTCTTGGCTATTCTAGATACACTGCACAGGTAATTTTACTTTTCTTTGAAATATTCTCTTGCTCTTATCTTTTTAAATATTCCTTGCATAATTTCTCAGAATAGGACATTCAGAGAGGAAGAATAATTCAGTAAGTAGGAACCTGCCTTAGAGTTTGGGGCCTCAGCTCTAGCTTTCAGCAGACTCCCTAGTGGACTGTTTATAGCCAAAACTAAAAAGAGACTTAAGCAAGATGCAGGAGTACAGTATTAGGTCAAAATTTAAGAAAAATATATTACATTAAGATCCCTTCATGCAATTAAATAATTTTTTTCCAAACACATGTAAGCTTGACTTCTAAAAATTAGAACAGTAAAACTGCAGGTTATTCAGTATTTGCTAAATCTCTTTGTATTGCCTATCTGTATATATTGTTTACTGACAGTGTCCCGGAAACGTTTCTCTTAACTCTATGAAAAATATATGTGGAGGAGGTATGTTTATATACTGCTGTCTTCAAATTTGTACTCCATTTTGTCTTTAGCTATTTCACAGAGTCTAAAAATTGCTTACAGAGAGATTAAGATCTATGTTACCTAAAAAGATTCTAATTTTTCATCACCATGCTTCATAACATGAAGCATGTGACTGCAAATGGAGTCAGATATGCAAATGAAGAAACTTTAGGAGGCACTGGGATCAAAAATTCTCCATTCCTCCAAATTGTCTTGCAGGAGTCCAGCCAAAGGACCAAATAATAATAGGAAGCAAACTTTTGAAAGGGAAAAATGAACAAGTCTGGGAGCACTGTAATTTCGGCTCATGGCAGTCAATGCATATGCAAAGTATTTTTGCATCCCTTCCCTGGATAAGGTAAGAAAATGCCAACCATTTTATCTACCTGAAGCAGATACTCCAGGGAGGGAGTTTCCAAACTAATCTAGGACACAGTAAAGCCCTCTGCACCTTAGCACTAAGCCATGCTGTTCTACTAAAACAAATTCCAGGAAAGGGTTGTTGATGAAGGATTTAATCCCAGCTGAAGAGGTTTCCCAAGTACTCTGGCACCTTTCTATCTAAAGTGAACAGTAAGGCTTGTCTGAAACAAAGTACAAGCAGCCGGAAGACAATGTTTCCATGTATCAGTATCTAGATATGATATAAGATTTCTTAAAATAGTCTCCACTTTTTTATAGGTTAATTAACTTCATTTTGCATTAAGAATGATTTCAGATGGCTCTAATCACTGCATTCTGTTCTCCAAGGTGTGACATTCTAAAGAAAACTCCTTCTGCAGTGCCAAGCACTTTGGTATACTACCAGAAAAATCACTGGCACACGCCTTCACTAATATGTAAAAACCAGTCTGGGAACCAAGGAGATTAACAAGGGTTAATCTCCTGTATGCCTTAGGATCCTATGAGAAGTGTCTGAAATCCAGGGTTCCTTCTGTTCAATTTATGTTCAATGAGAAGACTAAGTAAATCTAGAAAGTATGGTGCCAACCACACTGACTCAAGACATTAATTCCATACAAAGTATTCAGCAATTGCTTTTACGGGTAGTTCTTACTCCATTTCCTTCCAAAACAAAAGCACCACAACAGCACCACTAAATACCAGAAGGGAGATTTGCCAATGGGTTTTCACCAAACAGACTAAACATTTTGAGACACAGTATTGTCTAGGCTGTTTGCTTTTTGTAATTAAGTTATATGAAAATTAACTAAGGATGAATGGGAAACAGGATTTTAACCATATAGTAAGGTTTCACTGCCAATTGCTCTGACGTACTTAGAATAAATTGAGTTTTTCAGCAAATAAAACAGTACTAGTAATACAGCAATCTGAAATTGAAGAACAAATGTCAGTCTGTTCTTGACAAACTCTTGCTTGCATTTGTCTCTCTTCAGAGCTCAGGCTCTTTGATTTCCTGCACTGCCCACTGTGCAAAGTAGCACAACGGAGTAGGGTGCCAGAGCCTGCAGTGCACTCCCCTACCTGTAGGAATTCAGCTGTCTGTGCTCCAGGGCAGCTCTTTGATACAGTGCAGATGCCGAATGTAGGTGAAAACTGTTGAGAAGCAGAGCTGGAAGAAGCCCTTTTTGCTTCGGAGCTGCACTTAAGCTGAGGCTCTCACCCTTGATCCCAGCCTGAGCTACACTGTAGCCAAACTCATGCCTGCCTCTGCATCCCACTGACCTGGATCCTAACACTGACCCATAGACTTGACTTCACAACTTGACCTCAGACCTGCCTCATCACTGAGGACCTGACAAACTGGACTCTTGGCTGTACCTGGTTGCTATCACCAGATCTGCCCTGCTCGCCTTGGTTGGGTACTATGGGACCCAGCTGACCTCGTCACGGAGGTCACCGTTCCTGCCTGCTTTGCCTTCATGTTCAGATCCCAGCTTTATGGAGCGGCCTGCCCTTGCTGCTCCCTGACAAGCAAAAAATTGTGATCTTAAGGCAGCATTTAATTTTAGTCATGGCCCACTGGTTACAGTCAGAGGTAAATATTCAGCACTGACAAACTATTATTATTAGCAAATACTGGCAGAAATGTCCTGGCATGTAAGCAACTACTGATACCCTAGGTCAGATCACTATCCCTCCCTCAACTGTATTGCTGCAAATATTCAGAACTGGAATACTACATTTTAAAATCTTAATCTTTTGGTTAAATATTTTGTCTATATTTGCATCTATGAGATTCTGCAGAAAAATATATTAAATTGAGATCATATCCTACACAATAGGATATTTTTCTACTCTACAGAAAAGTAAAAACATCTCTCTCTGGGGTGCCTACTAACCTAAATCAAACACATACAAATAAATATTTCTAAATTTCAAGAGGTATGTCAGAAAATAGATTTCAGTTTCTTGTCCTTTTTTAAAGGAGAGAGGTCATTCAAAACTTCAATTCAGTTAATACCATATCTAGGAGAAACTCTATATAAGTGGTTATTAAAGCTTAGTAAATTACTCTAGTTAATAATGGAGTGAATAAATATGTTCCTCCCTTTTTGTTTGCAGAGTCACTAGATTTGCTAATGAAAATTATGTCTTTATGTATCTCATTTATAAATAGTTACTCATTAACACATCTCAGTTATATGTTTTGAAAAGGAATCTTCAGTGATTTGAATATGAATGAAAATTCTTATTAATACTGATCCTTGCTATATAAAAATATAGCAAACTAGAATTGCTATTTATCTGCAGGAGTAAATATATATTACCAATAAGAGCTTTTAGCACAATAAATGCTTAGCACTTTCAAAGTGCAGAACTCTTACTAATTACACAATCAAGCATGCAAAAATTGCAAGGAATAGAAGGCTAACACCTTTGACTATTGTAAATCCAGATTTCTCTTCCTACTAGAAAAAATATGCATAACCTTCTCTGGTTTAATTTATGGAAATTGAGGTCTTGTGAGACGCAGAGGGAGAAAGCGATCCTGTGACCTTTGTGAGGAACCTGAGCTGGTCAGACCTTTGAATTGCCTTTGCCTACATGTTTTTTAGGAGTGAATCAAACACAAAAGAATTATGAGACAAAATGAAGCACAGAAGGATCCAACCCACTTTTACTGAATATAAATTAGGATGTTTATCTTTTTAAGCTGAGGGAAAAAGGACATTAGAAAAAACAGACATGAAAAAATGTTCAGAAACAAATAGCTAGCCACTTACTGTACCCTTCCAGGCAGGTCCTCGCTTCAGTGCTTTATGTTAACATTATGTCTTTGTGAGTTGCAGCAACACAATTACCAACAAGCTCTTCCCAGCCCTTTCTAGCTACTAGGAGCCTCTTTCCACAACCAGTGAGAACTAGCTATTAGTACTGTCCTCTACGCAGCAGCTCCTGGCCCTGCACCAGCCATAGGCTCCCACCTCCTTGCTGGGACTCCCTTCTCTGCCCAGGCCTGTGATTGGCAGAAGCTTCTTTCTCTCAATCAATAATCTCCAAAGGCAGAAGCAGTTTCCTCTCTTTCTCAGGTGTGCATCCACCCATACACTTTGCTCAGCAAAATATCATGTAAAGAGAATCAAACATACCAAATTTTGTGTGTCACGACCTTCAAAGTGATAATTCACTTTGACACTTTACTGTTAAGTACTGCTTCATTGATAATTTTAATAGAACTTGAGAGTATCTTTCTACTCAGATGTTGTCAGTTTAATATACTGCATGATTTTTAAGATGTAAACCTACGTCCTCTTGTATTTTCAGTTACATAGGAAATAGTGAATTTGCTAACCTGTATTAGACAACTGTTCTGTCTACTTGCTGACCATGCTCTTGGAAAAGTCTGATGTCACGAGAATAAAAAATGTAATAAGCAGAATATTAGATTTAAGTAGGAAATAGCAAAAACAAAGCTCTATTACTTCAGGAGTAGTTCCAGTGAACCCTTTCGATGCTGCACAGTATCTGTTTTGTTGTCTATTACGTCCCTATTAAAGAGAACAAGAAGTAGTATTCTGCTGGCTTATCAGAGTGATATATTATCCTGCGTTGGATACAATACTTACTACTGAGTCTGTGATACTTACAGATTTGCCAGTATCTACCCTGAAGAGGCAAAAAAAGGTCCCTGCTCAGTCATATGACTTTGCATCAAAGTCTATACAGGTTATACAAAAATAAGGATGATAACTTCCTTGATGGGAGCACATCATCTTCACCAAAGCAGTCTGTGAAATGCTAGTAGTAAAGGAATTTCTTCTTGCTTCCTGCCTCTCCACAGGCAATTCTCCACAGCTTTTATTCTTCAAATTTACAGTATGTGCCTTATTTCAGATTATGTACCTTCAAACATGAATTAACTTTTTTGAAAATTACACTTAAGTACTTATTACTATGAACTTCTGCAGCTTTCATTTAAACAGATGGAGCCTGATCTATAGAGTGTTCTATTTGTTTTTAAATGCTACAGCTTTGATATTTTTAGTCTTATATTTAAGGATAAAACATGTATATCTATGTTCATATGAGAGTCAATGGCATAAGAGCAGCAGGTTAGCATTCAGCTAACTGTATCATTTGGCCTAGTGTGTCCCATTGTAATGAAATTTGGTGCATGAGAATTACAAATACACTGTTGCTCTGAGTGGTCTTTGATTATTCCCAAATCCCAGAACATTATCTTACAGCTACTAGAGTGCTCATCAGCTCTTTCAAGTCATATATTTGAAAACAGTATACACTGTAGTGTACAATGTAGTAGTATACACTACTGCAATTTTTTCTCAATGGGCCACGGCCATATTAAACAGAATACAGGAATCCATAGTGTGATCTAAGTTGATATGGCTATTTGTATGTCACTATGCATGCATTTTCATACAGAGATAGAAGCAGGATCCTCCTCTCCG
This sequence comes from Rhea pennata, assembly GCF_028389875.1. NCBI lineage: Eukaryota > Metazoa > Chordata > Aves > Rheiformes > Rheidae > Rhea > Rhea pennata. Next base: position 60,478,314 of record NC_084666.1, read on the forward strand.
AAGTCAGCAGGGCCATACTAATTTACAGCAGTAGAGGATTTGGCTCTTAACATACCTCATTTCTGCTTACCCTATTTATTTGTTGAATGCTCAACAGCTGCAATATCTTCTGTAAATGAAAATGCACTTCTAGGCTTAATAGAACAACTCAAACATTGTTATTGCTGCTCAGATGCCATATTCAACAAGATCAATGTTCATATTAAGATGTTTGTTAATAAAACACCTAGACATACAGCTAATTTATGCTTCTGAAACAACTCCTGTAGGCTAGCTACTGTGATTGCCATAAAATATATAGCTGTTCAATTTACCTGGCTAGATTAAATCTATCTGGCTAGATTAAAATCATGAACTCATAGTATATCAATGACAGCTTTGTATCTACACTGTTGGGCTGCAAAACAAAGATAGAAAATGTAATTTTGCTAATTCTCCACTTTTTTTCTTTTTTCCATTATTTAATTAAAGTGGAGCTGGTACAAGAACATCAATCTCACTTGACTTACAAAATTCTGTAGATAAATCAAATTCAGTGTTAAAAATGTTAGAACTTCGTAAACCATGGAAAGAATCACACTCATTGATGAGAATCCTAATGGACAGATTAATCCATGTGAACTCTGCTGCCGAATCTCCACTCCTTAACTCCCCCTAAAATACTATTTTTTAAATTATAATTTGACACCTAAGTGACTTTTAATCTTCTCTTCAGGTAGAAGAAACAACAATCAAAACATCAATTTTAATCTTATTTTGTTAGCATGCATCTTCTTAAGAAAGATTCTGCCTACACTAACAGTCCCAAATCTGTTTCTGTTGAAGAGGTGGGGAGATGAAATTGAAAGGAGAAATGACTGAGCTATTTTCGTTACAGGTCTTCAGTTTTTCTCTACTGACATCTGAATTACAGATTCAGCAAATACATGCATGTCAATAATGAACACAGAACACTTACAACCTAGAGAAGGCTAGAGAAGACAAAACATTTACAGACTGTGAAGAAAGCCAATTAAAACCTTAACTCAGTAATAGAGGTTAGTAAAATATTTCAAGGGAAAATTTCACAGTAACATCTCTTAGAACATTTATTCCAAATACTCCCTTAGTGTCCCAGCCTAACTATATTTGGATCATTATTTCTACCTTTACATTCTCTTTTAGAGATACCTTTCAGTTGTTCTAGATGGTTGATGTGTATTTCTAAACAGCACTTGTGAACTGCCCTATAAGTGATGCCTGGTCACAGGTATGCAAGCGATCAATGTGAAAAATGATAATAAGGCCAAATGTGGTGGCCTTTGTAGAATTAGGTAGAGCTAGGACAAGAAAATAAGCAAATGACACTATCATATTCTGCTGGCTATTTTCAGACAGCACTCTGTCACCACCTTTGCTCATTCTCTCACTTGAGAAAAAGGCTTCACCAAGGTGGATACAAATCAATGAATACTTGCCATTTTTGACTTAAAAAATTCTCCAAGCCCTGAGTACCTCTACTATTTTCCACATTCTGAAGGCAGAAAATTTGTATCTTGTAGTTTGGAAATCGTAGGAATCCTGTGTAGAGGCAACTTGCTCCATCAGTGAGACTAACAAAATCTGCTCAGCTCAGAAAAAGCTCTAAAACATCCTGCCAAACTTCTGCAAGACTAGCAACAGTTGTTAATCCTACAATTTTGAGCTCTGTGACAGCACTGCATACCCTATCTAGTCAGTCTGTACAGACGCTGCTGTCTCTCTAAGTACAGTTTCCCACTTATGGAAATGTCCATTATTCTGGAAAAAGGAAAAAAAAAAAGTAAAACTTTTCAAGATTTCTGCTCCAAAGAAAAGAGCTTGGTAATGGTGTGGTCATTTTGGGATCAGCTGCCCAGAATTACAGATTTTGGGAACACCCTGCTTGCCTAGTGACACTGGTATTCGTATCAGCCCTTCTGCCAATAGCAGCAGTAAAACTGACAAGAATATCAAGCCGCAGGGTCTCCTCCATTTCATGTTTCAGTGTTTTGGAAATGAAATCCTATGTGCTTTCAGAAAATACAAAATTTTGAAATTGAGACTTTGATCTGATCTAAACCAAAATCAAAATTAGGAAATATCTAAATTTTCTGTGACCCATTAATACTGTTTATTCTGTCAGATTTACTATTCACATCAAAAAGATTTGAAACAGTGAGGACCAATATTCATCTCATCCTGTTACAGGGCAGGGCAGAATTGCACGTTTCCAAGCCAGATTCTTGTTGACATGCTAAGCAGAACACAGTTTACCTGCATGAACAAGAAATTATCTTGAAAAGCAGAAGAAAATAAACTGGTCAGTAACATCTGTTCCTAAAATATGAGATTGCCACATAAATTTTTCTTTAACATTTCACTTTTTAGTCTTAACAATTCTTCTATTTGTTATGAATCATGTCAATTTTGGTTTTCATTCCTATTTAGTAAGAATGATAAATACACAGATAGCCTCCATCAAGCCTGTAAAGTGCATTTCCCCCCCCCCCCCCCCCTCGGTCATTATTTCCAGTGGTTTTTCAGATTTATTTTATAAGCTAATTCTAAGTGCTTGTCAATTACAGTTTAATTTCTTGAACTGTAGCATCCAGTTTTTATTTGGCCAAATGGGATCAAGCATTTAAAATCTCATAACTTGAAATATGTATTAATTCAGTACTGATACATAATCTTATTGACACCTGCAGTCATTTACACCAGAATTTCAATGGCAAGTGTCCAACCGCCCTTAGAGAGCTTGATAAACAGATCTGTAAGTGGAATTAACATGGTTAATGATTGCTATAATCATTTTATCAACCCATTAAATCAGTAATTTTTCCATTAATGAAGTATGTGGCTGAAATATTACCGTACTTCTTATTGTAAATATCACCTTTGCAGATACTACTTCCTTTTCTTCTGCCCCTTCTTCTGAATAACTTCATCCAAGTGTTCACTGTGTCCCTGTGTCATACCAATCTCACTGTGACAATGTATCTTACTCACAAAGAGTGCTTTTTACAAGATACAACATATTACATACAGCGTATACAAAATACAAAATTTTTCAAAAGGAAATAAATATTTCAAGTATCAATAGAGAATTTGGCAGAAAGTAAAATAAAAAAAATAAAATTCATTCCAAAATAGAACAGTTACCATTTAATTACTTACAGAAAAAAGAAAAGACTTTTTTGGAATACAATTATAACATATGCATCTTATGTATGTTTTTCTACATGTCGCATGTGTATCTTTGGTCTTCAGTCTTTATATAAGGGAAAAGAAATTCAATACACAATCTCATTTTTATTACACTTGTACTATTCCCATCAAATAAATCTATGTGAAAGTCTTTTTTTTTGCTTTTTTTAAAAAGATCATCCTTGAAATGAAACTTGCTTTCAATTTCAGTGCAACACATCCTTTTTTAATAAACAGTTCTGCGCCTTTTGAGAGTATTTTGACAGAGCAATACAACTGTTTTTGTTTGCCATTTAATTTACTGCTGGATCAATAAGGTTAGACATAACTATTACTGGTATTAAAAATTTCAAATTCTAGGGGAAATTGAGGTTAAACTGTAAACAAAATATTTTAATGGTATCAATCTCAAAAGCAGATGGGCAGTATTGCTAAAAAACACCAGTTTCCATATATAAATCTCACTAAACTGACAACAGATGGATTTGGTTATTTTGCTTTGAAAGGGTCATTCCTTTAATGCCGCAACAGTTAAACAATTTATAAAAGATTACACGAGCTATATTTTCTTTCAGTTCCTGCCACAATGTTTCTTGGTGATTACTGAGTCTTGATCAAGTTATGGGAGTGACTGATTGTTTTGTTATCTTACACAATCTCGTATTTACAGAACTTGTGACCCATCCCAAATCATTTGTTATATGAAGATTTCAGGTAATCTGGACTTACTCAATTTATTGTGATACTCTGCCAAGTATAGCTGCTCATAAAGCCTCAAGAGTACGAAAAATGCACAAATAACATTCTCCATTTATGCAAAATCCACCAAAACTACTAAAACAGTTTCCTTCTTAAAATAACCACAAATTTTTATGTGCCCTGCAGCTAGGATTTTGTCTTTTGCATTACAGAAATAGGATATATTTCTCTAATATACCACTATTATTCTAATAGACCACTATATTTCTCTAATATACCACATACCTCTGTTTCAATCGTTAATTGCATATACTTTTTATTAAAAGAGAAATTGGAACACTAAACGTACAGAACACATATCACAGCTTACAAACGTCTGCATGGGAACTTTGAGGAAAGATAATCTTTTTTTGAAAAGCTCCTTCCAAAGGGACATTTTTTGGATTCTCACACCCTCGAGCCCTTACATCTATGGTTGTATTTTGACTCTGCTGACATCCTTATCAATGGATCAAGCTGACACCCAGCCACAATAGATCAATACCTCTGCTGTGCTGATGTCTAAGCTCTCCAAGAATGACTTAGAATTCTCTGCATGGTGCCTTGTGCCCAGAAGGCATAAATTGCTCCCTCATACCCTTGGTCTTTCTACAGCTTTGACAGACAGAATAAAGGCAAGAATCTGTGGCAACTTAGAAAACAGCAATGATGGTGGATGGTAACTAAAATTCAATTCCTTGTGCAGACATGGCAGAGCATTCAGATGGCTGCCTGATAAATTCCTACAGTGCAGGGCTGGGAAAAGGCCTGGTGGACTGTTTGGGAATGCTGAGTTTGTGAGAATGAGTAGAAACCAAGTCAGAATATCAGAATAAGGAAGAGAAGGCTAAGGAAGTTAAATATAAATACTGCATTTCAAATTCCTTTGATCTGTTCCTGTACATGTAAAGGTAACGTGTTTCTTACCATGGAACCATCAAAACTATTAAAAAACAGGCAAGCACACAAAGCATTTTGACAAATCAGTCTGTGACCATCTGTGAAAGCCATTTTATAAAACTTCGTATATTAAGGAATTTAACAATAAGCTTGGTTTCAGTTAATTATCTGAGCCAGTAGGGTAATGTCAGTTTATAGAATTTATGTTTGTTGCCCCACAATATGTTGTATTAAGAAATTAGTTAGAACTATTTATTAGGATAAAGGTTTCCAAGGGTAGGAGAACTCCTATTGCCAATTAGCTGTCATCTATATGAACCTAGCTTCATAGGATGGGTAATAGCTTAAAGCTGTTTACAGCTATAAAACAGCAGCATGAATGCCACTTTCCCAAGGAATGACATGCTGCTACCCAAAGAACAGCAGAAAATTTTCTTATGTAAAGCCTCAAATCTATTGTCCACCAAACTATATTGCAGACTGGTTTTAAAGAGTTTCGCTGCTGATTGCAGCAGTAATCTGGGCAAACAAAAAACTACCTAGAGCTGATTCAGATTATAAACAGATTCTTTAACAGGTATATGGAAAAGACTTTGTTTTACTAGTATTTGTTGAAATGAAAGAACCATCTGTTATGTAGAGGAGTCCCATGAAAATAATTCCAAAAACTTTCCACTAGCATTTTGATACAGCTGGTCATTGGTAATGTAAAAATATTTTTCATCCTGAACAATCCTGTGTGCAAGAGCTGTAGATTTTAAAGAGTATATTCTTTCATCTTCCCTCACCTATCATACTGTAAGGCAGTGCTAGAGAGCAGGCCCTGTTTAAAGAGTGTTTATAGCAACTAAAGCTCTCACCCAGAATATGTTTGTCAAGAGCTAATGAATGAATTCTGGCCACAGTATACAACTTCTGAGTTCTCTAAAAAAAAGGGTATTTTATCCACTGTATTAACTGGACTATACTCCAGCTACACTGTGGAAACTCTGAAATTCCATTTGAGGTTAAAATATTCTAAAAATTAGGTCCATAAAGCAACATTTTTAGTTGTTGATATGTTAGAAAAGCCCTACTAAATTATACATACATTGGCCAGTAAATGAAGAGCAACTTCATATTTCTAAAACTAATCATCTATCACTTAGCATCAATATTACTCATCATGATGTACTAACAGTAAATACATACTACCTGCCAATTGCACTCTAGTTGTTAAACACTTTTCTCTCAGAGAGTGATTACACTGCTAAGTGGTACTTTTATATTTTGGTTAGGTTAGTGGATCATTTGGTGTAAGGTACTGCATTTCTTTCCTGTGTGGCTATGTCTATATCTCATATATTTTTTATTATTAGAACTATGAATAAAAATAAAAAACTATGAATAAAAAATTCAAAAGAAATCCATATGAACTTTGTTTAAGGTACTAATGGGCCTTTTAAATTTATCTTTGTGCTTTAAAATTACTGTTTGTGCCCCTACTCCCTGATTTTGACCAGGCTTGTTGAATAAATATTAAAAAAAGAAAAGAGGAAAATCTACTACTGCTGTTGCTATGAATAGATGTCATCTTGTAAGTTTAAGATCTGTAATAATGTCATTATTTCTCTAACACATTTTCTAGATTTAAAAAGTATTTTAGTTATGTGGATAATTATCAAAAACTGTGAGCACTTCTCTGAATTAAATCTTTGGACTACATTTTGTCATTAAGGAAGAAAAACATGTTGTACAGTTAAAAAATTCTTTTTAGTTACACCAACATGAATTAAGCATTTTGAGAGATCAGTTGAAAATCATACAACAATAAAGTAATTGTAAATTGATCCTATTTCTTAAGTATATTCAAACCCTGATGATGTATTCTCACTTCTGCATTGCTTTTCTGTCAGGGGCCACTGCAGCCGTAACAGTTAAACTGAATCATTTAGAAGTTCCTTTCAAATACTGAACAAGCATGTTGGCTTGAGATGCCTGAAATTTATGAAATTAAATAATCCCCAGATATTCTTCCAGCAGCAGCTTCCCACTGTATAAACAAATAAAAAGCTTTACTGGAGGGTACAGGGGAGATACAAAATGAACCTGGGAAAGCCAGTAACGCATACGTCTCTCTCTCTCTCACAGGATCTTTCTTTTGGCTTGACAATAAATTTAAAGGCGAGAGCCTAGTAACTCTCCAAAGCCTTGCAATATTCACTTGATTTGTACAGTTCATTCTCACCGGTTGTCGTCCAAGACTCATAGTGCTCAGATTTCAGCCAGGTATGACCTGAGACTTCCAGCTCTTGCAGCAGTATGGAACCAAAATCAGATATCATGATCACAGCTTTATCAACAGCTTGAAGAACTCTGTAACCTGCCTTTTATACTTTCAGCAAAACTGCTATCTTTGTTTCACTTCCTGGCAAAATATTTAGAGCAGAACCTGTGACATAGAAGGCTTTGATCATAATTCATCATATCAGAATGTATATCCATGGAGTTTCTAACTTCAGACATACCTAGCATAGTAACTTCTTCCTTTCATTTCCAAACAAACACCACATTTACTAATGGAAAATTTCAAACCTAGTTGTATTTTTAGGGCATTGTTTTGACTAAAATGTTCTCATGACTGTACAGCTATATGTTCTTGTGCCTTATAGCTGATGTACAAATGTATTTTGTTCACTCAGTAATTCTACCTCATGCATCACAACATAGTAGCGATTAGAACCTTCCCCAATAAAATTTCTCTTGGTTTGCAATTCTCAAGCAGTGCTTGGCTAAGTTACTATTCTCCCTGTTTATCAACAGGCTTCAGATGCAAGCTCCTTTTGCATTAGATCTTACACCAAAACAATTTCATGGGGAAACTATTATCTGGATATGCTGAAAATGTTAGCAAAGACCCATAAATTCTACTCCGCTGATTTATGTTAAAAAGGAATTTAATCTTGGTATAGCAGTTCAGAGCAACTTTAGGGACACTGCTTCTGTGGTCACCTTAACAAAATAAAGCAACAACATTTAAGAGATGTCCGCAAAAAATTTTGCTTTTCTTAAACTGTTTACCACTGAGATTTTGATCATGAAGCTCCTATTCAAACAAATCCCGCTTCGTAAACTACTTTCTGTTTCTTCAAACACCCTTGGAACCTTGTTCTCATTTTCCCAGATCACTGGAACAGCCTAAGACTTGTGCTGCTCTCATTTTAGCAAGCACTTCAGAGTTACCAATGTTTATGAAAACTCCACTGCAGCTGTTCAAACTGTCCTTTGCTTAAACTAAAATAGAAAACGTTATGCTACAAACAGTAGTTTCAGTTACACTTTTGCTCATTTTTTAAACACTAGCACATTTTACAGGACTTCAATTTAATAAGAGCTAGCTCAGTTAAAAGTTTCTCAGCAATTTAATTTGCTTCCAATGCTGTATTTCCAGTTTTATAGCCTCTTTTTGTTTCATATCCCTTATAGCCCTGTTAAGTATATTTGTGTCAGTATTTCAAAGCTTCCTGTATTCTAAAAGCTAACAAAGCAGCTGATGTTTTATATTATATTTTAGCAACTCATCAATTTTTGAAAGTGTTTTCAGTAATCTATTCCCATCACTCCACATATAATTATCTGCCTGAGGCCACTATTCAGAACCTTAGTATTTTAATGTATGGGTCAGCAAGAGTTTTCTCCTTTTTGGCTGAAAATTCTTTTTTTTTTCAATTAGATTTCAATTTTTTGCTAAGTCATCAAAGAATAACACTTTATTAACAGTCATTCCAAACAGCAGATCAAGAATTACAACACTGCTAAATATTTGCTAAAAAATGTTTCAGCTGCATATTCAGCAAAGCAACTCAACGCAGTAGGTAAAGTTGAGAAACTTTAGAATCTTAGAACATCAGAAAAATAACAAGTTTAACAACTTTTCATTATAAGATCTTATCATCCTAAATTACTGAATCAAAACAGAAAGAGAGAATAAATTACTCTTTAAAAAAACTATTTGCATTATGAATGGAAAGGTAATGCTTCTGTCAAACACTTCAGCTCCAGATCTACACACTTGCAAATCCCATTCATGTAGAAATAAAATTTCATTACTTTTTAAAATTTATGAATGGTAATTTTTAATAGATTTTGCATTCATCAAGAAGGGAAAAGAAAGCTATTTGCAATCCCAATGAAAATAACACGCTCATCAGACTGGAAGATGACAGTTGTCTCAATTATCAAGACTGGCCTGAAAGTGCAAAAGTGCAAGATAGCCAACAACATAAATTTAAATTTTTAGTGTTTAAAAATACTGCTTTGCTGAGCTGATTGTCCAAAGCTGAGGAAGATCAACTAGCAAAGAAATAAAACATCCCAAACACCCTGAAAGTAAAAAAAAAAAAAAAAAAAAAAAAAAGTAGGTTGGATAGTTCATGACGTTCTTAAAAAATAAACAAATCAAATTTCAGGTTTTAGCTTTAGGAAAAAAGGAATGCTAGGTATCACTACAGAATAAGAGACTGTATCTTGAAAGACAGTGAATCTGATGTTCAAAGTGAAAAAGGGTTAACTACAATATTCTGACATGATAATCTGGCAGTAAAAAAAATGTCAGTGTAGAATAAGGCAGAAAATAAGTGAATGGCAGCAAGAGGGTGATTTTACCTTTTTTTTTTTTTTTTAGCATCAATGTTACTATACAAAACTACATGTAGGTCTGGTGTCCATATATTAGCAAAAAAGTAGAAGTTAGGCATGATGCAGAAAAAAAGTTTCTTCAAGAGCTGATAAAAAGCTTTGTAGAGACTTAAAACTTTTAAATTATTTAGTTCACTAGAAAAAATACTCAGAAGTGACTTTATTACAGTGTACCTTTAGGAGAAGAAAACAGTAAAGCTCTAGAATTGCTGAAGCATAAGAACCACCAAAGGATGAAGCCAGAAAATTCAAATAGAAAATAAGGGACACTGCATTCACAGCAAGTGTGATGAAAAACAGTACCAAGAACAATTCTAAGTTCTCCATCTTTGATGTCTAAGTCAAGCTTGGATGTCTTTCTGTAAATCCTTGTAAATCTAACAGTATAAACCTTCATGGGTGAGTAACTTAACTGAAATGTAAGGGTTCATGATATGTAGTAAAAGCAGATGATACAGGAATCCCTGTTAGCCTTAAACTTTATGAACCAGGTGAAGTCTCCAGGTTTAGATTCCTCTACAACATTTATGAACTTGAATTAAATGCGGTATTAACTAACAAGGTTCTATGCCGTACATCAAAACACGACTTCTTAATTCTGTAATTCAGGCAGCATTTAAGAATATGTTTAATTTTAGGCAAATGAATTTCCCAATGACTTATCCATTCCTCTAACTGCTTGAGTTTCAAATGTTACTAACATGCTTAAATTTAAGTACATGCTTAAGAACCAGTGCGATAAACTGTACACAAATGACCAAATTGGATGTAAGTGGGCCCAGCTATAACAAAACTTAAACAGGTTAATGATGAAAGGAGACAAACCCTAGGAAGAAATATATTAATGCTATCTAGATATTAAGAGAAAAAGCCTTATGAATGAGTTTGACATTGCCAGTTGTTAATAACAGTGTGAAGGTGTTCTTTTGAACGTAAATAGAAATATGTTTTAAATTTCAAAATTACTAATCCTGTTATGGGGATTTAGAAGGTATAGTTTTGCTGAGTTATTCATATTTTGTTTTCTAAATACTATACCGTCTGATGTAACCTTGTTTCTACTGAAGTGTAAGTGGCAGTATCTATCTGCATAAATGTAACTTAAAACATCAGTCATTTTGAAGACTACTTATAATCTAAGACTTACCTAATCAGAGAAGGGAAACAATATTCTAAGGCTTAGTTAGCAACTTAAATAACATAAGTAGCTAATTGCAAAACAATACAAGTCATATTAAATAGTTTTTGATTAACTGAGGTATGTGAAATAATAATAAGTATAAACAAATTGGTAAAAATCAAAGTTCATCAGTAACTCATGACCAGAAAACAGATGCTTCATTCACCCATTAAAGTCTTCACTGCAAACAGTCCATGCAGGTCCTGTTAGAAGGGACAAGTTCAAAGGAAAACAAAAAAGCAATGAAAAACAGATGACTGAAGGATCATTTATCATAAGCGAGGAAAGAGAAGGAGGCTCATACTAGACATTAGCAAGGGGGTTTATGACAGTCAGCACTGTTGCGAGACTTAGTTCTCTTGAAGAAAAAAGCAACAATACAGCTCACTGCTTGTTCAGAGAGGGACAGAGTAAAGCAGATGATTTTTGATTTTTGATCTCTCAACTCAAAAACTCTTTAAGTTGGCATTTTTGGGTTTTAAATAAGAGCGTGAAAAAATATCCCCTTTACTAGGTTTCTTCCTTTGACTTTGCATTTTCTTTTGAAATCTGATCCAACTGCTGTCACAAGGAAATGTTACCATTTCCTGGCACTTCTAGGCTGCATGGACACATACATAAGTCCTGGTCATGTTTTATGCACCTCTTTGGCATTTTTTTTTAAATCACCACTTCAGATACATGATGATTCTGAAAAGTATTGTATTTCAGTGAATGCTTTAAATACATTAAAGACAGCTTGATAAATACACATTGTAATGGAACTCTCCAGCTGTATATAAAGTATGAATAGAACACTGACTAAACTTCTTCTTGGTAGTGCTCTCATCACGGATTCCAAACAAGGGCATAGCAATGGCACAATTTATAAAAAGTGTAGCTGACTTGTAGAATTGTATTTCAAACCAAAATACAAAAGCATTTTAATTAATATAGGTATTTGTAGCATTTCTTATTCCTCATGAAAAATATGAACTAATCCATTTAGAAACTATTTTTTATCCTAAGCTGACAGTACATTTTTTTCTCCACTTCCTTCTTCAACATTAAAGAACTTTTCAGTTTGACAGATTAGAAATAAGTATCATTGTATAGACCAAACGAGCAGTGATATGAAATTTAATTCCACATTAAACAGTTAGAGATTGGCCTAAACCAAACAATGAAAATTAGAGGAAATTTGACAGATTTCTGAATATTGTAGATTATTCTATCTTCTCTAGTAATTTTGTTTGTTTAAGCATTTGGAAGAGGTTTTTTAAAATTTTGTTTACCCATCTACTCATTTTGTATAGTGTATTTAGAGAGATAATTTTGCCCTGAATATTTTTCTGAATTAAATATAAAATCTACATTCTTATTATAGACATGCTATCTGTAGATATTGTTGGAGAATACAACTGTATTGCTAGTATCAATGTCATCCTGGTAGCTTCATTACTCTCTTTCTAAACAACATTTTTGTCTTTCGCCATTGCAATAGGATGAGACACATTCTTCTGCAAATTTTGCTGGTAATACCACTTTAACTTTAGAATGAGTATAAACTCTGGATGGATCTGCTTTTTGTTGAGACTGATTTAGCATTATTTTCTTAGGACATATAAATTGTATACTGTGTACACAAGAACCAAGCTTGTTTTAATAAAGGCAATGCATTATAAGCAATAGTCACTCTTTCCAAATCCACATAGTCAGTGCAAAAACCCTCAAAAGGCAGAAGGTTAACATACAATAAAGCTGAATCTCTATTACAACAACAAAATGAAAATAATCCAAAGTAGGCCTCCCCACTTGCCTGTATTTTATTTTAGAGTTTAAAATGGAAGTTATTGTGATTATAGCATACAGCAGCATGCACCTCCCTCAGATCCCAAGAGGGTGATCCCATACCAGTAATGGAAGCTTATATGACTGCAAAACATCATGTGCTAAAACCAAAGAAAAATAAGCCAACCTCTCCCCCCAACGCCAAAGTTATGATAAACTTATAAAAAGTAAAAAAGTTAGCCTGTTTTCTTATCAGTACAACTTAGATCATTTTATATTACTTATAAGAAATTAATGGCATTCCAAAAAAGCAACCTTCATGAAGCCTCAGGCCTATGTGCATAAATGTGTAATTGATATTTTAGAACCTTTGATTCCTGGCCTGACAGATTATCATCTAAAATTTTTAGTTGGTTAAATGGTTAATGTAAATAATATTAGTTAATGCAGCCATTTCTATCTGTTTTTGAACTTTCTAAAGAGTCTATCATTTTTGCCAATATACAAATACATCAATAGCCAAAGAATGTAAAGGGCACATGGCACAACTCCTTACTCTGGACACGCGCCTTTATAGCAGCAACAGTAAGAATCTGAAGCCGCTATTTCTGTCTCTGTGTCACTGGGAAATCTTCCAATTTGTGATGGCTCTAGTAATAGAATTTATTTCCCTTCGTATGTTAATTTCTATGCTCTCTGAGCATACCTTGATGCATTTTCATGTAAAACCACAGCAGTAATATGCCTGAGTTGCATAGATCAGGAAGCCATACATATTTTCATGCATTTATAATTATGTTTTAATGACAACTATTACAATTTGCAAGACAGAAATGGAAGATTGCTAAGGGTGGTATTTTATTGTGTTATACTTCTGAAGATGCATTTTCTTGTTTAATTATTTCCTTCATATGAAACCCTCTAAACTTACCATGACCTTACTTTCAGCCAGTCAGCAAGAAACAAAAAACATGGAAGCTTTGCACAGCACATTTCACTTAACTGCTTACAAAGCCATCACTCAAAGGTTGTTTGAGAAAGAGTTGTCTCACTCACGAAAACTGAATTTGCAGGGAACAGGAGGGACGGGAAACATCACAACATGGAGTAGCAGCAGGCAGGAGATACAATGCCTTCTGAGACATGTCAATGCACATGATGCTGTTTGCAGACCAATCAGCCAACTACCTGATTTCAGGAAGTAAAATGAAAAATTTCTAAAGGCAGCTGCTATAACTGGTGTTTTCATTAATGTAACTACAGTTCTGACAGTTACATAAACTAATTCACATAAAATTGTTCATCCACAGATCTCAAAGCATTTTGTAACAGAAGCATCTTATCACTACTTTATAAATAAGGTAACTATATGGCATAGGATAATGAAATAAATGCTTATGTTATTCAACATGGCCAATGACCAGAGCTCAAGAAAAAGGGCCAAGATAAAAGCTCTGCAAGTCCTATATCAGTGATGAATTCAAGAACAAACTCCCTTTAGGAGATTAAATCTGGAAAATTAGAAAGGCTTAAGTAATCTATCTACATTTTATTAGAAAAGTATATATTCAATGAGATGTGGAAGGGAACAGAGAGTTTTCTCATTAAAACCAGCCCAGAGAAATGTTCTGATTTAGGAACAAAACACAGTTGAAAGGGTCTACATCTCTAGGAAAGAATGAGAGAACTTTGTTCTCCACAGTGCTCAGCTGAATAGAGAGCCTACTGGAACAAGAAAAGGCTGTATTTCCGTTTAGCGGTATGGAGCAGGTATGCTCTCTTTGAAGTAGAAGCTGTTGGGAACTGTGCTTTGCAACATTGCTTCAACAACAGCTCAGTCTTGTTCCATCCTGTGCCCAACTTATGCCTGCAAGCCTGTTTAAACGAATGGGCACAGAGAAGTAGAACACACTCTTATATCAGAATACCTTGATTCTACCTACCAAAATACTTTTTCTTACATTGACTCTTATATAATTACTTCTTAAGGCTCACAAACACTTGACCTGAATCTTATCTAATAGTCATTTTCAAGTCTTGATAATCCTTTAAACCAGCTGTTCTTGTAAAAAAGATGCTTTCTTTTACATTTATATTAAAGAAATGACCTTTTCCCCTCTCATTTTTCTAGCTAATATGTCACCGAGAGCTCTGCAAATCAGGCTGCATCAGTCACATTACAATATATCATACATTGTACTAAGCATGACTGATGTAACCTAATATTAGATGTCATAACCATATACATTTCTAAGATATCTGAGAAGTCAAAAGATCAGACTCTTATCTGGTAGACAATGACCTAGCTTGATTGGCTTGCTTCTGGGAGAAACTACAAGATAGTATACACTTAACTGCCAACACTACACCATTATATTTGATCATATATCTTAACATTAGCTGATGCAACACCTGTCTCTCTTTAGATATTTGACCAGCCATGCAAAATCATCTCCTGGAAGTGCAGCTGGTTGAAACTGATCAGGGCAAGAAGTGAAATGGTGTTGCTTGGAAAAGAAGAGATTTCAAAAGTTTTCCCAAGGCTTCCAGTTTCTATCTGTTAATTTAGTACATACGTCCAGGTCTAGTTTGGTTCCTTGCTAAGCTTAGACATTTGTGTATCATCAGTCTCCAAAACAGGTCTTTGCTCACTGTGAACCTCTTACCCTCTGAAAGAAAGGTTCTCACAGAAATCTCTGTATTCATTACCATCTATCTCTGCTCTCAAGTAGAGAAAACACAGCATAACTTTAAAACTAACTGCAGACTAAAGCCTGTGCTACATGTATTTTATAGGTAAGTTGAAGGCATTCCTTATGGTATGGCAAGACAGATTAACAGTTTACACTTAACATGGGAAAAAAAAGCAGCACCTTTTCTATAAGCTCTCCACTCTCCCTATTCCAAACAATAAATGAAGGAACACCACTTTGAACCTGAAGCTAAAGTCTTTATAGTATGTCTCCAGAAACCAGGATGGAAATTATCCCCAAAGTTTGGTTCATAAGACTAGAATCAATTATGGGGAAGTGGGGTGCTGTATTTCAAATGTGCTTCTCACAAGTCTGTCTCCATCTCACCTGCTTCTAAACAAGCCTTTAGGGTATAATCACAAAACTGAGCAATGACAGATACAACCGTTTGAGCAATGGTAATGTTCTAACATATCTGATTTCTGCACCTTAAGAATTTCAAACCAGTGGGATAGTACAATTTTTTCTTTAGTATTATTTTTAAGTTGTCATTCATTACAGACTTCAGGGAAGTGACAGACATAGTATAGTTCGCAAACTTCAGAGCCCTGTTTTCCAGAGAGCATTTAGTGAATAGCTCATTTCTGTTCCATCCAAACTTTTACACCAAATAATAGGCTGCTAGAAGGACATTTTCTGGAACCATTGTTGGTAAGATTGTCATTATGACACTTGACATATTTCATGTGCTGTCAGACAATTCAACCAATAAAGTGTGAATCATTGCCAACTATGGTAGGAATCAATTTTCTGTTGATTCATTAATTCAGAATGAATATATTTCTCCAGAAGAAATTTTAAAGATATTTCTTCTGGTTTGCATAAAAAGTCAGAGCTATTCACAGCAAACTACTTCGTTTCATAATACCAGCAATAACTAAGAAGAATAACAGAACAATCCCTTCCACTACGGACAAAAAATAATGCTGAAAACATTACAATGCCATCATACTCATAATCAGTTATGTACCATCACCTAGACTGTCCTAAAACAAAAATCAGATATAAAGGAGCTCTAAAAAACTACGGTTAAGATAAATAAGAGTGAATGATTTGTCTGCTCTTAATATAAGGCAACAGCCAAAGAAACTGATAAAAGCAAGTATCTTCCTAATAACTCATTATTAATACCTACTTCATGACATGAAGTTAGATATTCATGCGGGTAACAAGAATATCCAGTAGCAAGATACACAGAGACTATAGAGCCTCAGAAGCCACAAGAAAACTTTTCCTGAGACAGGTTATCACATAGCTTGTTATATAAAGGACTTGCAAGTGCTCCTCTGAAGCAGTTGGTACCTGCATGTATAGGCTTGTGGAATGCATGGATCTGTTTTATCCAGGTAATTCTTCTATCCACCAGGAATCAGGAAGCATCAGCCCAGGTGCAACACTATACTGATATGGTTGGTCCTATTCCCAAAGTCAGCTATTTAGTAAGGTTTAGCACTTAGTGCGAGTCTGACAGTGACCTGCATCTTTCAGTGGCTGTCTAATTTAGATTTTGTATGATGTGCTCACCTATAACACAATGACAATCGTCACTCAGAAACCTTTAAGGTATAGTTCCTCAAATTTCCTTTCAGGTTAATGCAACAGAAATGAACAATCAACACAAATCCATTATAGAATTTCAGTACTTGTAACCACATTGAGCTCAGCTAAACAACAATACTATATTCAATATTTAGTGAGTTTCCAATTTTCACATTCAGTGGCTCATGAATCTCTACATCCTTTCTGCCAGCCATTAGATAAGATTTAGTAAAAAATTTTTTAACTCTGATTTTTGCAAGGTTTGACCAGTGACACAAGTGTTACTACAGAAAGTCACATGCTCATGTAAAAAGAATGTAAAAGTAGCAGTAATATTCTTTTTATCACTAAAATCAAAAAAGCATTTTTACAGAAATAATATCATGCTAATAATTGGTCATTCCTTTCATATTCACAAACTCACCCTAAACTAACAAATAGTAAAAATAGTATTATTTATAGGTAAATTTTAAAGAACTCTTTCTTAAGCATGCCCTTTTATAATGAAAGAGTTTGTTTTATAAATTTATTTACATGTATTTTGTAATATGTTTGGGATACCTTCAGGGCACCCTTGTAAGTTTCATATGCTATAAATTTCATAGCATTTACATATTTATATTATGTCTATATTTAGATCTATATCATTGCGGCCACAATGATCATACAAAGATTTTATCAGAATTCTTAGAAATACAGTGACTTTATTTAATGAGTCTAAACTCATAGTCTCTTATCAAAAATCCTTATTACTTTCTAGATACATTTTCATTTAACAAAGTAGTGTTATCAAAAGGCCTTATTAAGTGGTAACCCACTAACACAACCCAAAACCCTACTCCTAATTTCTTCTTTCAAATAACAAAATGTTCAGCCACCTAGGCCTTTCTCATGAAGTGACAGCTGCCTGCTCTGACAGTCCTCAGTTGTCCAGACTTGGGACCTGCCCAAAACACACCACAGTTTCCTTGCTCTCAGGCATTTAAATTTCCGTTTTCTGGTTCAGGAAGGAAAGAATGAAAAGCTGAGATTTCACATCATCATGGAGTCAGGATATATCCAAGGTATGGGTTATGCTAAAGTAGGCTGAATCACAGACATAGCCTTAGGGACCTGCTCCCTTTCTACTCACAGCATATGGGTACATGAAACTTTCAGATATTCAATGTCATTTAGGCATGAGCATCAATATTGTTCAATGGAAGTATTTCCCTTCTGGTTGTGCTCTGTCTTGGGATCTAGTTGCCTCAGCCAGCTGTAGCTGCTGTCTGTCAAAGGCATTTTTATTTGCCTTCACTTCTAGGATTCAGAGGTGTATGACACTATTTCCTATAACAGATTTCAATCTATATCCATCTTGAGCTTTTATCTTGTGAAACTGCTATTTGTGACATTTGTATTCATAGGTAGCAACCCACAACATTTTCATGGAGTGGTTTATAACACTAGTATCTTGTTTTGTCTTATCTGGATATCACTACTTATCAGAAAACAGTTGAGGATCTTGACATCACTTTCTAATTGTGCGAGCATTCCTATTTTTAGTTTTTTCTGCAGAACAAACATTCAGTAGGTCAGTGTTCCTGCATCTTCTTATAATTTAACAGTGCATAAAAATGATGAGAGTTCAACTTCACCAGCTATTTTATATGCTGTTTTGGAATTTTGTTATCATTTTCCAGAAATCTGTTCTACTGAGAATTAGTGTTAAGCGGGGGCATGCTTAGATGATAGAAACTGACATCACTACTTAACTGTACTACAATGTCAAATGCTACTATATCAGATATACTAGATCTAGGAAAAGTAATTGGATACATATCATCATCAGTTAGCTCATAGCAAAGTCTAGTAAGACAGTCTGAGGGACTGAGAATAAGTTTGGGAAGTTTATCTTTGTTAGTTCTATCTTTTCCTCACGAGATAAATAAATGTACAGATAAATGGTCATGGTTGTGACCATATCACAGAAGGTTCTATTAACAATTTTGAAACTTAATGTAATTAGGTATTATATTGAATAAAGCTCGTCCAATTAAGTGATTAAGTCTCACACAGAAATATATGATCTATTTATGGAAATTCTTAATGCATGGTATCTGCACCCAATTACTATCACGGGCATAGCTCCTTCTCTTTTACATCTGAATGTCAATACTTAGTATTACTAGGTAAAATGCATTTGCACAGAATGTGAGACAGTCTCAATAAAATTCAGTGTATGTACGTGTATTGTTGCAGTGCATAGATTTTTAAACTGTTGGCAGTCTGAGTTCACATTAGCAGCATCTGATGGAATCCCAAGCAGGACAGAAAACCTGAGGCGCTTCATTCCACATACTTAGTGACTGTCACTTAGAAAGATTTATTGCAACAGTGATGAATGTGACAGGGTATAGGCAAATAGGAAAAAAAAAGTCTCCCATGAGTGCCCTTCGAGGACAAGACACAGATAAGCTACAGATAAGAGTCAAATTCTATTGTCAGTTACTCCCAGGCTGTACCACAAAGGTCACTGAATGGGATTGCCTTAATCATAACAAGAGCCTAATCCATCAGGTTAATTTCACAACTGGGCAGTTAATAAAAAGGAAAAAGAAAGAAAGAGCTCCAAATTATCACCCAGTAAGTTTAGCTTGTGGTCAAAACTGCTATTCACGGACCTTTGATTCTTGTCCATCCAAACAAATTTAAGTAGTTCTATGAGCATGTTTATTTGGCATAGAGACACACACACACATTTATACTTTACACTGGACATAGAAGTTGAAACAGCTATTTCATACCAAATTCCGTATTCATGTGTACCACTGATGCCTAGAAATGCACAAATAAACCAAGGAATAATTTTTAGCCCTTATTGGAGAGTAAAGAATATAGTTCATACTGCGATATAAGTGAAAATGCTGTAAGTTTAAGAATGTAAGAAAAGATAGTTAAAGTTTATAAATAATTAGGAAAAATGAAAATAAACAAGAAAGATAGGGACAACATAAGCCTTCTTTTTTACTAAAGCTAAGTTTATTTTCCTATGGAGATCAAAAAGGACTGTAATATTATAAACACATGTATACTAAGTCCAAGTCTTTCCCTCAGACACCTCCCATGAGAATCTTGCCTAGATAGAGTTATAAAGATTAGTTGCAACTGTGTTATTTCTTTGTCTCAAAGAACTTGCATGATAATGCCTTACCACATTTCCAATAGAACTTCAGAACAATACATCTAATAAACTGATATACAATTGAATTTCTGGATTCTCATCCAAAATGATTCCTTGAATTGTCTATAATATGTTTAAAAGACAAATAGCTTTACATTAGTCAAAACAGTCTAGAGGATTAAGGAAGACATTCAGAAATATTGCAAAAGATAAAGATGCCTTACAGAGATACCAGGGCTATTTGCCAATTAGGAAATGAATGAAAATAGTGAGAACTTAAAATTGCAGTGAAGTTGAACACCTGTAAGAATCTCTCTTTCATCCAAAAACACTCAAATTATTAGCAAAGATATATTGAGTAAATGTTTTCCATGCTTTAGAAATGAATCTAACTCCAGCTTCATCTCTTACTTTGTCTCAGTTTTCAATGAAGACCATGCTGAACATGTTCTCAGCAATGGGATTAAAACTTTCAGTGCATCTGGCATTACAGGGATGCATTTATTTAGTCAAAGTTATTATATCATCAAGGATGTTTCGTAAGTCTGGTACTGATATAAAGTTGAGTGGTTCCTTAGCAGAAGATAAAATTGTTCTCCAGCTGCTTAAGGTTGCGCTGGAGTGGCCAGTCCAGAACCAAAGCCCATACATCGTGTCTTTGGTCTCTAACTGAAATTACTGGGTGATCAATAGTAGCAGTTTCACCTTGCAAAGGGTTGAGCTCTGAAGAAAATAATGCACGGTTTTGATGTTGTGAAAAATCATAGCTTATTTTATGGCAACTCCATGATCCACATTTTGTTAACAAAAGTGGGTCATAAACACTATACTACTATTTCAAAACTAATTAAATAGTAAGATTAGGCTGTAAGTATGCCATCATGTACTATATTTTTAACAGAGCTCTAAGAAAATGGTTGTGTTACAGTTAGTATTTGTATTTAGTCATATAGTTCTGTCAGTTCTCTGCATGTTTTAAAAGCCTGTTTTCACTTGTATTAAATTGCCTCTTGGATACATCCCTAGTGACTCATACATTACCAGTATTTGGGTCCTAGGCCACTTCTGAAGACCTACTGATGTTCTCCTCCTCCTAAGACTTTGTATCTTGGAGAATCTTACTCTGTCCTTCTCTTGCCTCCTTCTGAATTGGTACTATGACTGTTGAGGTTTATTTGTTTTTTACTAGGAGACTTTGAACAGAAGGGTGTGGAGAAGAACTCAGAAATGCTGACTTTTTATTCATCAAAACAGTTGGAAAGGAAGAAAGGGAAAAATACTTTATGGAACAGGACCTAATTTAAAAAATACAGAGAGCTTTGAGATTGCCCATTTAGAGTGGGAAAAAGGTTGTATTTGGATCTGGAGTTGTCTCATTGTATTACTAAATGAGAAAACATCCAAAAAGCTGATCTATGTTCAAGTGCATTCCCAGTTCTAGGACTTTGTCCTCTTGAGCTAAACACTTAGCAACAGGAGGTAACGTTGCATTAATGTTATCTGAGTACGTATAATTTATTCTTAATATTTTAGCTTTCCTTTACTGACTTTAAGTGGTTTATTGGATGCTACATGAACTATACAGAGATGGATTTTTAACTGAAAAACAAGTGGTGTGAGAAGAAACAAGGACAAGTATAAAGGGCTAAAGAGGAAGAAGGAAGAACACCGATAGCACCCTGACCATATTTCAGAACAAATACCTACGAATGCATCCACCTGCCTTGTGTTACAGCTTATCTAACTGCATATCCGTGCGTGACAGTAATGGTCAAAATGGATGTACTTTTTTGTGTGCCAAAACAGTCACCCAGAAAATCAACATCTCAAACTTGCCCAAAGTTTCACATTCTAGAATGTGTTCAATTGGTCAAATTCACCTACTGACTACTTCCAATGCTTAGTAATAGACTTGGAGTAAGAATGTATTTGTATGCTATTATAAATAATGAAAGTTTATAAATAATTTCTGTTATTTTATGCCTTCTAGTAAATTTCCAAGGATAACTCAAATTAAGTACGTAATTGTGTATTATAAGAAAAGAAATAATTACTTTTGTAATAGAAACCATTTCTGTAGTATGTGTAGATTGTTAGAGCCAATTTTAACTTCATTAATTGAAGTAGTTATTTAGCATACATTAATTCAGAGCCCAGAATTTAGAAGTGGCAGCTAATCAATAAAAATAAATGAATATTGATATTGTAGGGTTTTTGCAATATTGTATTTATAGTGCCCCTGAAGCAAGTTACACCTTACATTAAAAGATCAATACACTAATGCAAAGGCTAATGCCTTGTACTCAAAAAGTCTTGGTGTCAGGGGATAAGGGAAAGGAAGCTAAATATTTATTCTTGGATTTGTGATGAGATTGCAGGACCTTTTCCTCTCACTTCTATGATTGAACTTGGAACATTGATTACCTTTCCAGTGGAATCCAATGCCATTTTATAATGTTCACTCAATATCCATGTATTAGAGGAAGGCTTTCTTTTTTCTTACGTTTCAGTGCTCCAGTATGTTGTTCACTAAAGAGGATGAGAAAGAGAAAACATTCTGTTTTTAATCACCGAGAACATAACTCTTAAAACTTTAAGTGCTGCTGAACTTATTACTCTGCTTTCAGAATAAAAGGAGAATTTTAGTAAAGCCAAATTTTTTAACTGAAGTAAAATAAATAAATGGATGCAAATATGACATAATACACAAACTTCAGTAACATCAACATACAGCATTATTGTAAAAATCTTGATTAAATGAGAAATTTTGTCTTACAAATATAACATAATGTGTGAATATACACACGTGTATGTATAAAAATTTCCATTAACACAAAATTGTGTGTAACATTCAAGCACATAAAAGTTAATGAAAGGAGCATTACCAGAAAGAGGTTTGCCTTGTTTATTACATAACAACATACAAAAAGAAATCAAGTTAAATAAGGAAGGAAATCTCTTTTCAAGATATATGGCTTATCATCATGCTACAGGTGTTTATTCTGGCAGGTAATTTAATGTACTATTTTCTTACAACATATGACCTGATAATGCAATCACAAAATATGTGTGATGTGATGAAAACCATATTGTTTAAAAAAACTTTACTTTCAAACAACTGTCTTTACATTTTTCATTAGTTTAAATTTGGCTTGAAATTTTCCAAGTATGAAATCTTCCTACAGTAAAATGCATGCCTTATTGCTGCATGAGAAAAAGTAAAAGAATACAGAAAAAAAAACGTTTTTTAGAAAACTGATATTCCTTCTCTCAAGTTTTTTTAAAAAATATATTCCAGTTGTTCTTCAGAAATCGATGTTTCAATAATTTCACCACCAACAAATCATTCTCCCTAGTGTTTTAATGTTCAAATCGTAGTATCTTCAGATGTTTCTACTAAAACTATTTCAACCTTGCCTATCTTACTATATGTCTTTATCTGAATTTTTCTTTCATGTTTTGTTGTTTTGTCTAGACACCTTGATTTCAGAAAACTCAATTACAACTTCAATTTTGTTCAACAAATAAGGGTGATTTATTAAGGTAACAGGTTTCTGCCATTACTAGCATCAGTTCATGCTAGAAAGCTGGGTGGAAGGTTGTAATACTATCTCACTCCCATAAAAAACAGAAAGTGAGCCACTGAGCTGAAGAACAGCAGAACTACTGCAATAATCTTTTCAACAGAAAAAGCAATCCTCTGTCAGATTCTGGATTTCCAGGTAGATGCTTGTACAGTGTAATCCTGAAGGGAAGAAGGTATGTAGCTGAGAAGAGAGCTGCCTCCCTTGACCCTGAAGCATTCAACCTGCATATGTTTAAAGAACAAATAGATTTTGGAAGAAGACTTCTAATTATAGATAGATCTTGCTATTTGGGAATTGTGTACATTTTTTAAAAACATATTAACTGTCATGCCCTGAAGAATATGCATCTATAACCCTTCAGCAAAAGAATATTTTTTGTGTGCTACAGAAATACAGAGAATGCACATTTTGATTGATGGCAGCTCCTTATGAGTCTTGTAGTTCTGAATTTTTTTTTGGTATTTAAGTAAGAAATGACTAACCATAGTAATTTGTCCTTGATCAAAATGCTTGACCTAGTAAAAAATATAAATATTATTATGGCCAACAGAAATAGGCAAACTGAAAATTTCCTGGCCCTTAAAGAGTATTCCTCCATGAAGTTGAGTATCCTCTAGGATGATAGTGTCATAATTAGTCTTCCTATCATACTCTATTGCTTTTGCATTTTCAGAGCAACTGACCTGCCCAACCACTTCCCTTCAAACACTCAAAAGCTTTGATTTTCTGTATCATGTATGAACTGATATTTACTTCTTCATATCCAAAGTGAATTATTTTTTCAAAAATTGCTTTTCAACTTTTTCCTGTGTATTGTCTGAAGCAAGGCAGAGACAGAAAGCAGTTGTAATAAAAGGAGAGGTAGGTACCTAGTCAACATGAAATTTCCGACTCTTTGGGAGGAGCACTCCCATTGTGGTACTAATGTACCACAAGTACACTTTTATATCAGATCTAATTTTTTTGTTCTCTTTCTCCTAATTTTGATGAACATTGTAATCCATCCTTAGAAATGCAACTTCTGTTTCAATAAAGATTCTAAACTTCAGCCTGGAAATAATATAGCATAATCAGATAACAGAAATTCAGCCACTGCTCAAACTTCCAATATTTTGACAAGATATAAGAGCCGATACATTCCTAAATAGTGATATTAAGATTGATCATTAAGTATTAGAAAAAAATAACTTTGAGTTACATGCAATAGCTTTTAATTGCATCATTTAAATTCTTAAGCATTTCAATTTTATATTCATTCAGAGTTTTGCATAATTAATTTGTAGATTTCTAGAATGCATTAGGATGAAACTTTTAAATGGATAGATGATTATTAATGGATGATATACATATATTATTCATTCTTTTTAGTTGTCAACGTAAATTGCATTGAATACTTTTGAACAAATATTAAATTCAGTATCATCCCGATTTCAAAAGCAACATGTATTTTCAGTATTTGTTGAAATATAGAAGACTTCAGATGTCATTTCATAACAAATACTCTGCAACAAAGTGTTAGAATTTGTTAATGCCACACTTACTAAGATAGCAGGCTCACCTAGACAACTCAAATTCAGTTAGCTGACCTTTTCAAGTAAGCCATGACCAGGATGGTTCGGTCTGGTCCAGCAATGGACAAAGAAATTCTCAGTGCTCTAATTAACTAGGTGATACCTAAAACTGTAGGCTGAGTGAATGTGTCACAGTAGGGAAAGAAATAATGAGAACTGCATTTATGTCAGAAAGTACTAGAGAATACATATGAGATGATGGCCACATAGAAATGTTGATATAAACTAAAAGAAGAGAAGGAAAAAAGGGAGTCCAAGCTGAGGGCCAGATGTAGGTAACTACACCTTGGAAGAGGTCTGCCAACAGCTATTTGCAGCAGGTGACACAGATATTCATACACAATTCTCATCAGTTA